>NW_024412377.1:57627753-57819309 GCF_014898765.1 Herpailurus yagouaroundi
TTTTTTTTTTTTTTTTTTTTTTAACAGTTACATCCAGCTTTTTATTGCCTAAGAAGACTGGGGCTTGCTTCGTTGCTTGGCTTTGCTGTGGAGCAGTCCTGTAAAGCCAGCTGAATTGCACATTGAAGATCTACCCTTTGGTGAGTGGAATCATAGCTACAATTTTGTGTTTTGCTCTGCCTCATGTTGTTTGTATTGTGGACCAAAGTGCTTTGATACAGAGCACAAAATAGGGCTTTTCCAGCTCCGTGTAGAAAAACTGGCTTTTTTTTTTTTTTTTTTTTTTTTTTCCTTAGGGACAAAAGTAATTTGTCCTGTCATTTTCTTTCTCTGAAATCTGCTATTGTCTGTCTCTCTCTTCCAACCCAATTGAATGACTACAATTCTTCAGTCATGTATCTGCCTCTTCTCTACCTGGATGTGTCCCCTCTGGTACCCCCTCCTTATCCCCTGGCTTCTACAAATAATTTGGTCATCAAACTTTTCATATTTGTTATGTACACATGGAAATAAAAGGTGATGTTTGTGGTCAGTTGGGCCACATAGCATTGCATTGAAAGAAAAACTTGGCCCCCTTGATGTTTAATGTTGTTAATCTATACATGCCATAAGACAACAAGCAAAAAGGAAACCAGCAAGCCTTTCTGATGTTCCTAGTAAAATCCTCTGTGTTTTTATTGCTCCTGAACTGGTATTTTCAATACATTTCTACAGCATCTAGCACCATATATCAAAGGGCTTCCTAAGGCTTTTTCTTAGGCCTTCTGCATACATTTTTCTCCAGTCTTTTGCTTTTCAGATCTTGCTTTTTATATTTTTACAGGTCACACCTCAGCAAAACAGTGCACTTTGGGGGTGAGAAAATTAAAGGGTTCTATGGGGACAATTAAAAATACATTTTGCAACTCTAATTTGGAGATGGATCATCTGACTTAGCTAAAACCTCAGTTATAGAATAATTTTAGTAATTTGAGTATTCATGCAGATATTATAGCCAAGGATAAGATAGGGGAACAGTTAAGATAGAGACTTATGAGTGACTAGATGGATAAAAGGAAAAGGTATCTGGATTAAATTTTTTCTTCTTCTTTCTTCCCTTTCTATCCTTTTTTTTAATTTCTAGCAGATTTTGTTTGTGTTTTTTGTTTTGTTTAGTTTTCTTTTTCCTGTGAAAATGAGGCAGAAAGTAAAGGGAAGCTCTTAGGTGGCAAAGTAAGTGAGAATGGGTTTACGGGCAAGGTTGATGATGTGGATACTTTGATGAAGAGGATGTGCATAATGCAATAATCAGACAGCCTGGCTGGAACAGTGAGTTTGGAAAGTACTTACAGAGCATAAAATATTATGCCTGGATGGGAATCTCATGAGGCTGTAGTGAGAAGTAAAGTAGATGATGCAGTTAGGTACTTAGCATGGTACTTAGACACATAGTCAGAGATAAATGAATGTTATCTGCAGTTTTGGCTCCATTTTGATGGTAAAGAAACTGAAGTCCAAGCAATTTGTCTGAAACCTACCTTTCTACCATGACTAGTTTTCCACATTTTTTTCTTGCTGTCCCCATATGTTTTCTTGGTTATGTGGTCTGAGCTGAGGGAATCTTCTATTAGGGTAGTGGTGACTTATTTTTGGATTACACTATTTTCAAATTGCGAGAAAGGCACTCAGTGGGATAATGCTCAGCACACTTTAACT
The DNA here is from genome assembly GCF_014898765.1 of Herpailurus yagouaroundi. Classification (NCBI taxonomy): domain Eukaryota; kingdom Metazoa; phylum Chordata; class Mammalia; order Carnivora; family Felidae; genus Herpailurus; species Herpailurus yagouaroundi. The sequence goes on from NW_024412377.1 coordinate 57,629,449, forward strand.
ATCTCTGAAGCATAATTGTTCCTAGTGTCATGGAGGTCAGATCCAAACTGGGTTGTGTAAGGAAGGCTTGAATTTATTAGAGTACATCTCTGACTTTAAGGACCCTAGCACATAGATTAGGTGCTATCCATTTCTTTTTTTTTTTTTTTTAATTTTTTTTTAACGTTTTATTTATTTTTGAGACAGAGAGAGACAGAGCATGAATGGAGGAGGGGCAGAGAGAGAGGGAGACACAGAATCGGAAGCACACTCCAGGCTCTGAGCCATCAGCCCAGAGCCCGATGCGGGGCTCGAACTCAAGAACCGCGAGATCGTGACCCGAGCTGAAGTCGGACACTTAACCGACTGAGCCACCCAGGTGCCCCAGGTGCTATCCATTTCTAGAAATATCCCCTAGTACCACTTTTTTTCTTGGAAACCTGGGTCCATCATTGTTTTGGTTCTTAAGGAGACATCATTGAGTACTTAGGAAATCCATTCTATATGTAGAGTTGTCAATTTTGGCAGAAATGGGAAGGGGTATGGTGAAACAGACCTAAGACTCTGATATATCCTACGTAACCCATTTATCCTCTTCCAGAGCAAGTCATAGATTGGAACACTGCAGGTAGGTTAGATGGAGCCAGACCTGGAAGAATAGAGCCTACCATGAAGAGTAAGGTCCATATTTCAGGTTCCTAGAGGGTTTTCTTGACCTTGTTAGATTCAATGATCATTCCCTCTTTTTCTCTTTCTTGCTCATCCTCCTAATCTTATCATCTAATATAATTATCTGACTCAGTTTCCTGGAAATGATGGGTCTTTGGTACATGGTTGTCAGGGAAATGGAAAATGAGGACTATTGTATCAATGTAGGAAGAGAGAAAAGGCTACATGATTTTAGGAACCACGTTGATAATAAAAGCAAATCTTAGGATGTAAGTGATTTGCCTAGCATGCTGGCCTGGAAACTCACTGAGTTTTCTCAGTGCTCTCATTAGGTCTGGCCATCATTTAGTTAAGATAATTGACTCTTGCTGGGGCGCCTGGGTGGTTCAGTCGGTTAAGCAGGTTAAGCATCGACTTAGTCTCAGGTCATGATCTCACAGTTCGTGAGTTTGAGCCCCGCATTGGGCTCTGTGCTGTCAGCTCAGAGCCTGGAGCCTGCTTCAGATTCTGGGTCTCCCTCTTTCTCTCTGCCCTTCCCCCGCTCCTGCTCTGTTTCTCTCTCTCTCTCAAAAATAAATAAAACATTAATAAAAACTAAAAAAAAAAAAAAAAAGATAATTGACTCTTGCAACCACAAATGTTTTGAATTCTGGCTAAATAATCCAGTCTATGAGAAAGAGCTTGGCTTGCAGAAAACTGCTGTCAACTTTCTCAAGTCCTTCATGCTAACTGTCTGGCACTGTAGTTTACATTCTATTGAACCTGTTTTCAAGAAATACCTATCTACTTAGCAAAGAACTTCATAAGACTTCTGCCATCTGTTGTTCAATTTAAAGTGTCATGTCCAGCCCTAATAGAATAAATGAGAGTAGCCTAACTAGGCAATGGGCTTTGTAAGCATAAACCAGTGTTTGTCCAAGTTTTTAGTTGCATCCATACTTTCTCTGGCTTTTTAAATTTTTTTTCTTTTCACTCAGGCTTATTACTGAAATTTTAAATACTACTCTCCTTCCTCATAAGAGGCAATACATATATTTATTATAATGTAATTAGCTACTAGATCATAGCTTATGAGATCATATTCTTCATACTAAAGCATAGGCTTTCTTAAGAATAATGCCATATTTTTGCTTGCTCAAAATATTTCAGTTAGTAGATCAGTGCCTTAAAAATTTCTATGCAACTTCTTTTGCTTAACTGGAATTAGTGTATAAAATGATTTTACCCCCTGTTTAATTCATAGAAAACATTAGATTTAAATGTAGATTCTCATAGTTCTCATAGACACTCATATATGCTTTCAACCAGGCTAGGATGAGATACAAGATGTGATTCTGTCGTCACTAAAAATATGGGGTTTTTGACTATTTTTCACTATTTACAAAATGAAGATAAAAGAACTTAAAAATCATGAGAAAAACCCTGATCTTTTGAAAGAATGCCATTGGTAAGGGCTAGGTAGAACCAATGTTATTCAGTTTTTGATAGTAATAAATTGAAACCCTACTTTAGGTAGAAATTTTGGGATAATTAACAGATCTACACGAAGGCTGTGTTTTCAGCAACATATCCTGCAGTGGGTGACGTGTGGATTTAATTCCCTATCAGTGGAATACAAGTTGACATTTTTCACTTTGCTTCCCATTTAAAGGTTTTGTGATAATCAGTATGTACTGAATATATAAGTGACCTAGTCTCTTTAAAAATAAGATTAACTTTTTTTTCCCCTCTAGTTTAAAATGCACTTCTGTGTAAGCACTGAAACTATTAGCACCACGATGAAAGTAATACACAGAGCTTTTTTTTTCCTTTTCCTTTTTTGCCAGCATAGAAACAGATTTTAATACTTAACATCTAACCTTTAAGATGAGAGCATTTTGAGATAATTGTTTTTGACACTATATACCTGAGATGCCTGTTAACGTCGTGAGATTTACAACAGGTTTTCTTTAAATATTCCAAATTATCCAATATATAGTCATGCAACATTATATATTTCACAAAATATTTCCTTCAAAATTTAAAGACTAAAATAGAGCTTATGTAACCAGAACAAATATATAATGTGTGTGTGGTGTTTTAATAAAAGTTATGAAGGGTTAAAAATGTAGATAGGAACAGTTATTAAATACATGTCATGTACTACATTTAAAATTTTTTCTCAATGTAAATTATTTTATTTAACATAAAACTAAAGTCCTCTTAATCCTGAAATCTGAGGTCCCAAGAGGTTGCTCATCTTTGCATAGCTAAAAAGGAGAAAAGCCTTAATTTTTAGTCCAGTCTGTTATTCCAGATACTGATCCACTAATTGAAATATTTTGAACAAGTAAAAGTATGGGATTATTCTAGAGAAAGTCTAAGTTTTATTATGAAGAATATGATATGATAAGCTATGATCTAGTAAATTAATTACATCAATTTTAAATTATGAAACTTTTGTTAAATCCTGTTGTCACTTACACTGAAGTGTGAATAGCATGCTTACCAATGTTTGCCAACTATCATTGGATGTCGATTTTGGTTTTCGAGTCCTGGAGTACATAAATCAATGAGATATTTGTAACGTAGAATAAGAAAAGTAATTATAAAATGCTATTTAAATTTTTGAGTATCTCATTTGGAAAATTGAGTGGGAATATCTTTGAATAGCTTAGTTTACTATTACAAAACAGTTACAAAAAAATAATAAAAGTGGTCTGCAGAGGTTTTTTGTATCATTAGAACTATGTAAGCCAGGATGAACAAATAGAACAAGCACTTTACTGAGGTGTTAAGAAAATATGGAGGTATTGTAGGGTTAGTTACAGACCACCTCAATAAAGTAAATACGACAATAAAGCAAGTCAAATGAATTTACTGGGCTCCCAGTACATATAAATGTTATGTTTACACTATACAGTAGTCTATTAAAGGTACAATAGCCTTATGTCTAAAAAAAAGGACGTATCTTAATTTAAAAATACTTTATTGCTAAAAAAATATGCTAACCATCATCTGAGCTTTCAGTGGGTCATAATCTTTTTGCTGGTGGAAGGTCTTGCCTCTATGTTAATATCTGCTGACTGATCAAGGTGGTGGTTGCTGAAGGTTGGGTAGCTGTGGCAATTTCTTAAAATAAGACAATGCCGTTTGCTGCTCTCTTTCTTTCCTGAGCCATTTCTCTGTGGCTTGTGACTCTGACAGCATTTTACCCCACTAGAACTTTTTTCAAACTTGGAGTCAATTCTCTCAAACCTTACCACTACCACTACTTTATCAACTAAGTTAATGATACAATAATCTCAATGCTTTTTTTGTCATGTCAACAATCTTTACAGCATTTTCACAAGGAGTAGACTCCATCTCAAGAAACCAGCCTCTTTGCTCCTCCACAAGAAGCAACTTGTCATCCATTAAAGTTTTATCGTGAGACTGAAACAGTTCAAATATAATAATAATGAAAAAGTTTGAAATATTGCAAGAATTACCACAATTTGACAGAGACATGAAATGAACAAATGCTATTGGAAAAAATGGCATCAGTAGACTTGCTAAATGCAGGGTTGCCATGAACCTTGAATTTGTAAAAATGCATTGTCTGTGAAGTGCAGTAAAATGAAGCACAATAAAATGAGGTATCCCTGTATAAGGGAAGTAATAATATGATGAGTCCCATTTGACTGAAAAACCAACAGATTAAAAATACATTGTGAAAAGGTCAATTTAATATAAATAAAATATCATCATACATAATATAAATTATAAATAAGTCAAAATATTATAGGTGAGGTATTTTAATGGATATTTGCTTGTGTGTGTGTGTGTGTGTGTGTGTGTGTGTGTGTGTTTGTGTGTATGTTGTGTACCTACATACCATATTCAACTCCATAGAAAATGGGTTATAAATGTAGGCATCCTAGGGGCACCTGGATGGCTCAGTCAGTTAAGTGTCTGACTGGTTCAGGTCATGATCTCATGGTTTGTGGTATCAAGCCCCGCTTTGGGCTCTGTGCTGACAGCTCAGAGCCTGGATCCTGCTTCGGATTCTGTGTCTCTCTCTCTCTCCCTGTTCTTCCCCTGCTCACACTCTGTCTCTCTGTCTCTCAAACATAAAGATTTAAAAAACTTAAAAAAAAAAGTAGGCATCCTAATAAAGAATGTAAGAATATAGGGCCATAATCATACAAAGAATAAAATATCAAGAACATGGGGAAATAAATAAATATAACAGTTGATTCTCCTTATTTGTGGCAGTCATGCTCTGTGAAGTTGCTGGGAACACTGAATTAGCAAGTACAGAACCATTGCCTCTAGGGGAAATACAGGATTAGATAAGTGCAAGCCTCAAGTCCCAACATTTTCATCAGCCAATCAACAGATCAATATGTAACCTTGTTTTATGTGTGTTTCTGTTTAAGGACATCTTATTTAATATATGTTGTTGATTCATTAACTTTGAACTCATGGCCGACAGCACTGTAACTCCTGCCTGACCAAAGCTTACCTAGCACATGTATTCTCTCCATAAGACACATAACAGCCTTCTTAGACTTGGGATTACCAGGTAGCACTTAACTATGTGCTTGGGGGGTCATTTAAAACAGCAAAATCAGCAAGAAAAAAACACAAAAATGTAAAATAGTGTGGCACCAAATAGACCATGAAAAGGACTTGTTTATAATATGAGCACTGAAAAAAGAAGGCACGGCATTGCCTTGTTACATCTCAGCCCGGAATATGTGTACTGGGCAACTCAAAATTTTCACTGCTTTGTGTGTGACTGTAAAAGTACCAGCAGTCACCAATAAAGGAAGCCAAAAGTAGATAAACCTATGTTCAGTAATTAATGTTTCAGTATTTTAACTTATTTGGAAATCTAGATATTCAATGAATATCCAATATTTAACCTAACTCAGTATACTTTTAAAGTTTTCAGTTATGAAAAAGATTTTGGAAACTACTTTTAAGTAGACATACCATAAGCATAAATATTATTGAAAAGTAGGTTTATAAACTTTTTCATTACTTACATACCTTACTTGTTAACAATTATGTTTAGATTATTTATGAAAATTTTATGATATTGAATGTCTAACCTTCATCTTGTTATCTGTTATTTTTCTTGTTGACAAATTCTGTAACTGAGACAGCATAAGACTGACTTTCAGTAAATCTAGGTAGAATAAGAGTATTATTATATCCAATGCTGATAACTCTAAAGACATGCCTGTTTTACTTAAGCCAACAAACTTAAATCAGCGTTTATTTACCAAACGTTATCCTAGATCACACGAACTTGAAAATCATTTGGGTTAGTTTCTATATTTATGAGAGTATACTTGATTTATATAAATGCTTGTTTGTCTTTACAAATCAATTTTGGCAATGCCATCTGGAGGTAGAAAAATATCACAAATCTATAACACACATACATAGATGCATGTAACATAGACACATGCAGAGATCTTAAAGCTTTCATTTTAAAATTCTAGCAATGAGAGAGGTACCTGGATGGCTCAGTAGGTTAAGCATCTGACTTCAGCTCAGGTCACGGTCTCATGGTTTGGGTTCGTGAGTTTGAGCCCCACGTCCAGCTCTGTGTGGACAGCTCAGAGCCTGGAGCCTGCTTCGGATTCTGTCTCTCCCTCTCTCTCTGCCCCTCCCCCTGCTCGTGCTCTGCCTCTATGTCTCTCTCAAAAATAAACAAACATTAAAAAAAATAAAGTACTAGCAATGAGAAAAGTATGATAATGGAAAACTCACTAGTTTATAAAAGGAGAGTTGAATCCAAATTGTGTGTCTGGCGAATAGAATGAGTTAAAGTTACCTGCTCAGATGGCTTAAGCTTTTACTAATGTTTGTGGAAAGGCTTTTAAATTTTTTTATTCCCCTAATTTCCATATAGCTTTATTTCCTTTCTTTTTCTCTTTTTATTCCCCATCCCCGCCCCCCCCCCCCCCATCACACACACTAAAAATTGTCTCCTTGAAGTTTCATATCAAGAGAATGCTCTGGGTTCCTAGAGAAGACCAGGTAGAATACTTTTATCTCAAAGGCACAGGGAAAGTATGCAAATTTCTCCAAGAAAGGCTTTTGTTTCTTAAATCCAGATCTTTCACAATATGTGCAAACCTTTTGAGATGAATAGGGGAGGTTTGGGGATTGGCAAAAGGGATAGGTGGTGTTTGAATTGTTTCTAGAGCCACATTTCTGTTCTTAAAAAGACTCAATTTGTAAGACAAGTACATTTTTTAAGTCCTCAAAGAACTGGGTTGCAACCGGAATGATATCCAGAAGCTGGCCCAGCTATCAAACTACATTATCCTCAATTTGCTTCTTTATATCAAGAAGAAGATCTTCAACTAAGATTGAAATCAAAAGATCCCTATATTCTACATTTAGAGCTGTGTTTCTTCATAATGGTCTGGTAAATCCTTCTACAATGAACTCAGAATGTTTTTCTTTTCCTCTGGGTACATACTTTCTTTCATTTTAGCTTTGAGGAAAAGTCCTAAAAAATAGTTCCTATCAGGATCTTAATATCAGCTTCCAATTTGGCCCACTTCTGATTGTAGAGCTACTTAAAAAAAAAAAAAAGAAAAAAGAAAAAAAAATCCTTTCAAATATCTTGTTAGGTGCCAGCCAGGAGCAACAGTAAATATTCGTAGTTGTATTGAACAACCCCATGAAGACCTAAGAAAGGTCACCCCTACGGTGACCCAGAGAAGGTGCAGAAGGTACTACCTTCCCAAGATGCAGAGCCACTTCCAAAGATAACCAAAAGAAATACTTAGACAATTCCCCTGAGAGCTGGCAACACTTGTTAGGACCCCAGCTACAAATGTAGTGCAACCCACATCTCCATCTAGCTGTATTTTTGGGACCCCCACCCCAACGTCATGGTTGGTTGTTAAGCCAAGCTCCTGGGACACAAAATTAGACAAATGAGGCAGTAGCTATTCCTGGGCAAGAAATGATCAATAATCAATATTTTCCTGCCAATCTGAATTTGGAAAGGAAGAGACATGAAATTTTACCTTCTCTCTACTGGGTACCACAAGTAGAAATCTGGGAGAGCTGAGTTTGTTATTTATTCTTATCCTTTGCAGACTACCGGTTTTCCCAGAACGTCATCTGCAGGTTCCAGGTGGGGTGCCCCAGTGAGTTCTCATCCTGGTCCCCAGAAAGTACAGAGGAGGAAAAAACAATTTTTTCTGTCTCTTCTTTATACTGAGTGCTTGGCTGAGACCACCTTTTCTCTAGGGCAGTTCGTAAATGGATAATCCTATCTAAGGTGGTTAAAAATTCTCCACTGAAGCCACCGTAATTGAAGATTATCTTTGGTAAGATTACCTACTTGTCCAGGTTTAAAACAAAATTTTATTCACCTGAGCCCTCCCACTGGCTCCGCCCCCAGCCCAACCCCGGATCCAATCCGGTTTTTAAGTCAGACCCAGTCAGATCTGGGATTGCTGAGCGTTTCTAAGTTGGGGCTGGTCTATTAGGTCTGATTTCCAGAAGTAGTGCAATGGGTCACCGTAGGGGAAGAAATGCCCAAATGAAGTCCTGAGGCTCCGAGTGTAGAAGCTGCAGATGGAGGATCTAAGAGGGATGTTCTTATCACCTTTATAGGTGCCCGAAGCAGCGAGAAATCAGCAAACTCAAGAGGCTGAACAGGTAGCTTACCTCTCATTTCTTGTTGCTCCTGGGGATTGTTGGGGGTCTCCTTCGATTCTGTCTTTGACATCAGAACTTTAAAAAAATAAACTGAGGCGTAAGAGTTTGAGTAAAAATCAACTTAAATCGGCAGTGCCAAAGCGGAAGTGGTTAGGAGAACTTTATAGGCTGGAGTTCAGGGAGAGAATTTCACAGTCAAAAGCCTAAAGCAAGGTCAGGAAATGATTGATTGGCTACAGCTGAAAGCCTAATCAGCTGTTGGTGATTGGTTGTCCTTAGCATTTTGATTTCGTAGTGTTGAGTTATTTACAGGCTGACTTTGGTTTGCTTATGCCAGTCACCATAGCATTAGAGCCATGTCAGTCAAATGTCTTCCTTAATTAATTTAGCACTTATTTAATTAATGTAATGAATTTAGCACCTCCTTATTCCACAAGTGCAGTGTTTTTGATTTGGAAGTCATTTTTGTAAGCTGAGCAGAAACTAGAATGTCTAGAGCACTGGTATTGTCTGTTCAGAATTAAGCAGGATATTTTTAAAAGTCCATAAAGTGTATTATACCAGCATTTGTCTTCTAGGAAAATTATGAAAGGTTTTAAAAAATTCATTTCCTTGGTATTGGTAAGTGTGTGGTGTGGGGGAGGGGGTCACCAATCACTGACTTATGGGAATGCATAGTGCTGAGGAACTGAAGAGACTTAAAACTTTGAAACCTCTTCTTACCCATTTAACATTTTATGCTAAGAGTTATCATTGGACAGCCAGATATATTTCGAAGGATATTATCTAAGGAATCGTTTAAAATAAGGGCAATTTTAAAATAGTCATTTACCTTTAAGAGTTTAATAACATCAAAATGTTGGGAGTATTATATAGCCCTAAAAAATGTATCTTTTTAAAGAACATATAAGAATATGGAAATATTTTTCAAAAGTACATATAGCCTCATTTATTTATTTTATTTTGACAAAAATACAGATAGCAAGTCAGGGGGAGAGACAGAGAGGGGAGGAGACTGAATCTCAGGCAGGCTCCATGCTGTCAGTGCAGAGCCCAGTGTAGGGCTCAAACTCATGAACAAGGATATGATGACCTGAGCCAAGACCAAGGGTCTGATACCTAACCAAGTGAGCCACCCAGGTGCTCCGATTTTTTTTTTTTTTTTAATGTACCACAGAACATTAAGAAAAAGGTGAGAGCGACATACAAGGATATGTTAATAGTGACTAGTTCTGGGGAAACGGATAACAAAACATTTGTATTTTCTTATTTTTTTCCATAGTTTTCTAACTTTCTACTATAATTTTATATTACTTAAAAATTTTTTTAACATTTATTTATTTTTGAGACAGAGAGACAGAGCATGAGTGGGGGAGGGGCAGAGAGAGAGGGAGACACAGAATCCGAAGCAGGCTTCAGGCTCTGAGCTGTCAGCACAGAGCCTGACTTGGGAGTCGAACTCATGAACTATGAGATCATAACGTGAGCTGAAATCAAGAGTCAGAGGCTTAACCAACTGAGCCACCCAGGCACCCCCCAAAATGTGAGTATCTTATTGTTTATGAGGATTTAATATCCTCCAGAGGAAGATGGTGCTATTCACATCAATTATGGACAGTCAACATGAAGAGGAAAACTACCGTGAGAAACAAAAAACACTATTTTTTCCACTACTATTTAGATTATCTTTTCAGATTCTGTTGATGAAACATTTCTCATTTCATATAATTAATTTTAAAAATTACTAAATCTTTTTGGTCGACATTTTAGGGGAGTATGATGTATTAAATAGTATGTGTTAAAAGAAGTTTGTAAGTCTTGTTTTATAAAAGCCTCAATTACTTTGGAAGAACAAGCTGGCTTTAAAAAAAAAAAAGTGAAGCGATATGAAATTCAGAGGAAAGACTTATCATTGTAGTTATCATTGTGGGCAGAGCGCATAAGGGAAAGCATCAGAGAATGGACGGCATAGAATGAGCCATGAATAATGGCTAGGGATTTGATAAGCTCACTGCAGAATAATAACACAGACTACTTATTGAGTGCCTATTACATACCAACTACTAAGCTAGACTTTCACTGTAGCCACTTCAAAACATTTACCACAGTGTTATCCAGGAGCTGATATCATCTCATTTTACAGATGAAGGAAAGTAAGACTCAGAGATACTAAACAACCTTTCTAAGGTTAAATAGCTAAAGAATGATGGCGGAAGGATTCAATTACCATTCTCTTCCTGCCCCTCCTCCCTCTACCCTCCCTTCTCTTCCTTCTCCTCATTGAGTCCTTGTGACAGGCATAGAATGTTATTCCATGGTCACCTCTCAAAGTGTTGGTTTCTTCTGCAAAAAAATGGTGTTAAAGTGGCTTTCCCAGGGTTGCAAAGTAAATGGTGGTGCTTAGAGCTGAGGTTTGATCAGTGACGGCTCTTAAACATGCTCTATGAGCTTGAGCATGTTACTAAACTTTTTAGGGCTACGGGATCCCATGTGCAAAAGTGCTTTCTTCATGGGCTCTTGGGAAGATTCAATTACTTGTTATGTGTAAAAGTGCTTAAAACAGGGCCAGGCATACAGTAAGTACTTGATGACTACTTTTTAGATGATTATTATTAACAGCAGCAACAGTGTCATCATTATTTATGTTATTATTGTAGCTTTGTTACCAACCCCCCCCCCCCGCCAAGAACAAAAATGAGTATCACCAGTGGTACAGGAGGACGTTTCAATAACTAGTGAAACAAAACTGAGAAGTTACTCCCATGTCAACTTTATCTGACATATCCATTACTTCAAGGAGAGCATCTCAGTTTATGTCTACTCTGGCCTTAACCACTCTCTTACATTTGCTAATTTCCCTATTCTAGGAAAAAGATGGCGACTCATACTCAGAGCTTTCATTAGCTAATAGTATCTAGTTTGAAATTAGGAGCATTTGAAAAATTAAATTTATTTGACAGCTACGCTCTAATCATAGCGAATCATATGTGGGTTGTTGTTGTATTTAAGGTTTTTATAATTTACTTTTAAGATAATGTGTGTAGGAAACTAAAATTCACTAAGATAAATAAAAATACTAAGAAATAATGACAATGGTATGAGATGGTGGCCATTGGGAAGGTAATGATGGAAATAGGGTGGGAAATTCTACTCTGTAGGAAGCTGGCAAACAAATGGAGTGAGCAGACTCCAGGGAGGAACCACTGTAATCAAAATGGAGGGTTTACATAGGGAATTAGTGGGGCAGAAGGTTGGTAAAGCTCTCATTTTTCTCATTTCACTATGTGAAAAACATTTCACTATGGAGTGCTGTCCATGAGGCAGCACTGGTCTGCAGGCTATCATGGGGGATTCTCTTCTAAACCACAGCATTCATGTGAGGGCTCTAAGTGACCACTTCTCTTTGTGACTTATATTGAAGACATCTTTTTGGAATAGCCAATTTTATTCAGGCTTTCCACATTATGAATCTAATCTCCTGGAGGGCAGCAGCTGTGTCTGAATTCCTTTTACTTAAATCCTCAGTGTCTAAAGAACTGCTTGGGAGGCTATAGGTGTCCAAGAAATATTTTCTGAGTGACTGAGTAAACTCTATCCACTGAGGGTCTTTTACCAAGTTCATTTTGTTTGTGTGACTATATCTAAGAACTTTGGGATTGGTGTAGAGAGAAAAAGTGAATTAATTCAAAATTTAATTGCTATTTGACCTTCAATGAGGTCAGTAGTGGCTCTGTAGAAGTGTTTTGGAGACCTGCCACTGTCAGATGAAACATCAGTAGCACAAATTGAAATATTAAATCGATTCAAGAGGCCTAAAGCACACATAGTTGTCACTCCTGGCATGACATATAAGGGGCTTTGGGAGAGGAAATGTTACTGACCACTGAATTTCCTTAAAGGACCACATCAGTTTTAATCATCAAGAACTTTCATGGATTAACAGCACTGGGGTGGAAAAACATGTCAATAGGGTAATGAAGAGCAAAAAGATGATGCTCCCACATGGTGACAGTGCTACTTTAACAAAACTCAAAGCAGGATGATTCACGAAACAATTTTGTACTATGTGTATGTGTGTTCCAAGTCAAGGCTGTCAAGGGAAATTCTTTCAGAAAAGCTACCTCCGTGCTCTAGTCCATCCCTCTAGAGCTTCCTCTTACATAAATCACATACTAAGCATCATCAATTTAGATAAGGGCATATAAAATTAGCCATTTGTAGGGTAATTCTGCTTTTGGTGTGTTTCCTAATCCAGGTATAAGAAATGGTAGTGAATTTTTGTAGGGGGAGAGGAAGGTTATAGATACTTTGTGATAAAAGATGCCACATCACACTTAACCAAATTCTTTGCACAGTGGTAAGTTTCAACTGCCATGACTACTTGGTCAAGCAGAATCCCTGTGCCTATACTGAGTAATATTTTGAAAGTATATTTGTGTAACGTCCAGGATTTTGCCTCTATCTACCCATACGCTCTCCTGTTGTGGGATTGCTTCAGAGAGCCATTTTAGGTCTTTATGTATACAAAACAGATTGAGACTGTTCCCGAAATGTAGATATATTGTAAATCAGATGTTAAAATTCAGTAATAGCAACAATAGTAATAATAAATTCTGGAACTTAATAATAGCTAACATATGGCATCCACGTAATGTCATGGGCCAGCTCTGATAAGGATTACATATACATATCTCATTTGATTCACACAACACTGCATGGAACATTCCAGACTGAAACCTTCTGTACTCCCTAAAACTTTTCTTAACCAATCAGACTTAACAAATTTTTTTCTCAGTTTCCGTCTCCTGATGAAGGTGGACCCAGTCCTGAAATAGCACTTATTTCACAGTATAATTCATGGTAGCATTATATTTAGTATAAAACAGAAAGACCCAAATTTGTGTCAGTATCAGAACCCAGGCTTATATTCCATATTGTGTATGGCAACTTTCTGAATAAGTGATACTCAATGAATGTCTTGATAGGACATTCATTATAGAGGAAAAAAAGGTATTACACATACACTTTTATTTTATGGGCTGTTAGTCACATCACCTACAACTTCTTTAACGTAAAGGCCCTAGTAGATAATTTGCCTGACTCAAATATGATACATTTATTTATTATAAAATTTATCAATTCTAGATCATGAACTCCCAATTGCTCTTTTGTATTATTGAAGGAGACCTTAAGTGATGAAGACATTTCCCTGACCTTGGAGTGACTTCAGGAGACAATTTAAAGACAAGACACAACAGCATTTAAGAAAAGCTCAACATAAATTTGAATGCACTCCAAAGAGGGAGTAGTTGTCACCGTGGTGATCTTATTCTTTCCTAGACTGAGCTCAGAATGAAAGGGGAGGAGTTTTCAAAGGAAAGATGCTGAAATAGGTGGACCAAAAACCTGGATACAATATGTAGCTCTTATTAGAAATATGGTGCTTAGCTTGAAATTTTGAACCCATGCTTGGGATCAGATACTCAAGATAATTATTGTTAAGTAGCCTGAGAAAGCCCCATTCTATTGTTAAAATATTTGTAAGTAATTAGAAAGTTATCTTGTTAATATCACTACAGTGCTAAAAAGCATTATACTCACACTGGCCTTTCTTTAACAAACATTTGGAATATTTATTATTCCTATGCAACGTGCAAAGTGCATTACATCCATTATTTCTTTTAATACCTACAAAAAATCTATGTGGTAGATACTATAATCATTCCCATTTTAAAGATGTGGAAACTAAGGCAAGTGAAACAAACTGTCTTTTGACTTTTGGTTTGGATCTGATTTTAATCCTTTTTTTTTTTTTTTCTTTTCAGTGAGGTTTCCTTAGAAAAAACGAGGTAAATAGTCACTTGAGCACTGACTCTTGATTTCAGCTCAGTTCATGATTCCAGGATTGTGGGATTGAGCCCTGTGTCAGGCTTGGGGCTGAGTATGGAGCCTGCTGGAGATTCATATTCTCTCTCTCTCTCTTTCTCTCTTTCTCTCTTTCTTTCTGTCTCTGCTCTTTTTCCCCACTTGTGCATATTCCCTCTCTCTCAAAAACAAACAGATAAATAAGAACATCCTCATGGAGCTTGCTGTCTAGTGGTTTGCCTAGGTCACATAGCTAATAAGTAGTAAGTAGCTGATCTAAGAGTCAAACCAAGGTTCAAACTCACAAACCCCACCATAAATAACTAGACTCTGCATAACAAAGCATTATGTCAATATTATGATGTTAGAAGCTCTGTTTATGACCGGCCAAACCTACAGGTCAATGTTTGGATTATATAGGTAGAAAGACTACTGGCATGAGTCTGGCGTACTCACAGCTGTCATTACCTGTGTGCCCCATTTTGATAATTCCAGGAATCAACTACCAAGAGGGTAACTTTTTTTCCTATTACATATTACCCAGAAGTCTTTCTGGACTTCTGGCAATTTCTTTCAGCCACAAGTGGAGGATGATTCTCTTCTAGTTAGGCAGGGCCTTCCTCTTAAACTGAACATATGAAGCAGACATTTATCAAAACCAACCCTGGCTGCCATTGTGGTGACAGATGTCACCGCTAGACCTCCCTCAAACAATCCTGGAATGACTCTCTGGAATTCTCTGTGTGCCAACAGTCATTTTCAAACACAACAATTTTTTGCTTATGCTTTTCCCCTTGCTTTCCATGTGACCTTCATCATCTAGTTCTTTCCTCAGTTACTCTAATTTCTAATTTCTAATAATTGTGGAGAAGAATTATTTCTTTTTAGAGAAATCGCTGAGACTCTGGCAAAATTACTATGTAGGTATTGTTGGTTAACATTTGGGAACATTGACCCGCTGCCTTATGGCCCCTCAGGTACTGGTATTGTTCACTTTTTAACCAAAAACAAAACAAACAAAGAAAAACAACTTCTTTTGTTTCCTTTTCAGATACTTAAGGGATTTCTAGTCAGTATCTTCATTTCCCTGAAGGAAATGCATGGGAGCCAGCTGCTAAGTGCTGGTGTTTGCATGCACCTGTTTGTTTATTTTTTAAAATGTAATTGGGAATATGCCTAGAACCATGAGTCTGTTTCTGTAGTGCACTCTAAGCAGATTTAGGCACACAGAAGACAATCACAGCCTGGTATTGTGCATTTCCTGCATGCATAGTTCTCTATTTGGCATTTTGCAAAGATATAATGATCAGAAATGCCTGGAACACAAACTTTAAATGGGGAGATGAGGTACTAAAAAGTAACCAAAAACATTAACTCCATATCAGGGATTGCAACACTCTTTATCATTGGCTTTTAATACTGGCTATACTTTCATATCATCTAGGAAACTTTGAAACACACACACTCAGCCTGGTATCTACCACTAGTGATTGTGATTTAATTGGTTGGGGGTGTGGCCTACATACTGATATTTGGCAGAAGCTATGCAGGCAATATTATGTAACTGGCCCTAGAACCATCTCAAGGCCTGCCTTTCCCAGGTCATCTCTGGGTATCTGCCTCCATACTCCTTTGTTGCAGTCAACTGTTGTGCTTTCTCTTTGAGCATACAAAGCTCATTCCTTCTTGATAACCTTAGTTGTATCTTTTCCCTTCTACAGAAATGCTCATTACCTAGATCTTTGCATGGCCACTTCATTTGTGCCATTTAGCTCTCAGCTTCCATGTCATCGTTTTGGAATCTATATGAGCAGACTTTCTGGAACTGTGCATTGCTGAATGACGGTGGCCATAAACAGGGGCACCATCTTTCCTATCAATATTTTCTCCAATTTCTCTCAAATCAACTGGTTTTGTTTTTTTATTTTCCAAGTTACTAAAGGAAACCAACTTGTTTATTTAATTAATTAATTTAATCAATCTTGAATCATTGAAAGGTAGGGACCAAGAGAGCAGGGACTTTCTCTGCCTTCAGTTCAGTATTGTATTTATGGTACCTAGAATAGTACCTCGCACCCAGTAAACATTTGTTAAATGAATGGTCTGTGTGTGGTACATGAAGCTGAGAATCTCTGCTATAAGGCAGTGCTGTAAGGTAGTTGAAGTTCATCAGGAAATGTTAACGGCTGAGGTAAGGTTCTGAGTGGATTTCAAATAAAGAGAGTGGTCCTGACAAGGTGTTGGAAGGCTGCTCTTTGTAAGGGAAATAATCTCTCTTAGATGCTGAAGCAAGTCGTCTCAGAATACAGCAAGCTTGTTACCTTGGCGAGGATGAACAAGTGATGATTTAAATTAGCTTGATCTCATGATCTGATATAATCATCCAAACTGAACACAATATTTGGAAATAGATCACAATTGATATCTAATGCAAATATTTCTAAATGATATTATGATAACTGGTGGAGAGCCTGCAGTGTCCCTAGTTCTCATGAAAACTTTGAAAGCTGTATCTTGATTTTTAATTAATATGCTGAGAAAAGTGAGAAGCAGTTAATGATGATAATAATAGATAACTTCTAGTATTTATTGAGTGCATCTCCGTGCTGGGCATTGGACTACATATTTATATTTGTGATACAATTTTAACTCTCACAACAAACTTAGGAGGTGATTAATATCCACAATTTACTACCAACAAAACTGAGACTTAAGAAAGCCAAGCAATTCACAGAAGTCTCATCCCATTTAAGTGGTTGAAATGTAATTTGAACCCAGAATCATGGACCCCAAAGCTGTTACAGTCACCTAAAATGCTGCACTGCTCAATTTGTGACCTTGATGATGGTCTGTCTTCAATACTAATTGCATTTTACTAAGTTAGAATTTCAATAGAAAGTACAGAAAGCTTTCAGATTACAAATTCTTATAAACTTTTTATTTTTTGAAGTCCAGCATTTGCAGCTGAAAATATGTTTTCACAAAGGAAGAGTGTTAGGAGATATCACCAGGTCACTGAGTCCAAACTTTGTAAAACTTGGAATATTTTCTTAAGAAAAATAAAGTACTTTTATCTTGCACATTGTTTTATATATTAAGGGTGATTAAAAATTTTTTCTAATGTTTTCTGTTTATTTTTGAGAGAGAGAGAGTATGAGCTGGGCAGGGACAGGGAGAGAGGGAGACAGAATCCACAAAGCAGACTCCAGACTCTGAGCTGCCAGCACAGAGCCTGACAGGGGGCTCAAACCTGTGACTCATGATATCATGACCTGAGCTGAAGTTGGATGCCCAACAGACTGAGCCACCCAGGCGCCCCAAGGGTGGTTTTTAATTATGGCAATAGCATGTAACATTTAAAAAGTACATTAAGAATTTGCCTATGTTTTAATGTTATGCTAATATTTAAGCAAAATATTACTACCAAGAAAGGCTCAAAAAGTGCTCAATTTTTAGCTAATACTTAAATTGAATGCTGATGCCTGGTTAATGATTTAATTAGAGCCAGTAAAAAAAGATGTTTGGGTGATTTTAGATGGATGCCAAAGGAGATTAGGGATTCTTTCAAAGAATTTAGGTGGATTGCAATTATTTTTATTACATGTGATTTCATTTCAAACTGGATTATTTTTTTTTTTCTTTTTGTGTGACGGTATCATTCCTCTTCAAGCATTGTGATAGAACAAGTGAGATTATGGGAGGGTTTGAACAGGATGTGCGTGTCCAGGGCATGTGGAAATGGAAGTACATTTGGTGTATTGTTGAGCATCAGACATTGAAGATAGAGGAGGAGGGATGAACATGGAAAGGATTTTAAAAGAAAAAAAATTGCTTGGGTTAGGTCCAGTGGCCAACTACTTTGGTTTGGATCAGTTGTTTTCCAGTGTGTGGACAGCTGGCCAAGGGTCTGCAGGTGAGATTGGAGCTAGGTGAAGAGAAGGCATGAGCTGTCTCAACTCCACACAGGAGCTTGTCTGCAAGGCCCCTGTGTTTCTAACTCAGGGGAGGGGCTGCTTTCTCTTTAGTCATAGAGGATTGACAGATTATATAAAAAGGCAATTCCTGTTGAATTCAGGTACCAGTACAAAGACAGTACCAGTTCCTGATAATCAGCTTCAATTGATATTGAGTGCACAGGTGGGCCTATTTTTCTTTTTTTTAAATGATTTATTACTGTCAGAGAAGAACGGTAATAAACCATTCTAATGTATTTCCTTTAAAAAGTGGAGCTACTGCTGGTTTGTTTTTAAAACAAATAGTTAATTCAAAACCAACAGAATTCTCCTTTTTAAAAAAAGATGGTAGTTGCTTATTTACTTCATTTCAAAGGTTTTTTTTTTTTTAATTCAGTCTCCCTAGCAACAGAGACATCTGTCTCTATTCTCTTAGTCATTAAAGCCAAAGAAAGTAGCTGCTTCAAAAATAATAAAGGCAATTTCTATGAATTGGGTAACTGTTAATTGTTGCCAAGAAATCTTAGTGAGATAATGAGGCATACAGCAATTGACAAAGATCTTTTCATTGATGTATGAGCTTCCAGCTAGCCCATGGTGGTTAGCTAATATATACAGTACCATCGATGAGGTATTGTGTGATTCACTATGTAACGCACATAGAGAAGTGATCTTTACTCTTTCTGATTTCTTTCAGAAGTATGCCTTGCTGTGATTTTTCTGATTGCTTAGTAACTAATCATAACTCGTGATTCTAGAGAATGTATTTGCCCATTACATTTCATGAAAGTAGAAAGGTTTGAAGCATTCACAATGGAGATCAATGCGACAAATAGTATAGTAGTCGGTGGTGGTGTTAAAACACAATATACTTTTTATTTGGGTTGTAGATTCTGCAAAACCATTTGAGTGAAAATACTTAAAATTGCACTCGATTCTAAAATGTATATTGGCATTTGTGCTAAAACTGTTTGCAGGCCCCTTATAATGAAACCCCAATCACCCTCTACAATAGCTTCGCTAATAAACACAAAACAGTTTGTCAACGCTTTCTGCTTTCCCAGCAGCCAAGGAAGCAAATTATATTAAGTCAGTATTTTTCATTATTGGCCCTGTGTTTGGCACATGCCTGGCTGTATGTGAAACTACTGTTAAATGGGTAATAACAGAAGGAGAAACCAAGCGTATAAAAACAGCTTTTTGTGATTTTTTTTTTTAAATCAGGAAATATGCCTCCGATAACCAGATGTGGAATAGCTCATCGTGTTATTGGCCCCATAAGCCTATTTTAGTTTCTTAAAGGGGGTTGGGGAGGGAGGATTACAAATGAGAGTATAAAAAATGCTGAATCTTGTTTCAAAATTTGGATGTTTATAAAATTTACATATGCATGGATAACTATCAAGGAAAATATAATGGATATTAAATGTATATCAATTTTAGTAGAAACATGAATACAAATTTTGCTTCTATTGGCGGATGTGTGGTGTACTTATAGTACAGATAAGAAACAGAAACTAAAACGTGGTTTTAACCTCACAATGACATTTATTTCATGTCAAACTGTAGGTATATATAGTTTGGTACATCATACAAGTAATTAAGGCATTGCTGGTTGGAAATTGGGTAAGATCTTGGAATAAAAATGTAGACATAGTTAAGCAAATCTTTTTAGATTTGGGATATTTTTATCATTTGTGAAGTATTTTCTTTAAAAATCCTCTAAATACAGATATTTCTAGTAAATGCTTGTGAATATAAATGAATAAAAGACATTATCTTGTATAAATTACAGTATTCATCTGCATAATTTCGCACCGTTAAGGTGACAAACTGTTAATTTCCTTTCAAGATGCCTTTAATATAATGAAAGTAGAAAGAATTTTCCCAACAACCAAGTAGAAATAGACTTGACTAGCTGTTGGTGACTTTTTATCAAAAGTTTAAAAAATTCAGTGTGAAGAAAATCTTGGCACTTGATGTAGCATTTATAACATACTCTGGACAATCTCAAAGTTACACTACTGGCTTTGTTGATCAAGTTGTAGCATATTGTCTATCAGCATGTCACTTAACAGCAGGTGGAGGCCTTGAAATGAATATTTGCCTCACACAATGGCCATGTACAGCACTTATCTCTTTCTCCAGATGAGAGATTAAGAAGCTGTGGCCTGTTGGGGCACCTGGGTGGCGCAGTCGGTTAAGCGTCCGACTTCAGCCAGGTCACGAATCTCGCGGTCCGTGAGTTCGAGCCCCGCATCGGGCTCTGGGCTGATGGCTCGGAGCCTGGAGCCTGTTTCCGATTCTGTGTCTCCCTCTCTCTCTGCCCCTCCCCCGTTCATGCTCTGTCTCTCTCTGTCCCAAAAATAAATAAACGTTGAAAAAAAAAATTAAAAAAAAAAAAAAAAGAAGCTGTGGCCTATGGACCACATTTGACCCACTGTCTGGTTTTAAACAGTCTGTGAACTGAGAATTAATTTTTTACATATTTTTCAATCATGGGGGGAAAAATCAAAAGAAGAAAAATAGTTTGTAAAATGTGAAAATTATACAGAATTAATATTCTGTGGGGTTTTATTGGGACAAAGCGCACCCACTTGTATACATATAGGATGTGGCTTCTCTTTGGCTCCAGCCACAGGGTAGTTGTGGCAGAAATGCTTGGGGGTACAGAACCTAAAGTAGTGACTTTGTGGCCCTTTCAAGAAAATGTTTGCTGATATCTGCTCTAGATTTAGGTTATAGCATCAGAGTGAATCCAACAAAATGTGACTAATAAAACATGTTCTAACGGCTAATAAATGCAGTTAACATTTTATGAGAACCTGGTTTCCCCAGGGAGTGTGCTAAATATTTTGTGTGGCTCTTCCCCCTGAATTCATAAACCGGCTCTGCCAGGTGGATACTGCAATCATTCCCATTTAATAGACGAGAAAACAAACCTAAAGGAAAGGCTTGCGCATAGCCACACAAACAAGAAGTGAGGGAGCCAGGATTTGGAACTAGGTTTGTCTGAGGGCAAAAGTCATATTTTAACAAAGGCACTAGAGTCATCTCTAAAATTAGGATCCCTTACAGATGAATGCCAAAAAAAGAAGCACTTCTTTGGGGGGGGGGGGGGCCACAACAACAAAGGAAATGAGCAGACATTTCCTTAACAAAGAAATACAAATTCTTTCTTAGATAGCTGTTAATTTAGGGAGGGAGGGAGGTGAGTGAAATGATTGAAGCTCTATGTGGTTTTCGGACTTGCAACCCGAGATTTGGATTTCCTTTCCCCACAAATTACGGTTAATGATTTGGCAGGGTCTCCAGAGTGTCTGAATCACAACCTTCAGGCCACCATTCTGGCATTTCCGCTGGCTGGAGCATAATTGTGTGGCTACCACAAGATTGGGAGAACTGTGTTACTCTAGTGGACTTTTCTACGAAAGAGAATTCACTGGGAAAATCAAAACGTTGTTATGACAAGGAGAAAGAGCAGTCCTCTTAACTGGTCACCTGGGACATGATTCTGTGGTACTGGGAAAGTCAGTTAAGCCAGATTCACTCTTACAACCCAGGATTCCACGGAAGCAAGCACTCATGGGGGAGGTTCTAAAGGCTGTAGGCCACTTCTTTACTTATCCCCTTTTTCTGGTTCTTTCTTTTGTGCCAGACTTTGTATGAGCTAGGATTCTAATTTTAAGAAATCTAAGTAGATAAGGAATATATTGGAAGAATGTCAGGTAGTTTCTAGAATCATCAGGAAGCCAGGAGAACAAGGTTGATAAAGGAGGTAAGAACAGCAGATTTGGCAACAAGAGGCATAAGGTTGACCTTACCAAAGAATTGGGCTAACTGGGACAGTGTCACTAGTATTAATGCTATTGAATGTGGCCACCTTGATCAACTCTTGACCTCTCCCTTCACCTTTGTGTCTTTTGTAGAAATTCACAGTCATGGATGGGAATAGTGAATTGCCCAAGTTATGGACTAAGTGCCTTATCTTACTAGCCAGGTGTAAGAAGGAAGGGCCAGGTGGACTCCTTCCGTTTCCATAGTGGGAGGAAAAGGGTTTGGATATCATGTAGACAAAATGGAAGTGAATTTATCAGTATATTTGGTGAAAGCCTGGAATAAAAGATGATTTTCCTAGTCCTTGCTCACAGGAGAGATTGATCCATAGTCCTCAAACTGCTGTGTTATCTCTGGGCAGTGTTTCTTGAAAAGCGCAGTCAAGGGATTGCTTACTGACCCCATGGATGATGAGAAATGCCGTATGACATCTTGTAAGAGTAGAGAATGGTGATGCCTCAGCTGAGTTTCAGATGGTAAATATAAATATTCAGGACACAAAAAGGAGGTAATAATGCATTGCAACAGGATTTTGGCAAAAAGCCAGTAATTACAAAAATTAAAATGCTGCTAATTTGATAGCATATTTAAAGTTTTAAAAATCATTCCAAGTGGAGACTTCCGGTTTTAATTTTATATATAATACAGCTTTATTGAGGGATAATAAATTACACCAATTTAAAGTGTACAATTTGATGAGTTTTCACATATGCATATTCCCATGAAACCTTCACCATAAGCAATTACATTAGCTTCAAACTTTCTTTGTGCATCCCACCTCTACCTCCATTCACAGGAAACCACTGTTGTGTTTTCTATCACTGTATATATACAAACAAACACACAATATATACCATATATATATGTGTATATATATATATGGATTTTCTAGAATTTTATATGAATGGAATCATCCATCATTATATACTATTTTGGGGGATGTGTGATTTGGATTCTTGTGTGAGGAGTTTGGCCTACAATGTCGTGTGAATCAATAGTTCATACTTTTTCATTGCTCTTCATAATGCTCACAGAAGAAATGGAATAGGTAGCTACATCACTTGTCACTATCTAAAATCTAACACTAATTTTTTCAATATATTTATACAGTCCACTGAGAATGAATGAAAAAACTCCTCCAAAACTGATCATTTGAAATGGTTTGAGTAAGCATTATACTCCTTTCATAGGTCACCTGGAAGAAACCTGAGTGAATTCACTGCAGGTTGATTTTCTTATCCTTTTAAGTCAGGTAACCAAATCTAATCCACAGGTGGGGAAAGTCTCTGTAAACCTCAGCTGCTGTGATTTAAAATTAGCTAAGCCAGGGGTGTCTTAAGTCAGTTAAGCGTCCGACTTCAGCTCAGGTCATGATCTTATAGCTTGTGAGTTCGAGTCCTGCGTCAGGCTCTGTGCTGACATCTCAGAGTCTGGAGCCCACTTCAGATTCTGTCTCTGTCTCTCTCTGCCCCTCCCTGGTTCATGCACTCTCTCTCTCAAATATAAACATTAAATAAATAAAAAATAAAATTAGCTAAGTCAGTACATTTTTAGGGACAAATGAATTTCCTTACAAAATGAGATATTCTTGGAATTTGTTGGGCAAGGTATGTTAAATCTAAATTTAAACACTTATAAATTAGCAAATATTTCATGGGCTTCTGATACGTGCCACATATTGAACTTGGTAGCAGAGATACAGAGATGACAAATAGATGGTCCCAGATCTGGAGAGAGTTCTAGTGTAATAAGGGTACATGGTTACAAAAGGTGTATATGTTAATTTACAAACAACTACTTATTGAGCATCTATTATATGCCAGGTCTTGAGTTAGACCCTGTGGAAATGGCCCCCTTCCTTCAATCTCAGAACTTGATTTCCAGTGGAAGAGATAACTGATGAGTAAGCTCATAAGTGAACAGGATTACTTTAGATTATAGAAATTTTATAACGGAAAAAAAGCAGGGTGATGGGGTAGTAATTTAGGAAGGCCATTTTATAGAAAGAAATCATGAACAGTTTTGCTGAGGAGCAGGAGAGTCGGGGCAAGAACGTTTGGGGAGGGTATGGAGAATTGCAAGCACAAAGACTGCTGTGGGGCAGGGCCTTCCGTATTAGCTGGACACGAAGAAGGAGGATTTGTCTGGAAGGGGTGAATCAGTGAAGAGTGACTTGAAGTCAAGGTGAAGACATAGGCAGGGGAGATCCTGTAGGGCTTTAGCAGCGATGGGCAAGATCTGGGTTTTTCAATTTTTATTAGGTGAACCAGGGAGCCCCTCGAGGAATTTAAAGGAGAGAATACCTGTTTTTCCCCCTATCTTGAAATTTTTATTTTATAAGTGCGTTCAAGGTAACACAATAAAATAAATCCTATTCATACAATAAAATGAGCAGATCTTACATGTTCAGACTGAGTTTTGATAGTTATACTCAACTTACCTGATAACCACCATCCCTACTGAGATATAAGACATTTAATTCAATTTTGGAGAAGTTCCCTTGTTGCCTTTTCAGGTATGCTTTTATTTTTATTTTTTAATGTTTGTTTATTTTTGAGAGAGAGAGACAGAGCACAAACTGGGGAGGGGCAGAGAGAGAGAGGGAAACACAGAATCCGAAGCAGGCTCCAGGCTCTGAGCTATCAGTGCAAAGCCTGATCCCGAGCTCCAACCTATGAACTGTGAGATCATCACCTGATGCAAGTTGGACACTTAACTGACTAAATACCCAGGTGACCCCTGATTTGTTTTTTTAAAAGATTAACACTGAGAACTCTGGTAGAAGGTTCACCTCCGTATTGTTACCTGACTATATTTTCCTCTCCATAATTGTAATGGTTTTTAAGGGTCGCCAATTTTGTTTGTTTTGTTTTGTTTTGTTTTGTTTTGTTTTGTTTTGTTTTGTTTTGTTTTGTTTTGTTTTGTTTCTGGCTCCTGTGGGCCACAGGCCTTCTGTTCTGATCACTCTCTTTCAAGCATTCTTAGGTACTTTATTTTCAAGGTCACTTCCTAGTGAGATTTTGGTCTCTACCTGACCAAACTCGAGTAAGGCATAAGCCTCAGCTCAAATCCTAACTTTTCATAAAGCCTGAAGCCTATAATTAATCCATTCCAGACTGGTTTGTGTTCTCTGAACACGGAGGAAGTTCCTCAGCTATTCCATATTGAGTTTTTATTTATACTATGTGGTAGAGGGGTATAGAAAAAGAGATGGCTGCAATGGGAATAAATATAGTAAATAATTTAGAGAAAATAATAATGATGATAATATAGAGGGGAAAGGCAGGTAAATTCAGTCTCAGTGCAGCTTTGTAATTGTTAAAGGGAAAGTCTTATGCAACATGTGTAGACTTGGTCCAGACGCACTGCAGCATTGGTTTTGTAAAACTGCTGAAATGTTTTGGTTTTTTTCTTTATCTTGCACTGTGAGTCGTTTTTGTCTGCAATCTAGTCAGCGAGTCATGAAGGCTTACACACTCCAGAGAACGCTGGATGCCTTTCTGCTGGATTCAGAGTTCACTCTCTGCTGCCTTGTCATCCATCTAAATGCTAACTAATGCCTTTTTTCTAGAAAGTCAAACGCTCGAGGCATTGGCTTGTCAATGGTGGGTATTTGCCTGCACTGTTCCCTTGGCCTACTGAGGTAATGGATCGTCAGGATTTACTTATTTTAAAAATGATTTGATCTAGTATGTCTGTGTGGGTTGATGGGTTAAAACTTCAGGATGCTATTTACAAAGAATTGCAGAGAAACCAAGGGAAAATGGGGCCTTGGCCAAGATTTTCTTCCTTATTGATGCTGCCATCACAAATATTTAATTGGCATCAAGGTAAATATTCAAAGGTTAATGTAGCATGCTGTTAATGGATAATGAAGGTGTACAATCCTTGCTGCCTCACTTTGCTCTTGGAATGTAATTACCAGTGTAGGGATAGTCAGATATGGAAGCAGTGTACCATCTTTTGGCATTCACCTACAAATAGCATACACAAGAAATGGTGGTTATTATGATCCATTTTGTGTATTTTGATGCATTAGTCACAGTCCGTTGTTTGCATTTCCATGTGTTTAAGATCCAACATCAGTGAATTAGATGGTGCTTTTTGGCAGCAACACAACAATGTTGAAGATTTATACATTGACTTTAAAGTGGAGTTGAATTTATTTCTAATGCAACTCCTATCTTTTGCATCTCTGGGCGGAGGTGGGGGGTAATGGGGAAAGACTCTTAAAGTTACTTTTCATGGTGTGTTTTTTTTATGTTTCTCACATAACAAACTTAGAAAAGAGTCTGTACATAACAAGTGCTCAATAAATGCAGCCCATGACTATTCCTATTTTCTTGCTTTTCTAGATGACTCCTTTTTTTTTTCTGAGAGCCTTTGTGCAAATCCTTTGTAATTTTCATTGTTGTTATTTGACTGATGTTACTTATAAAAATATCATGCCAAAAGTTTTCCTCTATTTTCCCCCTTTCAAAAATGCCCTCAGTCTTAGAATTATATTACATGCCAATGAATTATGCTGAAACATAGTACTTTTATATGGTTATCGTCTGGGAAATGAATAGAGAGGTAGCTTATGCTATTATTTCTGCTCCAGTGCGTTATTTTTAAAACACTTAACAAGAATCATGAGAAGTAACATAAGGAAGTAGGAGTATTTGATCTGATGAACCCTACGGCATTTAAGTGCAAACCACACAAACGACACGTTAACGGAAGAGAATGGTTCTGACCATACAATCCTCATTCCTTTGCTTCTTGTGTTCCACGTATGTGCTGATAATAAAGGAGAGCTGGTTTTGAATGGTCAGTAAGTCTTAGCTAAGCCTCTTTAAACTTAACATTTATTCACTTAGTTTTTTTAATGTTTATTCATTTCTGGGAGAGAGAGAGAGAGAGAGTGAATTGGAGGAGGTTGGGGGGCGGGGTTTGGGGGGGGAGCAGAGAGAGAGGAAGACACAGAATCTGAAGCAGGCTCCAGGCTCTGAGCTGTCAGCAGAGAGCCCGACATGGGGCTTGAACCCACAGACTGGGGTATCATGACCTGAGCCAAAGTCGGACACTTAACCGAGTGAGTCCCTCAGGCACGCCTTTAAACTTAATATTTATAAGAAAGCATTTAAATTTGAGATTTGAGGCTGCAGAGTGAACCCCCCCCACCCCCGGCAGCCCATCAGCTGGGGTTCCTGCCTCCATTGATTACTCCAGCCTTGCTCTCATCTTCTCAGGGCTTGCCATCCCTGTTGTTTCTGCCTGCTTTCTTATTAAAGAAGAGATTAGCAGCTGTTAAATGCATATTAGGACCCAACCGAGACTTTATTTGAGATGAAAACAGAAAACTTGAAAACACACTGAGAAAAGGGGAGCCCCTTAAGGAGGGCATGGTCAGTTTTTAGAAGCATTTTGTCTAAAATAAATTGTTTCTAAGACCCAGTTTTCATGCTTGGGGAGGTTTTTGTATCAGTAGATATGAACCAAAGTGATGCAAATTAATTGAAAACAACACTGGGTTGGTAAGCATGACTTTTTTCATTTTGTGTCAACTAAGCAAACTCTAATTCTCTAGCCATGTCTGTGTAGTCCCTCTGCATTAACATCGCCGGGGGGTGCTTGTTACATTACAGACTTCCAGGCTCACACCAACTTTTCTAAAATTTCTGCATGAGAAATTTCTTTGCCAGAAATAGGTATCTTTTGACTTTATTAATGTAAAACTGTAAGAGTGTGGGATGTGGAGCCTGACCAGCTGGCTTTGTACCGCCAGCTCACTGAGTATGTGACCTTGGTCCGGTTACCTGACCCCTCATTTTCTCGTCTGTAAATGGGAGATATAATCGTATCATCACTTCCAGTTGTTTTGGGACTTTGAGACAATACCTCTGAAGCAGTTTTCACAGTGCTTGGCAAATATCAAATGTGCTGTTAAATATTAATTATAATTATTGTACTGGTATAGGTGTTAACATTTTATCAATAATAGTAAAAACATTACATGGAAGCTTATTTGTGACAGACTTGTAAAACAATACCAAAAGCTTCATATATTTTGGAAACATAGAAATCTCAACCTTTGGGGGCACTTGGGTGGCTCAGTCATTTGAGCATCTGACTTAAAATCAGCTCAGGTCACGATCTCACATGTTGTGGGATCAAGCCCCACGTAGGGCTTTACATTGACAGTGTGGAGTCTGGTTAGGCTTCTCTCTCTTCCTCTCCCACTGGCACGCGCACACTCTCTCACTCTCTTTCTGGAAATAAATAAACTTTAAAAAAGAGATATTTCTGGGGCACCTGGGTGGTTCAGTCGGTTAAGTGTCCAGCTTCGGCTCAGGTCATGATCTTGCAGTTAGTGAGTCTGAGCCCCATGTCGGGCTCTGTGTCGACAGCTCAGAGCCTGGAGCTGCTTCAGATTCTGTGTCTCCCTGTCTCTCTGCCCCTCCCTGACTCGTACCCTTTCTCTCTCTCGCTCTGAAAAATAAATAAGCATTAAAAGAAATGAAAAAAAAAAAAGATATTCCAAGCTTTGTAGCTCTCTCTCAAAAGTAACTTTAAAAAATCGCAATAAAAGCAAATGAGCTTTGTGCAGTAGGCATTCCCTTTCAGTGGCTTTCAGGAAAGATCTTCTAGGATATAGCCTGTAAAAGGCTGCCTCAAGAGCTGGATGACCAGCATGGAGTAAGCCCTGCTGTATTGTTCATTGGTGGAATGATGTGGCACATTTCCTGCCCTGCATCTTCCATTGACTTCACCTTTGAGAATGGCCATGGCCAGAACCTGTGAGCAGCCTTCCACCCCCTCACACCTGCAGACTGAAGGCTGTCCGGTTCTGGCAAGGTAAAATGTGCCCTTCACCTTTCCCCCTGTAAAGATGGCCTTGTGCTTTCACTGTGTACGTTTTCAGCCAAGTTCCCACACACTGGGTTTTTGGCGATTAGAGGGCTTTAATTACAGCTATTAGACAGACAGTCTGAGCAAATGACAGTGTTTTTCCTCTGGTCATGTAGCAAACACTTGAAAGGGGGAAGGCACAGATGGAGATGGTGTGTGAATGATTCCTGCTGTTCCAATGCCAGTGGCACCTGGGTGATGTGAGTTGGTGATGCTGTTTCTCTTCTGGTCCCAGGAGACCTGCTGTGACTACTTGGAGCACACTGGCCACTGTGTCTGTGCTTACTGCAATTTGGTTGTGACTGTCTCCAAGGACACCATTTTTCTCTATTGTTCTCTTTGCTGCTAGACCACATTCATTTTTCTTGAGGCCATGCTTTGGAAGACTGAGAGGGCCCTCCAAATGGCTCTTGATAAATGCATTGAAGGCTCTGATCCTTTTGCTTTAATAGTTGACTATTTTCCCCCTTTCCCATGCAAATCACCTTTCTGTCTTGCCATTTCTTTCGCTTCTGCCATGTTATTTTAACATACCTAGGGCCTGAGAAGAAACTTCTCAACTTTTTTGGGCAACAAAATAAGTTTTCCTTTACATTTATAAAATGCTTCCCTTGTATATCTGTTATAAACAGCAATCCAGAGAATTAATTCAGGCTATTTTCAGACCTATTTCCAACATTTTGATGACTCAGAATCTGAATCAGAGCAAATAGAACGCGATCTAAATACTACAAGGTGACACAAATTCAACACGAGTGGGAAAGGATTAAAAAGGCAGTAATTGCAGTTATTCATCTTTAATTAGTTTATATTGAGAGAAGTAATGCTGTGGTTCTAGGGATATATGTTTAGGTATCACTTGCATCATTTCTCAAATATATAGTCCCAGGAATATAAAAATAACTAAAGTTTATGGACCCTATAACCAAAATCAGAGTTTCTCTCTCCTTGCTTGAAGTTTTGAATGTCCTTGTTCTATGGTTGATGAATTCATGATTTCTCTTCCGTCCCCATAATAATCAACAGTGTTCTAATTGATCTACCTGAATTCTAATAACTTCTATTGACTTTGTTTAGAGACTCTATGGTATAATTCCTGCCTTCAAGAAGACTCTAGTTCTGAGGAGAGGACTAATATGAAACTAAGGTGAAATTGTTTGCTTATGCGGTAATTACTCAGGGAATACCAAGTACATGCTAGGCAGGGCACTACTACTATTCATGAACAAAATGAATGTAGAGGAAGTAATGAGTTTTATACAACTGTCACTTGTGAGAGACTGTCTTTTCCAAAGATAAAGGCACTATTAATATCTCCCTTCCCCTGTGCTCTTTGGTGATATGGCCTGCCCACTTCCTGTTCAAGAGGTGGGGTATATTTCCACCACCTTGATTTGGGCTGGTCTTAGGGATGCACTTACAACCAATGGACTTCTGAGGCTATGTCAGAAAAGGTCGGGCAACTTTTACCTGGAAATTTTGGAACACTTGCCTGCCAGACACTCCCTCTCAGGGAATACATCCTGGACCCTGGCTACCATACTGTAAGACATAAGGCCACATGAAAGGGCCCTATGAAGGTACTCTGACTACAGCCATTGGGTCACCTCTACCCACAAATTAGACGTATATGAAGATAGTTTCAGACCCCAGATTTTTCAGTCTTCCCAGACATTGTGGAACAGAGGTGACCCAATCACTTGTGCCTTGCCTAAAATCTTGACTCACAGAATCTGGTGTTGTTTTTATACCACTAAGGTTGACTGACTTATGCCAATTTCTAATGATAGAGTATTGAGCAAAATGGAGATAGATAAAAGAGATGCTACTGATATGCCTGATAATAATCAGCTACTGGAAGTTCCTATTCATTATTGTTGTGTCCCAGATCTTGTGACCTGATGCTTATATAATCTTCACATGGATCCTGGATTTGGTGTTCTTGCACTTCCCGTTTTCTGGATGGTGGAACTAAGGCACAGGGAGGTGAACTAACACATTCACATAGTAAGTGAAGGAAGAGGATGTGAAGCCTTTGTGCTTAACGGCTTGGATAGATGGTATATCTAAGGGCTAAATATGGTACAGTCTGGCACTGGTGCATGAGTTCAAAGATTCTATCACTCTGAGATGGGCTGGTTTTAAACTTTGTGAGGTTTTGTGAAGAGATAAAATTTATACAGAGCTTGGTCAGGTGTGTAAGGTTTAGATAAGCTGAGTAGGAGAGGGGAGAGAGGCATTTAATGTGGAAGTAACCATGGGAACACAGATAGAAGTGAGAAAGGAATTCAGGAGTGCATAGATGGAGAGTAACAGGTAATAAGAGAAGCTGGGAAGAAGTATAGTATAGGATGTTGGATAGCTCCTTTAGAGATGCAAGCATCTGGGGCATTTGACCTGGGAGGAGCATGTCTAGATTAATACTTCATTACAAAGTTGGTCTAGTAACAGTTTAGAGACTAGGCAAACCTGAAGGGGGTGGGCAACCAAAAGACAAAAGAACAGCTCAGATGCTATTTAATTAGTCCAAGACAGTAATAGGTAGATGGCGGTGGTATTGAAGATGAAAGGCAAATTTAGAGAAATTTCAAAAAAATCAATGGTACAGCTTAATAACAGATTGAATATAAGGGTTGAAAGAATAGAATGTGGCAACAGTAATTTCTAGCCAGTGAGGCCAGAGGTGTCACAAAAAAATCTCTTACATTCAAATATTGCCAGAAGTAATTAATGCTACTGAGGACCAGCAAAGGCATCAGTGTTAGAATTTTGAAACTCGAGCAGTACTTGCAAAGTTGAAAAATCTTACACAATAATATCATAATACTTTATGATTATATCATCTTCTATCTAGAAGACTCTTCACTTTTCTATATGTGATATGCAACTGTCATATTTGATACTCACTGCAAGACTATGAGATGTAGGACAGGAGGTGATCCCGTGTGCAGAGGATGTAACTAAGTATCACAGAGGTTCAATTCCTGCTTCAACACCCCATGATAGATGGGACCTCGTCTTGGGACCAGGTGCTCTGGCGTATAGTCCACTGTTATTTTCCATTTAAAACAAAAACTGCCTTTTTGGAAAGATTTTGGACTTGGGTAGGTATTGTTTTTATTTGGAGATGCTCTGGAGCATGAATATTTCTCAGTATTCTGTACTTTCACAGTATGTTGTTTCTGACTTAGAGGATCAGCCTTATACAATTCCTCATTATATAAGTGGACTTGGATGAGTGGGTAAATGAAAAAGTGAGTAAGGTGTGAGGAGGTTTTGTGAATTCATTCCATCTACAGATGAAGTTCCAAGACTTTAAAAAGCTGT
Source organism: Herpailurus yagouaroundi (assembly GCF_014898765.1). Taxonomy (NCBI): domain Eukaryota; kingdom Metazoa; phylum Chordata; class Mammalia; order Carnivora; family Felidae; genus Herpailurus; species Herpailurus yagouaroundi. The sequence continues at coordinate 57,661,632 of NW_024412377.1, forward strand.
ATCTATTTTTGAAATTTTGGTTACTCAGAGCAAAAGCCCAGGTGACACTTTACTTCTTAACCCTTTATGTGAACCCAGTTCATTTCACTTCCTAATTATATCTAGAATCTTTGCATTCTCATTCTTATTATTAATACTTCTGCTTATACTCTCTCCATGTTTCTTGGAGTAACTCAGAAGGCTTTGAACTTGTGCTGTATTAGCTCTGCACACCTGTGCCATCCATTCTCTGTGCGAATCTGACTTCAGTTGAATTATCAGTGGTTTTCCCAAGATTTATATAAGATTTTCCAAGCTCTTTGGCATAGAAGTCCCCTCAAGACCCTGTCAACCACTTCATTGTCTTCTCTGGTAGGTCCCCCTCATACTTTACACTACAGTAATATTGATAGAATGATGGGTTTAAACGTGCGCGTGCACACGCACACACACACACACACACACACACACACACACACACTTCTTTTCCCTGTACAGTAGCACATGAGTGTCCCTTCTTGGAATGCCTTTCTTCATTCTGCTGGAGTTATCCACTGGAAAACTTCTGTTCAGTGTTAAAATCTCATGTCGTCTTGTCAAACACACCCTGCTTTTCTCCAATTTAACCATTTACTAGTTTCTGCTGTTATACTATGCTTGGACCCAGCACACACTCCACTTGGCTTGTGTCAGCCTGTACTGTATTTATCTTGATGCCTACCCTGCTTCCTAGATTGTAAACGCTTGAAAGTAAGGACCATGATTATCAATCTCTGCATCCCTTGCAATTTTTAAGAATGTTTACTTATTTTGAGTGTGAGGGAGAGAAAGAGCATGTGTGCTTGCTCTCTCGCACACTCAGGGGAGGGGAAGAGAGAGAGAAAATCCCAAGCAGGCTTCATGCTGTCAGTGCAGAGCTCCACGCGGACTCAGTCCTAGGAACCATAAGATCATGACCTGAGCGAAAATCATAGTTGGACTCTTAACTGACTTAGCCACCCAGGTGCACGCCCCCCCCACCCCAGCCTTGAAAGTTTTATATAGTGCATGGCACATTGTAGGTGTTCGCTAAATGATTGTTGACATGAAAAAAAGCAAAGTGTCTTGGTAATAAATGATTTTTTGGCCAGGAAGGTCATTACCATTGTGTCAGAGCCATGGATTGATTAAACACCTATTTTCATAAAGCACTGTGCTGAGTACTTCTCAAAACAAATTATACAGATCTTCTTCTTGACCTCCAAGAACTTATTTATAATTTAATGTGTATATCAGATATGAGGGCAAATATGAAAAGGAAGACAATAATTGAATTATCAGCATTAAACAGATATACAAATAGGTTAGGTTAAATATTTACTTTGTATGTGCATTACCTTGTAAAGGGTAATTGCATTTTAGCATCTGGTGAGTGTATGGGAACCATTTGAGTTTTATGTTTAGACAATAGGAACCAATCATAATGGTTACAATGTAAACTGAATTTTGATGTTTCTGTGGTGAAGATGGACATTAATATTCCCTCTGAGGTTAATTTGCATTATATTGAAAGAAGAAGCCATATACTTAGGATAGAATCCAAATCTAGACACCCTTTGGCCAATTTAGAGCAAATGGAGCTTATCTGTAGAACTCCACCATTTAAAAAAATATGGATTCTAAAAAAATATGTGTTTTTCATCAAAGGCAGGAAATAGGGTATTTGACAACATGCATTTGTCTACTGAATGTGATGGAATATGTGATGAAATATGTTTTGTCAATAAAATAAATTGCCAAACAAAATGTAATCCTTTCTGCAAATGCATTTAGTCTTCAAAATGAAATAAGCTACTTGCACAAAGCACATTTTGCCTTTGAATTCTTTTAGATTTGCTGCCTATCAGAAACTATGGGGAAAATGTGTTTTGTCAGACACTGTGTTTCCAGGTATATAGATAAAATATATTAATTACAGAAAAAAGGAGTTTCAGTTGTGGAGAGTCAGTAAATGTTGGTAACATATTGATGTACTTTATTTTTTTTTTATAAATTTTTTTTTTCAACGTTTATTTATTTTTGGGACAGAGAGAGACAGAGCATGAACGGGGGAGGGGCAGAGAGAGAGGGAGACACAGAATCGGAAACAGGCTCCAGGCTCTGAGCCATCAGCCCAGAGCCTGACGCGGGGCTCGAACTCACGGACCGCGAGATCGTGACCTGGCTGAAGTTGGACGCTTAACCGACTGCACCACCCAGGCGCCCCCATATTGATGTACTTTAAATGTATCTGTAAGTTTTGGCTGAAGGGGCTAAGTTCTCATCCCAGTGTTGGTTATATTCTTGAAAACAGGCATACCCTGCTGGTCCTTAAGCATATTCATAACACTTTTATTGTATCATGTTATCACCATATCACTGAAAGAGTTAATTACATGCCTAATTAGGTTCTTTTGTTTCATTCTCCTCCTGCTCTGTGAATTGGTGCTTTGCCCCAAGGCTCCTGAGAAATCTTAACTTACATAATTAATTAATGCAGTTTAACCCTTCAAACATGACTGTAACACCTCAGCTAGTTTAACATAATTTTAGATCTCTGGTTAACAGCTTGTGGTGCTATACAGTGGACAAGTTAAAGTCAAGTAATTAAGTGTTAACGTAGGGAAAAATATAATTTTTGGAGAATTGATCAAAGAAGTGATAGGTGTGGAAGCAGCTTTGAGGAGAGAGAGGGAAGCATTATAATATAGATGAGTGATGATGTAAATTTTTCTCGTGTGTGTGTGTGTTTTAATGAGAATATACTTCCTTACTTGTGGTATCTGCTTAATCTTTAAGGATTGGATGAGATAATGTCTATAAAGTTCTTGGTTCTATGCCTGGCACTATTTCTATATTGATTTATAGTTTCTCGGTATTAAATAAACATTGTTCAAACTGTTCTTTTTTCTGGGTGGGACTCATTTATTTCCATTTTGTGGACAAGTAAGCTAAATTTCAGAGGGTTGTATAGTGATGGACTCAAAAGAGGGACCAGTCTCTACTGCTGGGTGAGAGGGACTGTCCTGAACTATATCCTGAAAAATAAGGAAATAAGAAGATAGAAATCGCATGGAAATGATAAATGTAGGTGACATGTTGGGTATATTGACAATAACCTGTATTGCTAGGGAGAGGGCTTAATTTACTGGAAAATGAGGCTAGAACAGTAATTTGGAGTCATAAAGTACCTTACATGCTAAGGAATTTTGACTTAATTCTAGGGTTACAAAGAAGCTACTGAAAATGTTTGAATCAGGTGGCTGACATGACTCAACTTCTATTTTAGAAAATTAGCTTTGATCATGTGAAAGGGATTAGGGCAGGGAAGAATCCAGTGGGCAGAGAGCATGTTGGTCTATCACTGCTATACTCCCGGTGAGAGACAGTGAAAGCCCGACTGGGGCTGCGGCAAAAGAGATGAAGAAAGTGGGAGAGAGATTTAAGAGACATTTTTCAGGTCTCTTCAAGGAGAGGACATGTGTGATAGACAGGGTATGGGAGAATTTGGGAATAACTGCAAAGCTGCATGGGACAAGAAGCCATTGATATAGAGAATGCAAACAAAACAAAAGCAAAACGATAAATTGATGTGGGTGAAACAGGTAGATTTGGTTTTGAATACATGGGGTATGTCTGGAGGATCAACAGACAGATGTGTTGTAAATATGGATCCTGTGTCTGAGAGAGGCTGGAAGGAGGATTGAAAATTTGGAATGTTGTTGTATTTGTTTTTATAATTGCTATGACATATGAATTAAATGCCTTTGAGAATGTCAATTAATATTCAAAGTAATGTATCGAATGAAAGTTAAATTTGAAGGCCCAACTCCCTGATGTTCCTCTCAGTTTTACTAGGTAACAGTTCCTGAGAATGTGCCAGGCTCAGGCTTAAGATGTTCATGAGTTATCTCAGTTAATTAAAAAAAACTTGGAGAATACTGGAGACATAGTATTAACATTCCTCTTTACCAGTGAAGAACTTGAAGCTGGAGAGGTGAAATTAATTTCCCCCTGTAGAACAAGAATCTAATCCTTATTTATCTCCACAGTCCATAAACTACACCCATTAGGAAGTGTTCAAGTGTGATTCATCTTTAAGTTACCCGTTCTCATTGGTGATGCTTGTCAGGCTTTCATGGATAACGTAAATTTATTTTAATATAATAATTTGCTATACACTTAAATATTGCTTTTATATGAATCTGACAAAATCATTATAATTGTTTGGATGGAAATGTATACTTCAAGGGTGCCTGGGTGGCTCAGTTGGTTAAGCATCTGACTTTTGATTTAGGCTCAGGTCATGATCTCAAGGTTTGTGAGATTGAGCTCTGCATAGGGCCCTGCACTGACAGTGCGGAGCTTGCTTGGCATTCTCTCTCTCTCTCTCTCTCTTTCTCTCTCTCTCTCTCTCTCTTTCTCTCTCTCTCTCTCTCTCTGTCTCTTCCTCTCTCTGCCCCTCATCTACTCACTCACTCTCTTTCTGTCTCACAAAATAAACATTTTTAAAAAGATAAAAAAAGAAAATATATACTTCAGTAATAAAATGCTATAAATAATATATGGTAATAATAGTAACTCTAATCTCTTCTTTGATGGGGAATTTATTCACAACTACCCAGCAGAAGACTTGACTTACAGAAGGCATCCAATCAATATTTATTTCTGTTCTCTTTTCACCCTTATCCTCTTCTCTATTTTAAGCCTTTTAGTGCCCCTTCTGGATATCTTAAAACCCATCACTTTCTCTACGTTCATTGTAGACATTGCTACACATAATTTCATTCCTACTTGCCTATAGGCATTTTGGATGCAAGCATTATCTTTGCCTTGCCTACAGTAGTTAGCACAGGGCCTTACGCTGTGCTAAGTGCTCTACTTCTGTTGCCTCATTTGTAATCCAATGAAGTTATACTGTAAGTATCTCCATTTTTAGAAGAGAAATATGTAGCTCAATCAGAAACATGCCCAAGGACTCGCAGAATTGAGTCATACATGAGGATATGAACATCTGTCGAAGCAAGAACAGTGCTTGGTGACTAGTGCCTTCCACATAGTAGGCTCTCATATTTGTGAGAACAAATAACTAAAGCAGTTTTCATAGGCAATATTTTGGGGGCATGAGTATAGTTCCATTATATGGCAGGGTTTTTTTTTTCCTTTTTCTTTTTTTTTTTTTTTTTTTTAATCAGTGTCCATGGTAATAGGATTCTGCCTAATATGACTCATTTCAGGGAAAGCTTGAATAAGGAAGCTTGGTAATAATGCAAAAAAAAAAAAAAATTAAAATCAGTCTTCTAGAGTATCTGAAAGGCACACGTTTGTTCCTTAATCTTACCAATCCAAATAATGAACAGAGGAGTCCACAACAGAATTAGAGAGATTGTCCCAAAGCTTAGTAGCTAATTTGATTTTGTATGGAATGTTAAGAAAGGGCTTTAAAGAATTTTTAATGAAAAGGCAATTAACGTCGAAACCTTCATTAATGGATAGTTCAGAGGAAAAACTGGACTTCTTGCTGAGTTTTTGACTTTTTAACTAATAGCAAAACTTTATGGTATTTTTACTGTATATTAGAAAATGGTAAGGCACTATCTATTTAATACAGCTAAACCTTATGGGCAAATAGAACACTTTTAAAGGCTTTTAATTTTTTTTTTTTTTTTAAGTAAAGAGGACAGAACCCCCAAGAACTAATTATAACTAAACAGCTCCCATTTGATAAAATGGATGCAGAGTAATGAAATGTTCACCAAGAAACAGTAATTTTGACTCAGCTTAAAAGATTCTTGAAACTATTATTTGTTCCCCCATATTAGTGTACATTAACCAAAAAAGTGGACATTTTGTAATAAAACTATAAAGAACAATCCTGAGCATTGAGCAACAGAAAATAGGTATTACTTGAGAATGTTGGTTTGCCCAATCTAAGTCTTCTAAACTCTTTAGATACAATTAATATGTCACTTTAACCCGAATGGTTAAAGTGAGTGGAAAGTCCATTCTTTGGTTTTTCAATATTTAATTTTGGTACCAGCATTCCCAAACTTTGCCCTGGAAATGTTAGTAACTATTACGTTCCCAACCCTACCACATGTAAATTCCTTAGGGCCTTAGAGCAAAGGAAATGAAGACAAAAGTCTTTTGGCTGGCAGATTATTAGACAGTTTTATTGGCTATATGGTATACCTTCATTCACAGTGTTGGGAAAAAATCTTATTTCTTGTCTTTCAGAGCAGTTTGAATAAAGAATTTTTATAAACTCTGGAATTAGAAGAACTTTCTAACTTGTCTCCCACCAACTTCTTTTATTTTACCTGGATAACTAACCACTGTATGGCAGGACCAAGGGGTAGAGGTGAGGAAGCTGAAGTCCTCTGAAGGAGAGATAGTTTGTTATCCAGCCTAGTTACCCTGTGGCTAGAAGTTTTTGTAATTTATTTTAATTAATTAATTAATTATTTTTTTTTATTTGAGGGAGAGAGGATGCATGGGGGAGGGAGAGGGGCAGAGGGAGAATGAGAGAGAGAGAGAGAGAGAGAGAGAATCTCAAAAAGCCTCTACTCTCATTACAGAGCTTGACACAGAGCTCTATCCCATGACCCTTAGCCAAAGTCAAGAGTCAGATGCTTAACTGACTGAACCACCCAGCCGCCCCTGGCTAGTATTTTTATATGTCCTATTGCCCACCACTGAATCTGGCAACAAATCTGAAACATCCCAAATTTTAGAGTTGATATATCAGAAAAGCTAAAACAGTCTTTCCTTGCTTTTTTCATCTTTAATCATGTTTACTGGGGGGAGGCAGGGGGAGGGGGGGAGGTGGCAGTGTGAAAGGACCTGAGGCACATTCCTTGCACCAAGAGTCTAAATCCATTTTTGGCTATAAAGAAAACAAACAAACAAAACAAAACAAAACAAAACAAAAAAACAAGGTACATGTTACTAACCAATCAAAGCTGTCCCATTTTGAGAGGCTCCATAGTAGAAAATGAAAGAATGAATTTGAAAAGTACCCCTTCCCTTTGAGTTTACTGCTCATTCTTGATCAGTTCTAGAATTCATTCAGTTTAATTATAGTATGACCTAACATACATACTGTGGGCCTTCAACACATCTATTTCTAGATTATCTGGTTAATTGACTGGTCAGCTCAGTACATCAAATCTATGAAGTTTCCAGAATAAATTGGAAGAAGATCTTGGCTCCACCTGTTATACTTACCAGCTTCATTACCTCGGACATTCTTTAATATGTTTCTCTTGCTTGGGATCTTCACTTTTTAAATCTAGGTTTTTATGAGCTGAAACTATAGTATCTTATTTTATTTTAACTAAAGCTTTTAGAGGCTCAGAAAAAGGTAAGGTATCTCTACTCAAAGGAAAATGTGTGTACAAGCATTTCTCATGCACCTGTTTTCCTGTATTTGAGAATTTGTACTTGGATTCATTGTAAGAAAAAGAAATATCACAGGAAAGACAGAAATGTGACAGGCAAATGCATTCTTTCCTTTGATTGGTTGTTTTGTTCTAGCATAGATTTTTCTCAGTTCTCTCTTTCATATTCTTACTCTATCTGTCTCTCAAAGGGAGTAACACCTTGAATAGCCTTCTTTGGGGAGATGGAAGCAAACAAAGCATTTGGCTGACAAAAATTCTGAACTTATGTTTTCAAAGAATGTTTTAATGAATTATATTATTTTATGTGACACCTGGATGGCTCGGTTAGTTGAGTGCTCGATTCTTAATTTTGCTCCTGTCATGATCGCAGGGTCATGGGATGGAACCCCACATTGGGCTCCATGCTAAGCTTAAGATTCTCTCTCCCTCTGACCCTTTCTTGCTCTCTCTCTCTCTTTCAAATAAACAAATTAAATTTAATTTTAAAAATGCATTATATTATTTTAAATAACTTTGCAGAAATGTTTCTACAAACATCCCCCCTATATTTTGATTTATTTAGGTATAATTATATGCACTGTTCTCATTTATAAACAGTATCACTAATTTGTGTCCTGTAGTTCTTTGATAACTCAGAAGAGAAAAATACAACACACTGGACCTTGAGCAAGGTATCAGAGATGCCAGTTTTAACTAATGATTAAGTAGTTGTGTTAAAATCTGTATCAAGGTATAACTCTTTACTTTCTAGGTATAATTCTTATTAACATAAAAATCTGGCATATTCATTAAGTTGCAAAGAGCAAAAAGAAACCAAAGTGATATCATGTCATCAGTTCATTTAAAAATCAGTGTTGTGGAGAGTGAGGGCTTACTGAACTAAGAAAACCAGTAGGAGTTCATAGCTGTTTTGTATGGACAAAAGATTCCCTAAGTCCTTTCTCTGAGCTCAGGGTTGTCATCTAGCCTATGTTTTGTATCCATGTTTATTATTGTTTGTATTAACATGGATATCCAGTCTGCACTCCAAACAACAAATGTAGATTTGGATACTTTAGTTTCTTTCTCATGTCAAGAAATCACAAGACATAGGCATTTTGAGTAAACCTTAATGCTCAAATATAATGTATTTAAATGGATGAGGTGTGATAATCTTATGAGAATGTTTTATTCACTAGTACAATATAATTATTGAGTTAACTTATCTGTATCATGTCCTTTGTTACTGTTTTCGTTCCCTTTATTATGCCTTATCCAAATTATTAATGTAAGTAATGTGTTCCCTTAATTCTGCATTAGATTTATTGATTTGTTCACTTGGCCATATGTTTGGATGCCTTGACATGAACTGGATATCAATTCCCTTGTCACTTTTTTCTTTATTCTGCCATATTGTGAGTTGACACCAAAATACACACTGCAAAATGTATGTTAGGCCGGGACATTAAAATGATTGACAGTGAACTTGCAGGGCAAGGAGGAGGCTAATCCATATATGACACACAGAAGCTGTTTTCCTGGCAACAACTTCATCATTGTTTCTAAACATGAGAGATGAGCCAATGTACCTAAAAAATCATTCAGGTAAACAGCAAAGAATTTTGTTTGGCAGGGCATGAATACCATAGTCTTTCTCCTTCTCACTTCACTGTGGTAAATGGAAATAGATTGTTCCCACTTAGATTAATAGCTGTTTTAACTCAATAAAAGATGTGTAAATCATTGGCAGTTTCCTATTGAGTCATATTCAGTCCTTTTATGTGTCTGTAATAACATCTCAGAGTAGTTAAGATAGAAGTCAGGTCCTTGGGGAAAAAAATGTTGATGTACATTCAGAATTTAGGCTAGAAATGTAGATTCATCTTGGGGGGAGTAAGTTGTTTTGAGAAGAAGTTGGAATCTGATGATAGCCTCTATCAAAATTTTAGGTCCAATATCTCATAGATTCGATAGTTCACATTACATGAAGCAAAGAGAAAATCGGAGGCTAAGTCGGTTCAAAACATTATATGAGGCCTAAGAAAAGACTGTTCCCAGATGGAATTCACTGAAGACTCTGTTTCTGTGCATTTTCATTATAATTAATTCTTTAATATTGCCAGTTGAATCTCACGAATTGAAAATGTTCCAATCTATACAATCTGGCATCATGCTGCTCTTCTGAAATTCCAGGGAGCTTTCCTAAGGGAAGATTGGGAAATTCACAGTATGAATGGAGCAATTAGAGCAGAGGTGTGGCTTCAAGAGATATGGGCCAAATTGATATAACATCATGACAATGGCCTCTTTCCAAATGCACATAGTCAAATTAGCACATGGTAATAGGAGTAGAAGAAAGAGAGATGTTGCTGTTTGGAAAACAGTATAAATTTAAGAATTTTAATTCCATGGTCTCCAAATCATGTTCTGAAACTGATGTGCATCGAGGGGTTTGGAAGCAGCATTAGATAAATTGTCAAAACACGCAGTTTCAGGTAAGGGTGCATGAGAGTCAAAGAGAGTGGGAAACAACGAGGCAAACATGCCATTGCATGGAAGATAAATATTGATCAGGGACCTTCAGGCTTAATTGGGATGGAGAATTAACAAAGATGGGAACTTGATGGTATATCATCCAATTATTTGGGAGAAGAAGAGGGTGAGTCACAAAGGTGCTCACATACATAGGCAGTGGCAGTGTCAGGGTCCATTATTTCATGTCGGTCTCTAGGATTGCCATGAAGGTTTAGAGTATTGACCCATTTAAGAAGTTAAATATATAGGAAGTGTCAGCTTCCTTGAATCTAATGTAAAATTCATGTCATCTTTTATCTTACTTTATGACATTTTAATTTTAATAATAATACATACTCGTTGAAAATTTATAAAACTTATAATGGAATATTTGGTGTATATATATATATATTTGGTGTATATATATATATATATATATTTGGTGTGTGTGTGTATATATAAATATATATATATATATATATATATATATATATATATTTTTTTTTTTTTTCCCCTTCCCATCCAAAGATAACCATGGTTAACTGTCTTATACCTGGTCCTGGAAAACTGGGAATGAGCAGAAAGATGGTGGGAATAAAACTCATAGACAACTATCCAGTTTTATTTACAAGCTTTATGAGACATAAATAGAGTTCTGAAAATCAGTGTAGACAAAGGATACATCTGAACAAGCTTGTATCCCCATTCTACTCCTCAGAGGGATGTGACCAGGGGCATGACGATCTGTATCTTTTGTTAGCCCCCGAAAATGATCCCCGATCTTTAAACCTCATGACTCTCCCCCTCCCTAAACCACCACTGAAAGAGCCACATCAGATCACAGAAAGACCATTTTATTTATTTCATATTTCTGTCAAACTTTTTAATTCTATTTTCCATCCATCCATATTGACAAGTTTGAGCTGACAGTATATACACAGTAAAGGATTCTGCCCTTTTCATTCATTTAATACTTTGAGTTTTTCCCCTATCAATATGGGAAGACTCTTCAAAAACATGATTTTAAATTATTAGGTTAATTTTGCAAAGGCAATGGTAGACCCATTCCATTCCAAAGGAATGGGTAGACCCAGTTCCATTTTTATTTACTTGGAAAAAATCAGGAGTTAATTTAGAAAATTCTTATATCTAAAACTCAGTTGCCAAGTTGTGAGGGCTAAATTTACTGAACTTTCCATTTGTATTATTAGGAAAATAATCACTAATGTTTGCTAGCAAAGACACGTGTTAAAATTGACCATGACTGGGTGCCTGGATGAGTCAGTTGGTTGATCGTCTGACTTTAGCTCAGTCATGATATCACAGTTTGTGAGTTCGAGCCCTATATCGAGCTCTCTGCTGTGAGGGTGGAACAGAACGCACTTCAAATTCTCTACCCCCATTCTTTCTCTGTACCTCTCTCATTTGCTCTATCTCTCAAAAAGAAATAAACATTAAAAAAATTGACCTTTACCGTGACAGTTTACCTCTAAAAGGAACGAAGCAATATTCAGAGGTGTCACTCAAATAAGTTAAAATTCTTCATGAAAAAATTCCACATATAAATGTTTCTAATTTTATTTTTGCTTTTTTAAATTAAATCTTTATTTACTTTTTTTTTTAACTTTACCTTCTCTCTTTTCTCTTGAACCCTCAACAGCATCTGTATTTTACACTAAGTCATGTTAATGGATTCCATAGATAATTTCCAAAGGTTGAAAAGGCCTTTGACTTGAAGAAATTGAAGCAATTTTGAAAGAAGCCAAAGAGGTGTATATTAGAATCCTCCCCATGCACATGAATAGTGAGTGACATTTGAATTTGACAGAAAGAGTGAAAAGATCAAGTTGAAATGTGGCACTGGAGAAGGGAATGCTGCCTTATCCGTGGCTTCTCTGTTTGCTGAGAGAAGATAGTCTGAAACTTTGAATGAGAAGTAAAGGGCATTAGCATCAAGTGAGAGTACAAGAGTCAACCTGCATTTGCAAATAACAAAGTCATACGGCTAAACTCCAGGAAGACCTTGAAGCTGAGATCCAAGATCACAGGCTTAAAAATAAGTAACTTTTGTTAAAGAAGAGTGTGTGGGTGACCAAAGTTGAATTTGCACAATAAAGGAGAGATCACAGAAAGGAGACTGAAGGAGTCAGGCTACCTGGACTGGTTCTGGGAGTCTAACTCAGGAGGCTGGGCTAGTCTCAGAGTCTATAAAAATGATTTCTGAGAGGTGAGCAACTTACTCTTCGGCTTAAAAAAAAAAAAAATCTGAGAACACCTACATAGACATTTATCTCCTTTAAAAGATGGACTCCTCACTGCAGTTATGTGTATTTATTTTTATTAATAAGGGCTGCATTTCCCCCTTGATTCTCTTAAAATTTAGGGCACCCATGGCCCACCATTTATTTAAGCTGAACACAGGATTCAAACTGTAAGTTCAGGTATCACTGCACCTGACTTTCTTGGAATGAAAAATAATTCAGATAGGGAACTTCTTGTTGAAATTTACCTTTTTGAAAGCCATGGTCAGTAGTTAATTGGTTATAAACAGTATTTCTGTCTCTGTATTGTTTGATTCTGCTACACATTCATGTATTTGGAAATCTAAAAATAAGTTTAAAAATAGAAAACAAATTATAGTGCAAGAAAAAATAGCACAGGCAATGTTGAAAAAAGAATTTTAATTAGGGAATGAATTAAACATGCTTTAATAGTAATGTTTACCTATAATAAATAAAATGGGATGGGAAAGTGTGGGAAAATGGGATGGAACAGTGGTGAAGAGAACTTGGGTCTACTGTGTCCTACTGCCTAGATTGAAGCCTAACCTTGCCAGTAAATCACTGGGAGAACTCAGGAAAGTTATTCATTTGTAAACTTGGAATAATAATACATTATTATTGTTTTGAAAATTAAGTGACATACTTATACATTATTATTGTTTTGAAAATTAAGTGACATACTTATAAACCAGTTAACAAATGGCATGGCACACAGAAAGCCTTCTGACAATGCTTGTTCATGTATGTAGCAGAAAAGGCCTGTGTTAGCTTAGATCCTTGGAGAGACAGATGCTGAGATGGAGATTATTCATGCAGGAGATTTATTGAGGGAAACATCTGTGAAGGATAAAGGGGAGGAAGCAGGAGTAGCAGGGGAAGGTTTCAGACCATAATGTAGGTCTGACACCTATGAAAGAAGGGGAAGAAGGAAGGCAGCTTGAGTAGAAAAAGTCTCAGACTACTGCACAGTTCCAAGAAAGCTTGGGACAGGTTGATACAGAGTACTTGAGGCGAAGTCATCTGCTGGAGGAGTCTCCTCCCACAGGAGTGAGCCTGTGCAGTCATTGGCAGGGAACATTCTGAAAGAAGCAAGGGCTCTTTGTGAATGTGGTAGTGGATCCAGAGAGATAGCCAGCGATGTAGGGACCTGCAGGAGGATATGTGAGTGTTTAATTTCTGTGATTGCCACAGAGATATGCTTGAGCCGATACTTTTGTACCATAGCTATAAATCATTAGTACTGATTGATTAAGGCATCCCGTCACTCCAGTTGTCTGGCAGCATTGGTTCAGGGTACTCTGTCTCTGGACCTCAGTTTTATCACCTATGGAATGGGTAAAATAAAAAGTATTATACACTTATTTCAGGACGGATTTAAAGATGTGAGATAGTACATGTAGAAGCTTTTTTTTTTTTTTTTTAACAAAATATGCTTTGGGAATGTAAAATAGCGCAAAACTATTCCTTTAGATATCTTATAATTCAAAAATTTCTTTCTCAAGTCTGGCCTTTCGATTAGCCTGACTTTGTAAGACTTTATTATAATTAATTCCAAATGAAAACATGTGTCTTTGGAAACAAGTAGACTCTTTTATCTTTGAAACTATTAAGAATTTAAGGTTTACCACCACAGTGTCTTATTTGATAACTATTTTAAGTATGTGTGATAGTGAATTGGCCTTCACTATTCAATATACAGCTTATAGAACCTGAAAAATTTAACCCACTGGATCCAGAAACTTGTTTTAAAGGTATTGTAGATTGGGACTCAGGAATACTGTTAAGTGATGCATCAGTTGTTCACAACTGTATCATGGGGCCTCACCAAATGATCCGAACACAGCAAGTTCTCAATAAAGATCTGTTGAGTGATTCACTGAATCAGTTAACGTCTTGCTTTTTTTAGGTTTATCTCTGTGACTTTTCCTCCACAGAGATTAAGGACCCTAAACATAAAAGCAAAGAAGGAAACATGATGAAAACCCAAATTTGTGATGTTGGTGGAAATGAGAAAGGGATGGGCCTGGTATTTGGACCCTACCTCTTAGAATCACAAAGGTGATAGAATCTTTGGAACTCATTTAATCCTATTTGATTTTAGAGCACGTTTTCCCAAAGTGGTCCAGATAATTCTTCATTGTGGAGAGCCACCCATGGCTTGTAGGATGTTTAGCAGCATCCCTGGCCTCTGCCCCTGAGATGCCAGTAGCATCCCTCCCCCTGTTCATCAGTTGTGACACTAGAAACGTATCCAGCATTGCTAAATGTCCCCTGGGGGACAAAAATCTTCCCTAGTTGAGGTCGGCTGTTTTCAAAGATTGGCCAAACTAGTACTGTAACTCTAATCCTAGGACTAAGTGTCCATCCACTTCTTTTTCTACTCTCTGACACCACTTCTCTGATTCAATATATGATTAAATGTGCCTCCAACATAGTTGCAGTTATTTCATCATGACTATTCATATTTATTCATAGCATCCGTCCACTTTGTAGGCTGTTTGCTGTTATACACATTTTTATTGCATGAAAGGCAAGGCTTGATATTTCCTCTGTACTGGATTAAAAATGAAGTTCCTTCTGGAGGTGAAAGGGGCATGTTTTGAAGTCCAGAATTGACAGGGGAGAGAGAGTTCAACAATCATTCTCTCAGGGATTGACTTGGAAATGTATTATGCTTTCTTTGCCAAGCTTACACTGGAATAAAAAAAAAATGTATCTTTACACAAAGATTTATTTAAAAAAAATGCCCGCCAAGTCCAGAAGACACCTCTCTAAAGTGGCAGAGAGCAGAATGATCTTGTAGGAATGGTCGAGTGTAATTTCAGATAATTCTATATCAGATTTCTGAGAACCCTTTTGGAAAGCTCTGTTATATGTTAGTGCTGGGTCTCAAAGAAATGGAAAATTAGTATTTTCTTTCTCAGCCTACAATTTATTGATCAAAGAAAACTTATTTTTGGCTTTGTAGTGTTGCAACAATCTGAAGCATATTAATAAAGAAAGAGAGTTGCTTCTTGGGGAGATAACCTTGATGACTGTAATTTTTCTCATGAGTATCAATGCTGCTTATGTGCCAATATATCACAAGTGAAAGGGAAGGGAGGGAGCAGATGTTGCCTAGCAAGGGAGTACAGAGTTCTGTGTATTTTGCTTTTTCTTCTTCCAGCCTTTCTCAAAGAGCTCTCATCCTTCACTCTTTATTCTGGAGAAGGTCTTGAAGATAGAGTATTTTAAGAAAGGCTTTTTGAATGTAGAGGTAGAAAGAACTGACAAGGACTTGCCTAGTTCTGATCATCGGTTGTGCCTAGTACAGTAATCTGAGGACTCCACCTTGCTTTATTCCTATATATAATGCATGCGTCCATTCCAAGAGCCACCTGGGTCACATCCTGCTTCACTGCCTTTTCACTGTATCACCTGGGCCGATTACTTGTGTCTCTTTGTCTCAGTTTTCTCATCTGTAAAATGAGGATATTAGTTGTACCTTGCCCAAATGCAGATCAAATTAGTGAATGTCCTAAAAGTATGTAGAAATTTGTCTGGTAGATAATTTTGTGTTTATTACATGAAAATAATACGTTTAAAATTCATAACAGTGTATAATACTGGGCGAATACAACAAAAAAGAAAAAAAACTTCAAAGAAAGGCAAACCTCGAAAGCAGGGAATTGGTCACATTTTAGAAATTCACTAAAATTAAAAAATGTGCTTCAGGAAGGCCACTGTGCTAGCCACAGAGGAGACAGAGGTAATGGTCAACATTTCTGTTCTCTAAGAACTCTGTCTGGTGGAGGAGGGAAAATAAAATATAATTGTAAGTTAATAGGATAAGTGATAAGCATAGACACAGTTTAATATGATTTCACAGCAAGACTGCTATCTCTTCCTGGGGATGGGGTGGAGGATGGAGAAGACCTGAAGAGGAAGCAGCCTGTGAGTCTGGTCCTCTTGGCTGAGTCAGACTGGTTAGGTTCTCTCTGAACACGCAGAGAGAAGTGAGCTTTGGAGCATGGTAAGGAGGCAAGTGGGGGAGGAGTTTAGTGCTGAGGCATGCCTACACAGGGAAGGGCTTGTGTGGGGGGGTGGTAAAGAGTGTAGGCACCACCATGGAAGAGAAAGGAAGACATCAAAACATTTTCAGTTGGGAAGTGATGGGGTCAGAGAGGCAAGGGTTTTATTTGATAAATTGCAGTCTTGTGCTATGTGGAAGAGAGGCTGGGGGAAGGCCAGACCAGAAAAGGCCCAAATCAGTAAAGCTCTGGTGAGAGATGAGGCTTGAACCTCATTGCTTTAAGAGAGGTGAGAAAGTAGAGACCGTTAGGTAAACAGTTCCTAGTAAAACTCCAAAGTCATCCTGACTGTTATCCCAGAATGGGATTTGAATTGAGAAAAAAGCATCAAAGTGAAATTACTATTTCTCATAATATTGAAAACTCTTATGGGGCCTTTTCAGACCTTTAGAAGAGAAGGAAAATACATAATTAGTTGTTATTGGGAGTTGTCTTTCTGAGACATTCATGCCATCATATAATACTGTGAACTTAGGTTTCTTATTGGTAGCTCTTGACATCCTCTTTCTAAGTCCTGGTGTGTGGCCCTAATTTTTTGGCACTTTTGATTTGACTTGAGAGAATTTTTACATATGACTTTGGACTTAGACACAGAAGGGGAAGGGACTTTAATGTATGATTTTTCTTTGGCCCTTTTCTTAAATCGTAGATATCTGTACAGAGCCTGAAAGAATCATTGGAGATCATCTGGTGAAAACTTTTTATCTCACATGCCATCAGCAAAGTCTTAATAGTGGCTGCTTGGAGTGCTGTGTTGACAAAGAATGTGAGGCCCATATGGTTTGGTGGAAAAGTGACAAGATCAACTAAAGATGCCCATCATGGGTGCAGCAGGGCGGAGCAGAAGCACATATGCTTCATGTATCCATTTCTTGGATAAAGAATCCGGGCTCTTAGCGTTAATGGATTTGACAAAGGTCACAGATTTAGTTAGGAGGATAGCTGCAGGGAAAACCGGGTCACGTGGCTCCCAGTGCCAAGATACTTCTTTCATTTCTTCAGTAAATATTTGCCAAGGATGGCTGGGCCCAGATCACTTTTTCTTGTGTTTTTGTTTTTAGTGCTTGATTTTCAGCCTTTAGCAATGCAGACCAGGTCCCTGCTTTCATGGTCCCATCTTCCAGTGGGAGGCGGATAATAAATAATAAGGAAGATAATATCAGATGGCTGTTGAAGATTATGGAAACAATAAAAGCCTGGGTGTGGTGATATGAAACAAATAAAACATGGCAGTGGGTAGCCAGTCAGGAAAATTGCTTTAGAAAAGAGGACTTTTTAGCTGAGACATGAATGAGAAGAAAGAGCCAGTGAGGCCAAGATCTGACAGAGGGATACACCAGGTGGTATAGATAGCAGGTGCAAAGACACTAAAGCTGAAAGTAGCTTGAGTGTTTGAGGAACAGAAAGAAGGCCTGCAGGGCCAGGGCACAGTGAGTGAGTGGGACAGTAGTACCTGCGAAGACGGGAGAGTTACGCAGGGGCCAGATTACGTACCACCATCTTTTGGGGACGGGAGTCTTAGGGTCCTGCTCAGTGGCCCCAGCAGTTGAAAAGTGAGGGGCTAGACTGTAGGTCTCCAGTTTCTTAGTGCAGTGTTTTTGAAAGTCTCTATGAGTGCGTAGCCCTTTCTTTCTTTTTATAGGAAACTCCTTGATTATAACTGCCAAGATCAAACAGCTGATAAGATCAAAAACTTTGCTCTATATAGATTAGAGTGGAAAATAGAAACCTGGAATAAATGTGTTTCCTTCAGGTGACCTTAGTAAAACATTCATGGGGTGCTGACAAGTACTTTGAATTTATACAATGGGGAACACAGTTTAAATACTTTGATATATTGCAAGCAGCTTCTACAGAATCTCAAAAAAGATTGCGAAGCTCATTTAAATCTTGTACCAACCCTGTGAGAATTGGTAGGAAATAGCTATAGCTATTTTTTTTTCCAGATGGATAAAATGAGGCAGAAAGATTAAATTATTTGATTTCAGATTTCTTTCCATAGTCTTGCATTCAACCTAACGGGTACATTCTACACACCTTAATTTATAAATAAATTTGTGGTTGAAATCCAAATGTGGTAAACCATTAGACTCTTTGATTTTGTAGTCCTAAGGTCCTGACTTATAAATTCACCTTACTAATTATGAGTAACAAATACAATGAAGTGAATCTTTTAAGATTCGTGTGCTTGAGCAATGTGCTGAGCCTGCTGAATTTATTTTATTGGGCAACTTGTTCCCAAATATTTTCTGCTAGGGTTTATAGTGGTCAAAGTTTCAGGCTGCCCCATTCGATATTTGCATATATTTCATTAATTGCATTGTCCTTTTCCTTCCCTCCCTCTCTCCCCTACTCTTCCCCTCCCCAGGCTGATTTACCTGTTCTGTGCATTCTGTTCCTTATAGGCTGTGCTCTCAAGTGATAGCTTATGAGCTTAATAAATCCAGGCAAATGTGTAAATGGATGTTAATGGCCCACACTCCCCTTCAGCATAGCATGTATACACTTTAATGGTGACCTTTGATGGTTAATACCTAA
This sequence comes from Herpailurus yagouaroundi, assembly GCF_014898765.1. Lineage (NCBI taxonomy): Eukaryota > Metazoa > Chordata > Mammalia > Carnivora > Felidae > Herpailurus > Herpailurus yagouaroundi. The sequence continues at coordinate 57,680,415 of NW_024412377.1, forward strand.
CTCAAAGGGATGACTAATGGCAGAATTAGGAAGCCAAGTAGATTTGGAGGTCAGCGTTGTAGCTAATTGAAAGTAATACATTTGGGGGAAGTCAAGGACTCTGTGTGCCCCCTCAGATAATCAAGATAGGCCTATTCCCAGAGCCAGCTCTCCTCCTAAAAGGTGGGTCTCATTATACAGAATTTCATGGACCTCAAATGGTTTTTCTGATGTGGATATAGAAAGGTGTGAGCTGTACCTAGAATGTTTCTCAACAAATTATCAGAACTTTATATTGATGTGCAAAGTAATATCTAGAGACGAAGTGAACTTTAGGAAGAATATAATTATCTTCTGCAGAATCCTTTACTCCTCCACTTCTTAGAAGCTAACTGTGCTGTTAATACGTCTTTTGTATCCTACCATATTCTTTCTATGAACAGACCGGATTCTGGTCATTCTTTCATCTCATTGGCCCAGGATCTTAAAGACTATTTCAAGTTGCAGTAAACCAGGGATATAACATATAAGGGATGAGTCCAGAATAAATGGACCTTTAGATTTTTCTCATTATATTCCCTGGTATATACACATCCAGGATTGTATGTGTATAAGAAAACTCATCCTAATGGGATACCTCACATTCTATTTTAAAAGTATATCTATTTAACTAAGCTCTCAAAATATTGAATTTCATAATCTCCCTGTGCAATGTTTTCTTCTTTAAAGGAAGATAAATGAAGTTTAAATCTGCTTTCTATATAAAGGTATATGCAGGTATATGCAGAAAGGAAATGATTCTGCCAAAAGTACAGAAAAAGAAAAATTATATTTATATCCAGAACAAGTTAGGCCATATTCCAGAGATTTTGATATCAGCAGTGCATTTTCTAATTCTATTGAGAAAAGTAGATTTGTTAGATCATATTATTCCGAATAAATCTGGTTTGAGCCCTGAGTTAGTAAAGGGATTTTATTTTAATTTTAAATGATGTAAATATTGTATCTCTTAGACTGCTATAATTTAGACCAGTAGTGTATGTATGGAGAATAGTTTCATATGCCACCGCTTTCATCTGGTTAGGAATAACACTGGTCTAGGATTCAAGCAACGTGATTTGTTTAAGAATATTCGCCTTGTGATCTTTGACTTTTTACTTTTCACTGGACCTCAAATTGCTCATCCATAAACCAAATGGTTTGATAAAAGTTTATTTGAGTCCTCCTGGGTGGTTCAGTCGATTGAGTGTCCGACTTCGGCTCAGGTCGTGATCTCACAGTTCATGAGTTCGACACCTGCATCGGGCTCTGTGCTGACAGCTCAGAACCTGGAGCCTGCTTCAGATTCAGTGTCTTTCTCTGCCCCTCCACCACTCAAGTGCTTGCTCTCGCTCGCTCTCTCTCTCTCTCTCTCAAAAATAAACATTAAACACTTTTTAAATACAAAGTTTATTTTGAGGGTGCCTCTCATCAATAAAATTCTAGGATTCCAAGAAATAAAAGCAAAAAACATAAATGTTTCCATAAGGACAGAAAGAGATTTGGTGATGTACCATCCTGGGTCCATCTTCCTAATATTAGGTTGTGACTCCCATAGCAATTTGTCTATATTGTTTTATTTTATAACCATCTTAGGATGTAATTATTTATATGTTTGCCTTCCCCTCCTAGATTTCAAGTGTAAATTGATATAAAATATGACTTTATATAAAACTTTGCCCCTGATAGGCATTCAATACTCACATCTCTCCTGGAAGGTTACCTCCCACATAATGTTCTTGTGTGACTTATAGAAACGGGCATCATTGCTTTATTTTTATGATATGGCACTCACTACTTCCTTTGGTAAAACTTTCCTGAACACCTGCTATGAACAGAGCACCGTGCTAGATGTTGGGAAGGTTATAAAGATCCCATCTCCTACCCCAGGGAGTTCATAATCCAGTGGTGGTACATGAAAACCTGCAAATGAGGGAGTCATTATGTCAGGGGCCTTCGCAATGCCTAGTAATAGCCAGTGTTTCATAAATGACAGCTGGTATCTTCATTGGCTGCAAGTACAATTTCTAGTACCTAAGATTCTCTATAGAACCTAAGATAATCAAATGTGAAAAAGAAACATAGCTAGAGTGATTAGATAGTGCTGATTTGTCCTCATCATAGGTGTCTGGATTTGGTTAAAACTGGTTGGTGGTGCTTTGAAAACTATATGGCACTTCCTCACAGTGGAAGGAAATAGCTGTACCACTTCAAGTGTATGTACAGTGTGGTTTCTAGAACAGTAATTAACACCATCACCTAGAAACTTAATAGAAATGCAACTTCTTACCGAGTAGAATCAGAAACTGTGGGAGTGGAGTCCAGCAGTCAGTGTTCAAAGAAGTCCTCCGGGTGATTCCAATGTGCTCTAAAGTACGAAAGCCATCTTTCCAGAATGTCTGTAGAGACTTGGTAGATTTACTTGAGGAGGAACATCTGAAAGTGAGATGCCAAATGAAAAATGGGTTAAAAGGAGAGGAATTTCATAACTCCTGCTCTCACTGAGTTTACAGCCTAGTGAGAAAGCAAGTAATCACTAAGATAAGTATGCAATCACAAATTCGGATGCATGCTGCGAACTCAAAGAGCCCGTGTAATCTGGCCTGGACCAGGAAGAATTGAGGAGTATAACTTTTACTCATTCCACTAATGAATGGGTTTGAGCAGAGTTTGTGCCTTTGATCCTATGAGGTGGCTTAGAATTAGTTATGGGGGTCTGTTTAACCAAATGGTTTTGTATAGTTCTTTTCCCTGTATTTTGTGTTTTTCTTGGAGTTAGCGGCCATATTCTGAATGGTTTTTCATAAACGGATCCAGTAATTATTTACACAGGTATGTATAGATACACATATATATGGAAATATTCACTGATGGCTATGATATCCAGTACATAACTTGGCTTTGTACTATTTGCAGACAATATGTGTTAGGTACCAACTGTGTACTAAGCCCTGCCCTAGGTCCTTTACACACAACTTCTATTTTTCTTATGTTTATTTATTTAATTTGAGAGGGAGAGGGAGAGAGGGAACACAGTCAGAATCAGGGGAGGAACAGAGATAGAGAGTCCCAAACAGGTTCTGCACTGTCAGCACAGAGCCCAACGTGTGGCTCTGTTCCATGAACTGTGAGATAGGGACCTGAGCTGAAATCAAGAGTTACAAACTTAACCAATGGAACCACCGAGGTGCCCCTTTACACACAGCTGTGTTAAAAAATTTTTTTTTTAATGTTTATGTGTTTTAGACAGAGAGAGAGACAGAGCTAGCGGGGCGGAGCGCAGGATAGAGAGAGGGAGACAGAATCCCAAGCAGGCCTCAGGCTGTGAGCTGTCAATGTGGAGCCTGATGTGGGGCTTGAACCCACGAACTGCGAGATCATGACCTAAGCCAAAATCAGGAGTCAGATGTTTAGCTGACTGAGCCACCCGGGTGCCCCTACACACAACTTTTAAATTAACCTCAACATCTTCAAGTAGGACTTGTTGACTCAATTTATGGTAAGTTAAATGGCTTGGTGAGATTAAATCAGCTGTCTCAGGTCACATAGCTAGTAAGTAATATAGCAGGGTTCCATCAGGTGGTCTTGTTCTAGATTTCTCTCTTTCAACCACTACGTGAAGAATGCATGGGATGGAATATGTTTCTAATTAGAAGTATGCACACAGAAAGGGAAGCCATGTCTCATGAATTTATATTTTCTCCTGACCTGTAATTTTCCTGTCTCAGACTTATCATGGAAGAAAAGATATCAGGTGCTAATCGTTCATTGGATTTGAAGCAACCTCAATAATTTTTTTTAATGTTTATTTATTTTTGAGAGAGAGACAGAATGCGAGTGGGTTAGGGGCAGAGAGAGAGGGAGACACAGAATCTGAAGCAGGCTCCAGGCTCTGAGCTGTCAGCATAGAGGCCGATGCAGGGCTCGAACTCAGGAGCTGTGAGATCATGACCTGAGTCGAAGTCAGACGCTCAACCGACTGAGCCACCCGGGCGCCCCTGAAGCAACCTCATAAAGCCTCAAAAAACATCATATGCACATTCAGAGAAGCTGGGAATTTTAACTTCTACAGATATAGAACTTGAGCCATTTCTGAAAAATGGCAAACCAGGACATAGATATGAGGATATGAGCGTGGGTTTGGGGAGAGGAGCAATATAAATAGATGATCGGGCGTATTTCAGGGCCACAGCCATTGGGGAAGAAGGAGGTGTCTCTACCAGCTGGCAAAAATGGATCCTACATCTTCCGTCTCCAACTTCCAAATGTTTCTCCATTTCTTGGCAAATGATTAAGGTGTCCTCTCTATTTTCACATATTTCCCTCAACGTGCCCTATTATTTCCTCCCTCTCTTTGTTATTAATTGATATTAATTTTATCTTTATGTTAAGTTATATAAATAGAATTAGAGGGGTGCCTGGCTAGCTCAGTGCATAGAGCATGTGACTCTTGATCTCAAGGTTGGGAGTTCAAGCCCCACACTGAGTGTAGAGATTACTTAAAAATACAATCTTTAAAAAAATAAAATTAGAAAAACACACAGTGTATATATTGTCCCAAGTGCTAATTCCTCTTTATCAACTGAAGATAGAAGAGTTATAAACTAGAAAATAACAAAAGGAAACTCGTTTATTTCTAAGAGTGAGAATGCTGATGGCCTAATAATTAATAATAAAACCAAATTAAATGGTAATGATGTTACCTTATGGAATTGCTTTGAATGCTTTGCAAATTATAATATTTTTGGTTTAATTTCTAAGCTAAAACATATCTATATTATTTAACCTTAACCAGTGCATTAAGGAAAACCCTAAAGATTGTTACTTTAAATTTCAGTTGTGTGGTGAAGGAAAGTTTTAGGCAGCTAAGTCTCCATGGAGTTTCTAACGTACTAACGTAATTGTGTAAGATCAACTTTTGTGAATGGGTATGGCCCCAGAATGGTGTATTAATATTTGAATTTACGTTTTCATGCGTAGTTATTTTTATAATCTCTAAATCAGTGCATTTATAGTGGAACCATAAATTCACTAGATAGAGCAATGAATTCACAGGTGCATTTTCTTTACCTGCCTTAACATTTAATTGAAAACTGCCCTATGGCCTGAAGCTTCCCAAGCAGGGTGACATGGAGCTACCAGGAAGGCATTTTTGTCCAAATAAGGTTCATAATTTTGATTCAGGCTGAGAATAAGAACTTGGTTAGTTTAGCAGAAGCGGAAATATTTCCCAAATTTATACCTTCTGTATGAATGAAAGGTCCCTTTTAAAAACTAAGCTCTCAATGAGAATTAGGGGTTTTCAAAATGAGCAAAAGCAATCGTCTATAGGGGATTCAAAAAGCAATTTGTATGCAGCTTTCCCTATACTAAATAGCTCTAGTGAAAACAGCACTGCTTTTATTCTGTTTCTTTAAATATTCAGGTTATTAATACATTTTCAAATTAATAGTTTAGAAATGTTCATACCCTTCTATGAGTTGATAGTACATCTCTACCGGCAAAAGTGACTTGATGCATTCATTTTACTACAATGAAAGTGTCATTTAGAAAGCCATTAAATCATAACCTTAAAATTAACATTGTGACCCTACAAGGAAGCATTAAATGGGTTGAAAAGGAATGATCTTGAAAAGGAAAGGCCTGCCTTTAGAGTCCAAGTTTAAGAAAAAAGAAAGAAAAAAGGAAAAAGAAAAAGCCACTAATGAATAATTACTGTAATGAGCTTCTGGTCTCCGAGCCACTCGCATTCACTTGCATTAATGCTATAAAATATTGGATGGTGTGAACACATTAAAATATTCATTTTTGCTGTTTTTTTTATACAACAAAGCAATGATGTATCCTAAACTCCTCCATGAGGAGCCCCTTTGGCAATTGACCTTGTCATCGAAATACTTATGCTATCCAGGATCCTTCTGGATGAGCTTCCTAAAACACTAATAGGACCATGGATCTACTTCAAACACTCTAGCATCTTAGTTCCCTCACCTGAGACCCAATGCACAGGCCCTGCGTCCAGAGAAGGCATTTTAGCAAAGCAGCAAATACTGAAGTCTGCAGTGTATGATGCTAAGTACAAACATTACTTTCACAATCTGGGACAAATTCCATGGCCTTCCTGTGCCTCCAAGGTCGTATATGTTAAATGAGCAAAAACGTAGCACTAGTATAAGGAGTTACTTTGAAGCGTGAATGAAAGAACCACTGCATGTGACATCTTTAATAAGAAAAGGGGGACTCTGATTAGGTTAAGAATGATATTTCCCAGAACGACTTACAAGGTTCACTGTGAACTGGCCCCAGTTTACTATAGACGGTTATTTCTTGCTGTTTCCTTTTCATCTCTTGCTTCTTTATGTTTTGGCCCAGAAGAGTCTTAGACTTGAGTGTGCATCACAGATTTCCTGGAGTGCTTATTAAATATAGACTGCTGGACCCCAAAATCAAACTATCTGAGTCAGGAGATGTGATGATGGGGCTCAAAAGTGTATACTTCTAACAAGTTCACAGGTGACATTGATATTTCTGGCTTGTGGACCATATTTTGAGAACCACTTGTCTAGTCTACCATTTCTAGGAAATGCCACTCCTCATTCTATCACTTGGAAAGTTAACACCAAGATCCTGTTCACAGATATCACATCTGTGTCTTTGTTAATTCCTCCAGCCGAGATTGGCTGCTCTGTGCTTTGTACTTTTGTACCTATTTTTTCCATTCACTTTTATGGCACTAATCACCTTGCATTGTAATTATTCAGTCTGTGTGTTGCATGTTTATCTAGCCACCTGGATGATGCACTCTTGCCAAGGGCAGAGACCATGTCAAATACATCTTTGTATTTTTAGGGTCATATGTGCTACCTGCTACATACATGGTAGCTACTAACTAAACATTGCTTAAATGAAACCTACACCTTGTGCCCTTGGCTTATATTCTCTTGCCTTTGTAAGACTAGTTTTGTTCTTCAGAAATGCTGTTATTTATTAAGCCTGATGGTCCTGATCTGTCATTTTAGACCCTGGGCTAGTACATATTTTTAAAGTCACACAACTTTCCCTAACTTGCTAGAATAGGCACTCTTTCCCCTAGGTACTCATTTCTCAGAAGTTTTGTTCTTTTCTCCCTCATTTTGATTAGTTTTGCTAGGGCTGCAACTGTGCCTTGTTGATCTCACTGCCCCCAGAACCTGGTGAAGTGGCTGGAACACAGGAGACTTTAGGGAAATGTGTGTGGAATGATGGAATATTGACAGAGGACGCTCCAGGCCAGGACAGCCTAGTCTGGGAAGCTGACCAAACCCTTCACTGGTAGCCCCAGCTCTCCACTCCTTTCCTGGAACCCTTTCCAAATATCTTCCAGGTTCCCACTTTCCACCAACTGTTCAAGCCATATAGAGAGTACAGTTAGAGAGCTACTACCATAGCTCAGGCAAGATAGGATGAAACCCCCAATTAAGTGATAGTGCAAGAGCAAGGCAGAGAGGTTGATTGGGAGAGGAATCATGGGAAAGAGAATCTCTAAATTCACCAGTTAGGAATATTGAGCCTCAGGCTCTGGGATGAAGGTGACTTGTGTTTGATTTTCTACAGATCTTGTACTTTAACTTCTTGAGTCTTGTTTTCCTTATCTGTAAAATTGGAATAGTATACTAGTATAAGTATTAAATGAAATGACACCTGTAACTTAGCATGGTGCTTGGAATATGGAAAGTCTGCAAGATATAGAAGTCTGTGAGGTACTTGTGATAAACTGACAGTGCATACTGGGCTCAGGCCATGTCCTGTACACAAAAGGTACGTGATGTTGTTCTTTGTCCACAAAGAGTTTAGAGAATAGTTGGGTAGGAAAAGCTGACCACACTCCCAGAATCCCACACTCCCTTTCATTCTGGGTTGTCTAGTATTTATTACCAATGAAATAATCCAGTGCAGATTTTAATGTGGTTGGAGTTCATGAAACATAGTGGCCAGTGTTGGACAACTTGGACAACATTTATAATCCATAGCTGTGCGGTAGTTGGGGAGCTGAAATTTAACGATTAGTTGAAATATGGGAAACAAAAGGAAGGATCTGGGAGCTTAGTAGAATGTTCTTATAGGTAAGGTTCATTGTGTATTATAGCATATTGGTATAGGCATTTATCTTTTAAGGTTAAAGAGTGTAGATTCAATTAGATGGCTAGGGCACAGTTAATAATTGAGTTATTTGAACCCAGTGTAGAACAAGTCAGGCCATGCAAAGAAAGACACAGGAATTTTAATGGGTTTATATAGACATAGAAATATAGATCATTATGTGTATATGTGTGTGTGTTTATAATCTGCAGATGGTGCTAATAATGAAGAGATTTCCTAAACATCTTAGTTTGGGCAGACAAAAATAATAGTAGCTAACACAGATGGTGATGACTATGTGTCAGGCCTCGTTCTAAGTGCATTTACATTTATTAAGCCATGTAATGCTGACAACAGCATGAGGTAGGTACTGGGATGATTCTTAATTTGTGGATGAGATAACTGAGGCACAGAGCGGTTGGATCATTCACAAGGTCCCGTGTGACCCCAGGGCAATATGGCTTCCAAGGTTATGCTCTCAGCCAAATGTCATTGGCAGTTTCAATCTCTGTTTCCAATCTGAAAAGTTCTGCCTGCATCCTGTCAGCACAGCCTGGGTTAGCTGGGTGGGACCACCCAGCCCTGTTTGTCTCCCACCACATAGTGACAGTGATTCAGCAAATTCTGTGGTGAGTGTTTATCACCACTTTCCTTGGGATACCCACACATTCCAAATGCTAGTCCCATCCTCTTATTTGCTCAGACAAGTAGATTTGTCACTTGAAATGATCTTTTAATTGTTTATTTTCCTCTGGCTTCTTTCCAGGGCTTTGTAGCAAATGTTAAATGCTGTTTAAAAAATGTTTTTCTTCTTGTGGAATAGGTTAGCACGTATGTTGGTTAACTGTTGCATTTTGAACTTCCCACTTGGTAACTGACAGCCCGTAATTAAGCATAACTTGAACTCTGACCATGTCTGCATGTAGTTTTGTAGGCTGTCACCAAATTTCTGTTGATATTCTCTGTGAAAATGGCATAGAACAAAATGCTTCCTGGCTTAGCAATATCTCAGTGTGGTTAGGTTAAAACATTGATGAAGGGTTAGATATCTAGAAATTCTCTTACCATGTTGCAGATATTTTTATTTTTTCTTGAAAATGTAGTTTTTATATAATACATTGGTTACTTATTTTCTGTAGGGATACAAAAGCTCAAATCAAGGAATAAAAGGTGAAGAGAATGACACTTCTTGAAATACCTACTACATGCTAAGCTGTGTTTGGGCTAATTGTTTTCCTGACTTTAGAGTGGGGTAATCGAATTCCTACCTATCTGGTGGTGACAGTCCTTATTGAGAGCCTGTGTCCTAGCACCTATGACAGAGCATATAGCTCTGACTTGGGCTTTGTCTCAGATACCACTGTGAGTCCTAGGCCACAAACTCACATACCCTGCACTATAGGGAAGGGTACGGGCCAGCCAGCTCTTTCCTTAAGGGATCTCCATCCTAGTTACTGAGACCCTTTAGAGTAGCACTGATTAACAGTATTTCAGAGTTGTGAATCAACAAATAAAAAGGTAGAGAATATTAGATCAAAATAATACCCTCTTTACTGATAAAACTGATATTAGAAAACAGAAATGGAAAAACATGCTCTGCTAGACATAGACAGAATTTGGAATTTCATAAAAATGCCTCAGGGAGAAGAAGTACCAAAACCCCCCCTTTTTTTAATTTTTTTTAAATGTTTATTTATTTTTGAGAGAGAGAGAGCGAGACAGGGGTAGAGGGGAGGGGCAGAGAAAGAGGGAGACAGAATCTGTAACGGGTTCCAGGCTCTGAGCTGTCAGCACAGAATCCAATGTGGGGCTCCAGCTCATGAACCGTGAGATCATGACCTGAGCCAGAATCGGATGCTTAACTGACTGGGCCACCCTGGCGCCCCATCAAACCCCTCTTTTTAAAAAATTTTAGGTTTTTATTGTTGTTACTGCAATTTTAAATTTTGCAGCGTTATACAACTTACAAAAAGTAAAAAGTCTTCTACAGCTTGATAATATTTTGGATGTGTACATACATGTGTAGCCACCACCTAGATACAACAACTGCCCAGCATCCCAGAAGGTTCCCTCCTGAAGGTAAGCCCTGTTCTGACCTTTATCATCATACGGAGAGTTTTGACAGGTCCTTTCAAACATGATCTAGGAGTGCCTGGGTGGCTCAGTTGGTTAAGTGTCCAACTTCGGCTCAGGTCATGATATCATAGTTCATGAGTTCGAGCTCCACGTTGGGATCTGTGCTGACAGCTCAGATCCTGGAGCCTACTTCAGATTCTGTGACTCCTTCTCTCTCTGCCCCTCTCCCACTTGCGCTCTGTCTCTCAAAAAATAAGTAAACACTAAAAAAAAAAAAAGAGAGAGATCTAGAGAAAGTAGCATTGCGTATCTTGTGAGAAGCTTCCTATGGAGGGGGAAAGGGAGAGGAGGAGAAGGAGGGAGGGAAGGAGAGAGACAGAGACAGCGAATAGAAGAGAGAGAAAGGGACTGGGTGATGGCTGAGTAGTTCTTCCTTTCAAATTTACCAAGCAGACTAAGTCTTCTGGCCTCCCGTTGGAAGATACTGGGGGAGGGAGGTATACTCAGAGTTGCCAGGGAAATTATGTTAATAGATCACCTTTCATGTGGAAAGAAATACCAAGACTGAAGAAGTCCACCCCTACTTGGATATGTAAATCTCTAGGGGGTAGATGATGCTATAACAATATGTACAAAATATCGTAGGATTAACATGACACATCTTCCAGGAGCATCAGTTTTACTCAACAAATTGGGGAGATGTATTATTTTAATAGTAACACAAATATGGAGATATTTATGGAACAGAATATAAAATTCACATGAATTTTTAAAACAAAACATAATACTTTAAAGCTCTTTTAGGCTTGCTTTGGGCTGCTTTGGGCTAAGCCCTCAGGTCCCCCAGGGGTATATGTTCATTCCTTTGCCTAGGGTAACTTCAGTGGAAACAGTCTGGAAGCTCTCCTAGGACACTGAGTGTGAAACCTTTAGCAAAGCACTGGCGTGGACTTGGCAATGCTAGCAGATTGAAATGCAGGGAAGAGAGGGATTCAGCATTAGGGAGAGATAGTCATCAGAGAATCATGTGGTTCAGGAGGCAGATACACAGCACAGCCCCAAGTGGGTAAGCTGAACACTGGCCAGGAAAGAGGGAAGGAAAAGGAAGGATGAGAGAGAGAACATAAAGTCTGAAGACAGTGAATGGCTAAGGTAACAAGGGAGGGAGAAGGACTTGAAGGTCAGAGCTGAGGCAAACACATGCATCCTTGTCTGTCTCCTGCTGTTGTGATCCAGGGAGCCATGCCACACAGCCCTGCCCAGCTCTGCCAGGGGTGCCTTCTGACTGAGGTATGCTGCATGGGATTTTGTTTGCAGAAAGGTGGTGCTCACTCTTGTTACCTGGCAGCTTAGCCTATGTATACCTGGTGATCATATCTGACCACTCCATAGAAGAGAAGGGATGAGAATCCTGATCCTTTCAAGCAGGACTTGCTGCCCAGAGTTAAAACTCAAATGCCTGTGGAGGCAAGGCAGACAGAATTATGGTAAGCCTGCCAACTATTATTTATTGCAAATGCAAGGGATTGTGTAAACTTGAAGGTGGGTGCATTGTTTAAAGGCACTCAAATGGAAAAACAAAGGAGATAAAAACAAAAAATAAACCTGGCTGGCTAGCCACTTCAGCTTTTCTGTTGTATTTGGTTTGCAGGACTTCAGTTTTATCTTCCCTGTCACCTCCAAAAGACCTCCCCCCCCACCGTAGTCTCAACATATAGGTTGTTTCATTTAATTCCCCTAATAATCAGTGGAAGCCATGCTATTATTCACATTTTCCAGAAAAAGAAATGAAGGCCCAGAAATTAAGTAATTTTCCCAAGGCCACAAAACCAGTAAAAGTTAAGACTAAATTAAAACCAAAAATCTCTTTTTTTTTTTGCTTTTTTAATTTCAGAAGTTTTAAATTGTGATATCCACTTGAGAGCTTCCAAACCTCTGAGGGATGTTTACTACAAGACCATAGAAATAGAAAGCCATGATCCTCTACAGAAATGTGGTTTGCAGAATATTTATCCATCGAATAGTTATCAAATATAATAGTGCTATTTAACAAAATATAGTGACAACTTTGCTATTTTAAATAACATGTTTGAAAATAAACAATAACAGCAAAGCTGGGATTCTTGAAAGTCAAGAGAAGAAATGGTTATTGATTTGGAAAAAAATAATTGCTTTAACAGCAGAAACATTTTAATATGAAACTTAAAAAGAAACTGTCAGTTGATGTGGTCAAAGACTCATTAATAGACAGATATTGGACAGCTTTTTCACTAACTATTATCTTGGTGACATCACTTTGTCTAATGAATTTTGATTTTTTTGGCATATGTGTACAAAATCCAATGAAACATTGAAAGGAGAAATGATAAAAATTAGTGAAGGTGAATGCCTTCTCTAACTAGGTGACTGTTCCTAGCATTCATTATTAGCAGTAGATATTTTACAACTTGTTACATTCTACTTCTTGGTTTATTTTTCTGAGGACTCTGTCACGAATGTTGATTTCATTCAGCAAGTGGAGAGTTTACAAAATGCCTGTCAAAGGAGAATTAGATTCTGAGCCTGACCTGACTGAGGCTGAGTATTTCTTTGACTTAGACGTTAGAGACCTACCATTATTCACCTGTCTCTGACCCCCTTTCTTACTGTTTTAGTAGCCAAACACAGATTTCATTGCCAAGGACCATTACCATCTTGGATATAGAAAGTACTATCTTCTAAGTACATATTTCCCCTCCCGATTCTAGGCTTTTGGTAGCTTGAATTTAAGCATAATGGTGTAACTCCAGTAGCCACAGAGGCCTCAGTAATGACTTTAAAACACCCACACAAAAAATTACCTCTCTCCTGGATGTGAAGTCACAAAGGAAAAACATTATTGTACCCTCACACTTGTGAACGATTCTATTGTTAACGATGGTATATTAAGCTGGTAGCTTTATTCATTAATACAAAATACAGCAGAGTACATTTTCAAGTGTGTGCAGTGAATTGCATACACAGTGCACATTATTGTCATCAGAGCTGTGCTGAGGGAATTTAGCAAAAACTGTTTAGAGGCACCCCATAATAGTTGTCTGTAATTGTTTCAAAATTGGTTTTCTGGGGTTTAGAGCTTGGTTTTTATTATTGTTGTTATTTATTAATCTCATTCTATGACTGTCACAACTGATCCTGGTTTTGTAACACTTTCAAAACAGGAACAATATATGAATTTATTTCATCAAATAATTTCAGTACTACACTTCACCTTTAAGTGAGTAGTAGAACCCTCGTACACTTTTAAGCTATTAACAGACTTCCTTAAATTTGGCTTAGAGTTATAGGTCCACTGAGAGCAAATGTTTGCCAATAAATAGAAAATTTCATTCTGTCTTATGTATCAAAGTTTTCTGTCTTCCTTCCTTCCTTCCTTCCTTCCTTCCTTCCTTCCTTCCGTTAGGTAAATCCTTATATCCTTGGTTCTTAAAAGATAAACAAACGGCATGTATTTTCACAGTTCTTACAGAAGTATATAATGAACTTGGTTATTTATCCTGGTTCATTGAGAGTAGTATAAAGCATAAAGTAAAAAAAGGAAAAATTAATTTTATTTCTAGTATTATGTTAGTACATAATGATTTTCCTTTTTAAAAAAAAATATTTTTAAGTAATCTCTACACCTAATGTGGGGCTCAAACTTACAACCCTGAGATCAAGAGTAGCATGCTCTACCAATTGAGTTAGCTAGGTGCCCCACGGATTTTCAATTTTTTTTTTTTTTAAACTTTTTTTCAACATTTATTTATTTTTGGGACAGAGAGAGACAGAGCATGAACGGGCGAGGGGCAGAGAGAGAGGGAGACACAGAATCGGAAACAGGCTCCAGGCTCTGAGCCATCAGCCCAGAGCCCGACGCGGGGCTCGAACTCACAGACCGCGAGATCGTGACCTGGCTGAAGTCGGACGCTTAACCGACTGCGCCACCCAGGCGCCCCGGATTTTCAATTTTTAATGAGACAGGTTACAAAGTAGCTTCCAACTTCATGTCCCACCCCACTTATTAATATATTACACAAATATGGACAACTTCTGACCTCTATATTTGATGAAAGAAGGTGATTAACTTTTAAATGTATTTATTATATTTTATGTTTTAAAAGGTTGCCATTAAACCAATATTTTCTAAATTTAGTCCCTTAAGGTATTGCTTTAAATATTTCCCATATCTGTGTATCAGTCCAACTGAGCTTTTATTATTTGACGTGTGGTTTATCTCATTCCTCCTCACTGTGGTCTGACTCTTTCTGGTTGAACTAATCAACACACTGCTGTCATTGCTCCAGTCCGCAGACTTGGTCCTCAGGAGAGCGAGCCCCAATTCCCTCCTAGGTATTGACACTCATAGAATGGATGAAAAGCAATAGAAGTGTCACTAGGTTGGTTTCTTAGTACTGGTTGTGAATAAACCAGTGGATGAAATAACAGGGGAACACGATGGTTCAGAAACTCTTGGGAATGTAGCCATGTTAAGCTCATTGTTTTGCTTTTGTTTTTGCTTATACCTGTCCAGGTTTCTCCAGACCTACCTTTGGGATGGAGCTAATTAAGATAGCATGTTGTGCCACTTCTATTTTTCTTCATTCCTATGTTATTTTTTTCACATTGTAAAGGGGATAGGTCCTGTTACTAAGATGGCCAAAAGTGGTACATGCTCAGTGCAGCCTCGGGGAGTCCTTCTATTTGATTTCATTTGAATTTGTGGCTCATCCCAGCCTCATGGTGGGCAATTCTCTTCCTCACATTATGTCCTTCATCCCAGAGTGTTGGTTGTGTTCCTATTCTATATATTTCTCTAAATTCTCTGACTGTATTAGTCTTGTCAGGCTGCTATGACAAAATACTACAGATGGAGTAGGTTAAACAGCAAATACTTCTGACAGTTTTGGAGGCTCGAAAATGCAAGATCAAGGTGCTAGGTTATTTGGCTCTTGGTGAGGGTCCTCTTTCTGCCTTCCCACCTTCTCACTTGTGCCCACATATAGTAGGCAAAAAGGATCTTTCTCTTCCTCTACTTATAAAGCCACCCATTCCATCATGAGGGTGCTACCCTCATGATCTCATCTAACCCTAATTACCTCTTAAAGGTTTGCCCCCAAATACCATCGCATTGGAGATTGGGACTTTAACATATGAATTTGGGGAGGGGAACACAATTCCGTCTATAGCACCAACAGACCTCCTCTATTTTCTTTGATCTCTCCTTCACCCTTTTCTTTTTTTTTATTTCTTTTTATTTTATTTTTTTTGTTTCTTTTTGAGAGAGAGAGAGAGAGAGAGAGAGAGCACACCGTGGAAGAGAGTCAGATAGAGAGGGAGATACAGAATCCGAAGCAGACTCCAGGCTCTGAGCTGTCAGCAGAGAGCCCGATCTGGGCCTCGAACTCATGAACCACAAAATCGTGACCCAAGCCGAAGTCGGACGCTTAACCAACCGAGCCACCCAAGTACCCCATCTCCTTCCCTCCTTTTCAACATTACTTAATGTTTTTACTAAAATTGGACTCATTTCTTTTTATTTAAAATCTTTTTAAAAGGAAACTTTATGCTAGTACCATAAGTAGATCAGTATCATTTGTCATAAGTAAAAAGTGAATTCATAAGTATAAAACTATGCAGGAAAAAAAGATATGAACCCTATTTCATCCTGTACTTGAAGAACACTAGTGAATAAATAAAACATGTGCAGGTTCTAAATTTAGGAATTGCCCCAGGTGTCCCAGATGTTTGGTTACTGTTACAGCTTGATAGTTGACTCAAGCCATGAGATTTCTGTATGACTATACAAGAGACCCTAATCTAGTTTAGAACTTATCTAGAGTAAGGGAGATGAAGAATTGTGATTCATATTAATTCCATCACTTTTCCTTTCTGAGTCCATATTTATAGTTGTGAGTAATATATATTTGTTTCTTGATATGAGCTGTAATGACTACTGGCTTGTTAAGTTTAATTGGTGGAACTGTGATCATTTAGGCTATTAACAGAAACTAGTCATGTGTTTTCAAAGAAACTGGTATAAATTAGAGTCTTTCATTAAAGACCAATCAGCCATTTTCACATTTCAAAATTTGATGCCATTGCATTCTTGATGGGGTAGCAAACTGACCAGAAAATTCATCTAATCCATTTTCTAAGACTAAGAATCAAGGAAATAAAAGTCTATTCATATTAATAGCTTAAAATATTTATATTATCAATTCTGAAATAACTACTTCAAGAGTAATATTATAAAGTGATTTAGCCAGTGTTGCTTGAAAGTTAGACATAGGGAAGCAGCAGCAGAATCAGCCTCATTACTGTCTGCTCGGATCTCTAATGTTTGCTTCCAAAGATTTAGAAAAGAATCAAAGAAATGTTTACCTAAAAAAGAATCAAAGAGGCATCTGGCTGTAGGTAAAATGGCATATCTTGTGTTTCTAAGAGCAAGATATAGTACTTGAAAGATAATGAAAAAAAAAAAATTTTTTTTTTTTTTTTAAATTGACTCAGAACACATTTCTTAATGAAGCTCCGCCGTGACCCAGGGCTGGCATGAGGGACAGGGAGTTCAGCGACTTCCCAGAAATGATTTGATGTTTATGTAGGGGACAACTTGGTTGGTTGCAAGAACCTTGAGGTAGTAGTAGACCAATGTCTTATAAATTGCATCTGCCACTTGGAAACTCTGATTTTGGGCAAGGCATTGAACCTGGCTGAGCCTCAGTTTTTTCATCTATGACTGTACTTGTATGGCCAAGTTGCTGTGATCTATTGTGCATATCTATTTTCCTTTTATCACTTCTGCTTTATGTGATCTGCCTTTAAGTGTCAACATTTCCACAGCCGATACAAAGAGGAAGACAATAAGAATTAAAATAGTTTTCCTATATGGTAGTTGTTTTGAAAGAAGGAACATCTATTTTTCTGTGATCTGTAAACCTTCAAATTGTATGCTATATAGATTTGCATCTTGGGTGTATAACCAAATGTCAAAAAGCGTTTAGGGCATAAAGCACTGAACTTCAAACAAATTCATAAACTTCTGGACGTAAGCTCTTTATTTATCTGTAATGATCTTGGTAAAATAAATTTTAGGAGGCTTTCTGACATATATAGTTTTATATGAGAAACACTTTTCCTTGAGTGAAGTCAATCACCAGCTAATGTTAGTAAATTATTTTGTCATACAGAAAACTTTATTACAATGCCCAATGTAATTCTTTATGTACAATTTGTCTATCTTTTACATAAACTATAAAAGATTTCATGAAACTGACATATTGAACGTACACAACAGAAGATACAGATATGAAAAAAAAAAAAGATTCCGGATGAGAGAAATGTAAATGAGACTGAAAAGTCAAAACCAGAGATTGTAATGATCTCAGAAATGCCATTAATTGCTTTCATGACACTTGGTTGTGCACAGCTTTATTATTGGTTAGAAAGAAAGATGCTTGTCACTTTAACATATATTTTTACATTTCATTACCACACTAACATCATAAAAAGGATTTCACTCTTTTTCGCAGGTGATGAGACTTATTTTTATAAAGGTTGAATGGCTTGCCCCAAGTTTCTCAGCTAAAAAGTGGCAAAATTCTAAATTGAATACAATGCTAATTCCAATGCTGCTTTGACATTTGACACACGCTACTTTACACAATATCTGATTACTCTTAATTCATTCTTTATTTGCCGTCTTCACTCCATAGCTAATACCTGCCCCTCACCACCATGGTTACCTCAGGTAGTTTTATGTTCTTAGAAGCTGGCACTAAATATTTCATATTAATAAATACTCAGATTTTGCCTGAGACATAAATGCCAGATAGTATTAATTGGAGAATATTAAGGAGCTTTGTAATAAAAAAAAAATCCCTTTTTATGGAATCTTACATAGTGTGGGGTATGTGATATGCGTGCTGACAGAACTGCTGTTGGGCGCTTGTAAATCACATTGAGTGTCTCTGGCTCTGCCTTCTGATTTGTCAGCCAGGCGCCCTCTGATTCTTTAGGTATCAGGTGACTGAAGGGCAGAGTGACACCAGATGGGATCAGTATACATATGGGCAATAGGGATTCTTTTAAAATGCTTGTTATCAATGGCTTAATGCAGAATAAAGACAAACACTTAAATCAGCGTTCAAGCTTTATTCTCTGCCTGCCATTAAAACCAGGTGGATTGCAGAGGGCATCAGGGCAGGACTGGGGTGTAGAGCTTGGCAGCAGTACCCTCTTCCATATTTATATCGGGACATCTATTTTGTTTTCTGCCTCCTTCAGTTTCAGTGTAATGTAGTTGGTAGATTTTTTCCATTCGGTTGACTTAGACTGGCTTTAGAATTTGTATCTACCAGATTCTTCCCATGTGGAAATGTGATCAGGAGGGAAGGGAAACCACACGCTGCGATTTGCTTCATGCATACACAGCTCTATTTTTATTGTATATCAGTCAACGGAAATTAATTGCTAATTATCCAAACATTTCTATGATAATATTTCAAGCTCTCTGGAAGCAGATGTGGTCTAAACAATATTTGGAAGAGAGGAGATGGTATTATGTTTCTTGATGGGAATGACTGTGTAGGGCTTTACAATTTTTTCACCATTTTTTTTTATTTTAGAAAGAAAAATGGTTATCATTCTTTTGCAACACTTGTTAAATATTCATACTGACCAGAGTAATTATGCACTGACTATATTAGCAAACATGTAACTCTGTCAACTTTAAGAAGTTGGGAAATTAAATTAAACAGGTTGTGGATAATACATTCGGTTATACGTTCATACAGTCATATAGCCTGTTTAAATAACCGTCACCACACTGCCTTTGCAGTCATTGGCAATGACAGACTTCTCTTATTTGGGGACTCTCATACTGAATTATTCTTTTTTATTGTGTTAGATGTCTGTCCTTCAGTGTCTGAACATTGCTTTTTCATTTCCCCTTTATGAATGCTAATAATATACTGGATAGAGCACTGGCTATTTTTAGTAATTCAGCATTTCCTTATATTTATACTGTGAACAAACTTGAGAGAGTTTAGCTCTGATTAAAACAGATAATTTTCTTCTTTTTAAAAAAGAATTGTGTGGGACTGATGCATAGTGAGGACAAAAGGAATTTGACGGGCACGGTGTCAAAGCTTAATCGTGTCAATAATTATTTGTGTATTAGTGCCAGGTTTTTAATGAGGAGTACTCACTTGTGTGTAATCATGATCAATGACAAGTAGTTAAAATATCTTCATGAAGTGGCAAACTGGGGGGAAAAAATGAAGCAATGTTAACACTGCCTACAGTTCCTTATATATTAGCACATTTGAACTCCATGAGCAGACTTAGTATAAAAGCACTGAAAACCGTGTGAGAATGTTGCTGTGGGTGTATAGATACACGTGTTCCTAAAAGATTTTTTTCCATGCATTCTAAGCTTGGTAGGGCCTTTTGGGGGGAAGGACTCTTGCCCCCATGCTCATTAAGCTGTCACTCCTGCCCAGACACCTAGCCCTATCTATGTGTACCCTCACTGTTACGCTACGAAAACGGCCCTTCCTCCTTTTCTGTGTGTGTTGCGTTCAAGTCATTAGGACTAGTCACCCACCATTCTGAGGACCTTTTGCTCAATTTTACTTAATGTCCTGACACTTTCTGAGTGTCCTGCTCTTAACTCTACTCCGTACTTTTAAGCTAGCAAATCTAAGTGGCCCACACTGCAGCAATGTGTGATTTCAAGTGTAAGAGGCAGAAGCCCAGAAACTTACTCCCTTAAGCATGGTCCATTTTATCAGTTTGCTTGCTGTCACTGTAAACTTTGTTATCTGTATCAACTAGCCTCAAATTGTGAATTAGGGAAATCCAAATTAGTATAGTCCTGTGGTGCTTATAGGCATTGAATGAACTTTTATTTCCTGATGAACATGATGAGGCTTAGATATGACATGGATGTGGGTAATTGAGACAATGGCTCTAAAATGATTTGCTTGGCAATAACGTGCAAACAGAAACACAATTTATGGATTTTCCTAATTGTGTTTGCTTTTACCTAGAATTCAAAATTAGCAGTAGTGGGAAATCATTAATGGTTTTTATATGCTTTACTGCCATTTGTTGGAATGCCCATATTTTATCTCCTCCGTTATAATTTCATTCAGTCTGATTTGCCTTTGTGAATATTTTCTGGAGCTAGAAATCGGTATCTTATATGTTGTGGGATTAAAAGGAAGGAAAAAAAATTTCACTTCATTTGGTATCTTAACAGTGAACTCTTTCCTGTATGAATATTCACTGAGGGGGGAAAAAGCCCACACCGACCACGAAGTGGTTGCTAGTAGCAGATTTTGAGTAGGCCTTAACCAGTGAGTTGAAGTCTGGAGACTTGCTGACATTTTGAAAATAGTTTTTAGAACAAAATGTCAGATGATGGGAGCTTTACATCATGCAAGAGTAACTTGTGCAGCTGATGCTAACGAAGCCGATTCTTACAAAGCCATATGAGGAAGGATGACCACTGTGCTTTTAAAAGAACCAAATATATCCACATATATATTCAACACTTCACATTTCGCACATGCTTTGCTTTGCCTGGCTTATATATGAGCCACAGTTGACCGACACCTTTGTGGACCAATGCAGTGCTGGCAGATTAGCGTTTATTTTTAAAAAGGAGCCATTGATGATAAGACGTCATTACATATTCCAACTTTGAACCAATGGCACCGCCACCCTTCTGTGATCACTCATCAAGGCAGCTGTGCTGTATTCACATTGAAATTAGGAGATTTTTAAAACCCACGCAGCTGTATTATTCATACTTAAAATAAAAGCTTAGTTTCCCCAAATGGGTGTGACGTAAACATCTCATTAAATATTTTTAATTTGGAAAAAAAATATTTAAATGACAGTGCCTACACTGGCGGTGGCAGTGGCTTGCATTTGTGTGTGGGCTTGCGGGAGCCGTCTAAACTTCGTCACTAGCGTGGAGTGTACTTTTGCTACGAACATGAGTCTGAGGGCTAAAGCTCCAAGCTGTAGGTGGCGGGAGATTCAGAAACATGGCGTGCACATTCCAGCTGTCTGATAACTTTAATTAGGTAAAGTACTCAGGAACCCCAGGTGCTTTATTCTGGCCCTTCCTCATTTTCTTTGAGTTACAAAGTACAACAAGCTTAGTCTAAAAAAGGGCAAGTCTAGAAAGTTTCCTTTCTCTGAAGTTATTTATTTATTTATTTATTTTTATTTCTCTCCTCTATTCATTAGAGTTATGTGCTGTCCATGATTTATGAAACTGCTGACACTCCCAGGAGGGTGACTCAGATTCCATAGACCAAGAAATCAACGGGATCCATTAGGACCTCATCTCTTTCCTTCTACTTTTGTGAGGAAATAGCTTATTAGTGGCCCACCCACCCAGCTATATGCTATTAGTTAACTGAAGATGGGGGTGCCTGGGTGGCTCAGTCGGTTAAGCGTCAGACTTCAGCTCAGGTCATCATCTCATGGTTGGTGAGTTCAACCCTCGTTGGTCTATACAATAAAGAGTCTGCTTGGGATTCTCTCTCTCTGCCTCTCTCCCACTCACTCACTGTCTCTCAAAATAAATAAACTTTTCAAAAAAAGAAAAAAGATAGAGATGACTTCTGTGTCTTAATGCGAGAGCGGTCCATTTCCCAGTAATTTATTAAAAAGGCATTGCTACTTGGGGTATTCCTTTTCTCCTGCTGCTATAACAAATCTTCACAAGATTAGTGGATTTAAATAACACAAATGAATTCTGTTTCATTTCTGGAGGTTAGAAGTCCAGTGTCTTTAGGGAATTCAATTCAAAGTGTCACCAGCGGGGGGCGCCTGACTGGCTCAGTTGGTTACCTGTCAGGCTCTTGATTTCACCTCAGGTCATCATCTCACAGTTGGTGGGTTTGAGCCCTGCCTAGGGCTCATTGCTGACAGCGGGGACCCTACTTGTGATTCTGTGTCCCTCTTTCTATGTCCTTCTCCTGCTTGTTCTCTCTCAAAATAAGTAAATAAATATAAAAACAAAACAAACAAAAAACAAAACTGACGTGTCACCAGGGCTCTTTCCTTCTGGAGTTTCCAAGGGAGAATCTCTTCCTTGGTTCTTCAACTTCTAAGTGATATGGGCATTCTTTGCCTCTTGCTGCCTCACTCCCACCCATGCTTCTGCCACAATTTTGCCTCTTCCGAGAATCTCCCTCTGCCTCTCTCTTAAAAGGACTCCTGTGATAATGAGCCCACCGGGATAATCCATGGTACTCTCTCTATTTTGTGATCCTTAATTATATCTGCAAGGTCCTTTTATCATGTAGCATATTCACAGTGCGGGCGATTCAGACAATGTACATTTTCAGGAGACCATTATCCAGCCTACTTACTACAGAGTATGAACTTTGGAGGGAGTTGGATCTGGATGTGAATTCTAACTTTGCCAGTTGCTATCACATATCCTTGGGAAAGTTATTAATCTCCCAGTTTCTCACCCCTAAAATGGGTCAATACTGCCAACTCCATAGATTATGTAAAACAAGAGGGTATACATAGCAGGTGTTTCACAAATTTAATTCACCCCCTCACTTCTGAGAACAAAATGGAGAAGGAATGAAAAATTTCACAGGTTCTACCAGGTGAAGTTATCAGTCAATAGAAATGACTAGTCTCTTATTGTTCCTTCAGTGCACTGGATAGTTAGAGAATATTAATGTCCGTAGGGGGTTTAAGGCATAAGTATTAATGCACATAGGGGGTTTAAGACATTCTTATTTTGTTAGTATTACTATGAACCAGGGCATTTTCTCACTACACCTCCCAGTACTGGGTCAAGCACACTAGTGATTTTTGACAGATTCTTTCTGTCACCCAGCTGCCTTGTGTCACAGGATGCCAATGGCACTGAAAATCCTATGACTGATTCTGCCCCTGTTGAGAACAATAGCCATTTGAATTTGATTTGCCCATCTTCTGGGAAGACAGTCAAAGTTCCCCTTCAGTGCCACTGAGTTGACAATAGGCACCCCTTGTACTCTTTACAGCTCGTTCACCTATTATTATGATGATGTCATTATTCACATTATTGCTCTCATCATTATTATTATTATCCAGTGACCTCTGTCCTGGGGTGGAACTCCCTGTGACAGATGGGAGCTTCATTTATCGGACTGCTTTATGCTGCACAATTCCCCTGCCATTCTGAGTTTATATTGAGACGGGCTGCTTTTCGAACAAAGGCAGCCTGATCACAATTTGTCAGTGTACTTGGTAGCTATATATCACCAAAGCTCTCTGCCAGTCCTTCTGGGACCCAATTATTTATGGAGCTGACAATATGGGCTAACTTGTCTTGTTATGAATGCCACTATTACAATGAAAGCTTTGCTATCTTGAATGGTAAGGCAACAGGAGTTCTGGTTGGTCAAAAATTCCATTAACTAAGAGTTAATTCACATCGCCTCAGGTGATCCCTTGGTGCCCCAAGTGAGTTGATGAGATCCGTGGGGAAAGTTCTATTTCAATATTCTTTTCTGTCCAGACTTGGGAGATCTCTTGATAACTTTAGTTTCTGTGGCTTCTGTGTAATGCAGACTTGGTTTTTAAGTTTGGGCATAGCCTGTCTTCTGAGTGTAACATGGACACAGTTTACCATGTACTGTGGGGAGTGGAAATGAAATGGAAGACTTGGGCTCTCTCTGTAAAGTGCTTATAATTGAATAAGGGAACAATCCAACCCAAATCTGTATTTACCAAAGCAGATGATAGAGAAATAAATATCAGCCAAGTACAAGGTAGACTGCCTCAAGCCTGAAAATGGACTCAAATGCCATTCCAGTGAAGTGACTCCTTTATTCTCTGATATCCTTCACTAACTTTTGTGTCACACCGATTTTAAATCAAATCCCTCATCTCTGCTTTTAAGATGCCTCCACAGAACACTGAAAAGAAACTAATTAAACCTAAAAGAAATTAAAGTTAAAAAAAAAGACACAATGAAGAGATAAACAGAAAAATAGAATGCTCATCATTGAATATAAAATATAGAATATTGTTTTTAGGACGCTAGATAGTATGTTTGTGGCATTAGAGGGAATGGAGGAACCCCTTTTCAGTAATACATCATTTTAGTTTGATTGTTTGGACTTAGTTGCTTGGCAGAACCTAATCTAACATCTGTATTTCAAATATAGAACCTATTTACAGACACACCTTTTCCTAAAACATGTGCCTCCACAGCTCTCCTTGTACACGGCATTATTTTTATCCCTTTCTTTTTTATTAAAACAGTCTTTGAACTACGCATAGTACTTTAGTGCTTAAAAGATTAGATCTTATAGGGGAAACATAACATATTGTATTTAAATATGCTAATCTCTTAGAGGAAATGAAGGAGCTGAGCCTGCTCATTAAGAAATAAATTAATTCATCACCATTGCATTCATCATCAATCATCATCCAGTTGTGTCCAGTTTTCAATTAAGTTTTTCCAAACTGCTTTGTGCCTTTACCAAAAGAACTGATTATCTCTGATGATGATTTTTTGTGGGTATTCGGATGTTGATGGCAGTTGAATTGGCATAAACATGCTGAATATCTTTTTTATTCAAGTGGTTAAGCAGTAGCTGTTCAGTGCATACAAATATATTATGATGACAAGTAAAAAAAATTCTTTTTAAGATGTATTTTAGTGGCCAAATAGCCAACTTCTCAGACTTAAAGAGAGTAGTTTCCATGAGCAAAGCTAACACTAACATACACACTGAACATTTATAATATATCCGTTTGTTCATTCATCCATCCAGTAAACGCTATTTACTAAACACCTACATGTTTCTAGTACCGTGCCAGGTGCTAAATATACAAATCCATAAAGGCAACTGACATTACTCCTGCCCTGATGGAGCTTCCTATCCATTTTATTTCAGTTTCCTTGTTCTGAAACCTATTTTTACTAGATAACACATTATCAATTGAATGACTATACGCTCTCCCTTGGGTTGTTCTTTAAAATGAATACCAAAAGCCTTGATTATTTCGCCAATGACCCTTCAGGTATACACAAGCCTCCTTACTCTTGGAGTTAATGAGCATGGCATGCCAGAAGAGAACAATTTCTGACGATCTCTTTAAGGTTTCCATGCAGAATGAGGATGTATGAAAATGACTCACCATGCCTGCCACTTATCCCTAGATTCCTATAACATGAAGATGATCACAATCTGCCATCGTGCTGTTAAAATGATGCATAACCCTACCAGCACTCTGAAATGATCGAGTATTATTGCAGCCTCTTACAAGTTGGGCACTGAGATAATTTGGCTAGTGTTGGAGAAAAAATGTTCCCCAACCCCTGTGGCTCACCCTTCATTGAATAAATATGGCATGCTGCTGCTTTTGTTCTCCTTGTGTATGGAGGAGCAATTAATGTGTCAAAAAAGAAAAATCGCAAAAATGTGCAGACTTTTTTTCCCCCTATGATAATTGCACAACTATGTTCAATCTGCCTTAAAATTATTGTACAACATTACAGGATGTTGTTATCTCTGAAATATTAGATAACTTGTGGTTGGCATTACATTTCTTATTGTGGTTTCATGACTTCTGTGTCCATTAAGGATCCCATGTTGGGCTTATGTATTTCTTTAAAAATGCCACTGGCCTGTAAGTGTTTACATAGACACCTTGATGTGGGTTTTTTTGTTGTTGTTGTTGTTATTTGGATAGTTTAAATGAAGCATTAAAAAAATGCATTACCGGTAGATTTTAGTTAAGAGAAAGAATCATGAATATGACCCGACTGCTGCCGTTCTTGCTTTCTAATCAATTATTTTCCTGATACACACATTTCTAGATTCATGAAATCTTTATGATGAGACAGGAATCAAAGATTGTTTTTCTGCTGCTACTGTCAGAGGAATGAAAGGAGGAAAAAAAGGAATTCAAAGTTTTTCTTTGCCCATTTGTTTGTGGATCTAGTCCAAGCATCTTAATTAATTGAATATTCTGTACCATAATAAGTGCTCAATGAATACGGGTGGATTGAATGAACAGCTGAACTAAATCTGAACAGTAAAACTTACCACTAAGCTTAGATAGGAACTTAGACCCTGATAAATATTAAGCGAATTCATGAATTCCCCTTGATAGTTTAAATTAGAAGAAGTTCATTATTTTAAAATACAAAATAGATACAGTTTGAATTGTATCTATTTATTTTCCCTTTCCCCTTCTAGGTTATATGCTCCATCAATCCTGTCCCGTTTACTCCCGTATCTAGTGCCCAGAACAGTCTGGCACAAGTTAGGTCTTTATTGTTTATCTAGTAGGTTTTTTAACCAGAAATATGACCTAGTGTGTTTCTGAAAAATGTACATGGTCAAGAAGACTAGATAAAGATCCTACTTCTATATTATATTGTGTGGGAAATTTTAAAGGATAGTACATGTTACATAAAATCTTGTACACATTCACACAGTATAGATAGTCCAACAACATAGACCTGATTTTCAGTTTCCTACCCAGGTCACATGGCTCCTTGCCTTTTTCAGGTTTCCCTTCTGTGTGGATCATCTACCATGCTGATTCCTTTTCTTCTGTGCCCACAAGTCATTTTCTACTAATTATTGAGGGCTCAACTTGATCAATTCCTCATTCAGAAAACTTTCCTTACCTCTCTTTCCAACCCTCCTCACTCTACTCTTTCCACATTTTTGCTTCCATCTGTGATTATCTGTGTACTAATTGTATTGACTGTGATGATCTGCTTGTGTGCCAATCTCTTCCACTTAGAAATGTGAGTATCTTGCGGACAGGTTTGTGTTTGATTGACTGCTGTAGCTCTAATACCTATTGGAGTGTGGCACAAGGCAGCTATTGTATGGAAGAGAGGAGGGAAGAAGAGAGGGAGGGGGAAAGGATGGGAAGCAAAGGGAAGGAAGGAAGAGAGAGAAAAGGAAAACACTCAAAGAAAACTCTGCAATGACTATTATAAAGAAGTCTCCACTGGAAACAGCTAGAAATTAGAAAAGGGAGGGAAGCAAATATAGGATTAAAAAATTACTTATAGGTGCTATGATTATTTTATGAAATACACTATTTCCTTCTATCTTCTCTTTGTCCTGCTCATTTCTGATTGTGTCTGTTCCCCTTTTCTTTGGGCAACCTTCACCATAAAATTGCAGTGCACTTTAATGGTCACCTATATTGTTAAACTAGTGGTGCAGTTTTAATTTCTGCTAGTATTAGAATTGTTATAAGCTTGTTTCTGACAGTTCAGAGAAAGATAATCTTATGGGGGGGGGAGAATTATTGCTTTGTAACAAGCTTAAAAATTCAAGCCTGGGATCAATTAAATTTAATTAGCTTATCATCTTGTTTTCAAAACACATCTTAGGACCAGAACAGTGTACTGGTCCTAGAATTGAAAGTTTTTACAAATTGACTGCTTTAAGCTCTCACAATCCTAGCCAATTCTTATATAATGTTTACTATGCCGGCAATTCTTCTAAGTGTTTAACATGATCCACTAATTTAATTGTCACAGCAACCCAATTAAATATAATTTCTGTCTTTTATAGATGAGGAAACCGAGGCATATAGAGTTTACATGATTGGTCCATGGTCCTATGTATTATCTGAGTTTTTGTTAAAATTCTAACTCGGGCAGCTTTGATTTCAGGCTAACCCTGAACACACCTCTCATAGGAATTTATTCTTCAGTCAGGATGATGTAAAAGTTCTTTCATGGCAATGTTTGTAAGTAAAATTATGTGTAATATAATAAGCCAATATAGTGTGATTAAAATTTCATTTTCAAGAAAATGATGGGTGAACCTGGCCACAAAATTACATTATTTAATGTAATTATCAGAACAGTCTTAGTAGATTGGTGATGATCTTCCCCAAAACTCATTTCAGAGTAACTCAAGGTACATCAGGTGGTTGATCCAGGACTATAACACATATATCCTTGGAGTTTTTCCTAGCTTATTTTACTAATTTGTGGATTTAAAGTTTATTTTAGTGAACCTCTCCTCCAACAGGGATTACTACGTATTGGAAGATGTCCTATTCCTAGAAAGCAGACTGAGAAGACAGGAAATGATAAAGGAAATCTTGGGATCATTTAAAATGGAAAGTAAGGGAATCGATTAAAAATGGAGTGTAGGGGAATTTCTGAACATTATTTTATTTTTCATTTAGGGAAGTTTTATGACAATGCCTGCTTTCAACAAGGTGTCCTTTGAGTAAAGTAAGGTAAAAGTAGATAAATAATTAGTTGACCTTGTAATACTCTTTAGTTCTTAAAGTCTAGTTTTTAGCTACAAAGCACTTTTGTCACCAAATAGTAGGTTTTCCACACCAGGCTGTTCTCTGATTCTCTGTGGCTGCCAATGGAGGTCTTGCAACTTAATTCAACTCTGACACCAACCATCTAGAGTTAGCACAGACCCCATAGGTTAAGGTTTTAGTCCCACAAGCTTGTCCCTCACTTCAGACACCAAGGGCTATTCTGGGTCTACCATACTTCTGACTGACAAGTGATTAATTAGGAGATTCACAGATTCATACAGCCCCCTCCTTGGGATTGACAATTTGATAGAATAGTTCAAAGAACTCGGGAAAACAGTTATGATCACTGGCCTATTAAAAAGGATGCAACTCACAAACAGCCCAATGGAGGAAATGTATAGCACAAGTGTGTGGGTGAGGGTGCAGAGCTTCCAAGTGGTCACTGCCCCAGCACTTTGGTGTTTTCGCCAGCCTGGACGTGCTCCAAACCCTATTGTTGAAGGTTTGTTTGGAGGTCCCATTACAAATACACAATTGATTAAGTTACTGACCACGTGATTGAACTCGAGTCTCCAGCCCTTCTCCCTTCCAGTTCAGAACTGGGCTGGAATCCTATGGTTGGCTCCTCTGGCAGCCAGCCCCACCTAGTCCTTAAAGACTTTCCAAAAATCACCTCATTAACATAAACTCCCTGGTGGTTGCAAGGGCTTGCTATGATGAGCAAAAGATATTCCTCTCACCGTTACCACTTGTGAAATTCCAAGGGTTTTAAAGCTCTTTGCCAGGAACTGAGGACAAAGACCAAATATAAATTTCTTTTTATATGTCACAATGGCACAACAACATTTGGCATTTATGACTTCTGAGGATAATTCGGGTAACAGTGGAGGAGCACTTGTGTGGAAGCTGCTACCTAACGATCATCTTCACATCTTGGTAGCACTAGCTTAGAACTCTCCATGCTGATAGCTAAAGAGCCAGCTCTTTTCTTTTTCTTCAAAAATGTACCTCAAACCCTTTGGTAATACACGGTTTTCCACTCTGTGGGAGGTCAATAAATCCCTGTTGACTCTCTTTACATTCAGCAGCTCCAAGTAAAAGAGAAAGACACTGCGGCCATCCAGGCATTGCACGCACTATGGCTTTTTCGCATGCTCCATTTAGATGCCTAATAGTTAAGCCAGTGTAGTGTGTGGGGCTCAATTTTGAACCACGGGCAGAGGCACTTGTATACAACATTTGCTACTTTTTATCGAGGAAATAATCACATTGGAAAAGCAAGACACTATACATGCTTTCAAGCTGTTCTGATTTCTTCTACTTATTTATTTACCATGCACTCTTTTTTTTTTTTTTTTCATTTATTCCAAGGAAACTTACATGGAATGGCACAGAAATTTTATTATGAAGTTTATTCACTTTTAAGGACCTAAAGAAGTAAAGGCTTGGCAACAGCCTAAATGAACTTCAAATATCATTATAATAATAATTTTATGTACATTTACACACGTGTGGTTCAGACTTGCTTATGAATTTGTCCAAAGATTATGGTATGAAAGACTTTATGTAAAAGTAATATGAAAGCTAGTAAGAGGGAGTTTCTTGCCTCTCAAAGTGGGAAGCATGTTTCAGTGTTCAGTTTTACAGGTTTAAAACCGGGGTACAGTTTTAATACAAGTCCAAAATTTTCTCAGCTGTTCATACAGTGTTTAACTGAAGAGAAAGCTCTCAAATATAGTCCATGTTAAGGATATGTGTGTCAGACATTTCTAGACATGTCTGAAAAAGCCCCAACACAAATAATGTGTCCTAGTTACCAGAGATTTAGTTTGCCTTCTCTTGGGAATATTTAGTGACTTGGACTACATTGGAGTGTAATTATTTTGAATCATATGAACATCATAGTAAATGCATACAAATATTCCTTTTACCTGCATTATATATATATTGCAAATTTTGATGTATCCAGACTTGAAGTGCCTATATATATATATGGCACACACGAATGAAGATGGATGGGTTTACTTGTTGATGTTTATTAGACATTTATCAGGTAATGAAATAAATGTTTAATCCTCTTTCCCTTTTTGTAAAAGATCTAAGAAAAAAAAGAACTTTGTTGAAATTAATGCAATTATCAGACTTCCCAGAAATTTATAGCATTTTCTAATTTTCATCCTTTCTGTTTTAAAATCCAAGTTTCACTTTTAAGTTCATAATATCACCAAATAGTGTTTCTGCCATTGCTGTAGAAAGTGTAACAAATTCAGTCCAACGTGAAATCAATACAAGCTGCTTTCAGCTCAGTGAAATACAAGGGCAAGGTCTCTTTGTGCATGAAATGAGACTGAGTGCTGAGTTTCTTCTAGAGATGAATATTTCTGTTTATATTGTTCACACCAGAGATAGCCTGCCAATAATCAATTGATCTAAAGCTAAATGATAAAGATGACAAATGGATCTGTTCTTGTGTCTATGTGCTGATGAATAGGGCCTTTGTTTTGTATGTGAAAATTACGCTTATTGAAGCGAATGAACCAATGACAGATTTTGTTTGGAACATGTATTTAAAAACTTGCAATCACTTTCCATGGGCTGAAAATATTTATATTTTTGTACTTTACTGGCAGGTCATGAACCACACAGGTAATTATAGAATAGACAGTACCTCTCCATTGCCTTGGTAAGTTATGCAGTCTGGTATGAATCTGAGCATGTGAATGAAGGAAATACATGTGAAAGCATGAAGGATTTCAGTGTTTCCATTATTGAAAAATACAAATTAAAAAAATTACAATAAAACATAGCTGGGAAATTATCTCAGCTGATAGTAAAAATGTTTCACTCTGATAAAACAATGACAGAATCAGATGATGTCTTCCAGAAAGAACAGAAGATTCTTAAACTAAAATAGAGAAATTTCTTGAGGATTTAAAATGCTTGCAAATTCAAATCCATAATCATGTTTCAACTAGTCCCGCATTATCTTTTTTCCATTGTGGTATTCACTAGCTGTGTGACCTCCCAGTTCCTGGATTGCCTTATTTGTAAAATGGGGGAAAATTAGAACCTAATTTGCATTTTCCACTTAGGGACAGATGAAATACTACATATAATGTAATAAGAAGAGTTTGGGGCACCTCGAAAGTGCTAAATAGATGTAAGCTATTTTTACTAAATAGCCCAATCCTGTTTGCCTTACAACAGCATAAAGGTCATGCATGTTGCCTTGTAATCTTTCATGGTTTCTTATTTGAGGAACCTATCACATCATAACCACCTTGATTATAAAGGAGTACTTGTCCAAACATGGCAGGCCTTTGTCGGCAGCCCCTCAGAGCTCCTCCCTTGCCTATCATTTCTTTGATATTGCTAGTGAAGTGGTAAAGATGGATAAGTTGTGTAACAGGGTCCATTTTGTGCCTCCAACATTAGGAATTCATGAAAATGTACATAGGTTTTGCTCTGTCAAGAAGACTACCATAAGAAATGAAACCAAAAAATGTTTAGTTATTTTGGAACCTACCCTGTTGTGTCATGCTAAAATATCATCATGCTTTATAGAGCCACATTTTCCAAACTATCCTCTATGGTATACTGTGTCCGAATGTAATAAGAAGTCCCTCCACCCCAAGAGTCCCATGGTCAAATAATGTTGAGAAAGTGGATTAAGCAAGTTCCTGTTGTTCACGGATTCTCAGAGCCTTTTAATGTGCTAGTGTGCCCTGAGATAATTCAAGAAGGAGAGGTAGCAGTTTTCAAACTTCCCCCCGAAGCCTATTTTGAAGGGAACCTGTGGAGAGAGCATCTTGAGCTTGAGACAGTGAACAAAACGATTTGGGAAGTGCTCCTCTAAATCCATGACCATGACCAGACCAGAGGCTCAATGCAGGTCTTCATCAGTGATTTCACCGTGCCTTGGCAGTGTTCTGCACCACGAAGTTTCCTCAATTAAGGATTGAAATTTTAGAATGATTTACAAAAAAAAAAAAAAAAAAAAAGAGCCAACTCACAGATATCTCTGTAACTCTGGCACTGTTGTTAATTTACATTTCATTGCATTTACTCCTCGAGTGCGAAGCGGGAAGCTTTGGGAAGCTGACAGGGCTTTTGCTGCACTTCTGTGGTCACGCAGCATGTGTGGAAAATGACAGTATGTCTGAGCAGCACTGGACTTCTCAGGCTCTTTCCTTTCTAAATGATTCCCTGGGCCCTGCATTTTACTAACTGCCTCTGTTGTCACTCTTGCGTTGTTGGGTATGGCTATAGCAAAGCACTTTAATTTTACGACTTTCAGCTGTCTTGTTAGTGGGCAAATGAAGTGATGGGACAAGTGGGTTTTGTCTAGTTGCTAAGGAATAAAAATAACAAGTGCCTTTATTACTTTGCTGACAATCTATTTATAAATTTCTGAAGGAGGTGCCTGCAGAGAAAAATATGCGTATGTTTTGGACATACCTGAGATTTTTCAAATAAAATGATTTATTGATAGCCCCCGCTCCACACTGTTTAGGTAGCATGCACAAATACTGCTCATACACTTCAGGTAAGCTTCAGGCCTGGTTGTTTGATGGCCATTATAGAAATGACATCTGGCAAAGGCTCTTCCTTTCACCTCATTTTTGGTATTACAAATACTGAATTGTATATGGGACTCCCAAATTTTGAACTATTGTCACTTTAACCAAATAGGATGGAAGGAAAGAGGCAAACTTTTTTTTTTTTTTTTTTTTTTTTTTTTTTAACATTTGCCCTAACCAGTGGTTATTCTGTAATGCAAATTAACCCATGGAGTTTTTCTGGGAAAG
Organism: Herpailurus yagouaroundi; assembly: GCF_014898765.1. Taxonomy (NCBI): domain Eukaryota; kingdom Metazoa; phylum Chordata; class Mammalia; order Carnivora; family Felidae; genus Herpailurus; species Herpailurus yagouaroundi. The sequence continues at coordinate 57,713,756 of NW_024412377.1, forward strand.
CCATGAGAGTTTTCCTGCTTTTCATTTCTCGTCGTATTTCTCATCACAATCTCTTCTTGATTTTCAAGTCAGAGAGTAGCCCTCAGCGACTGGTGCATCCAAACCTTTCACTACAGCATGAGGTTGGGCCCTCACACTGCAGGGGGTGGGCGTGCAGAGGGGGAAGTGACTAGAAAAGCATTGTGGGTACTGGCATGCAAATGAGCACATGCCAGATCTCTCTTCCATGCTGAGAGACTCAGAGTGCAAAATATGCTTTCCTGGCTGTACACCTGGCTCTGTCAAGCCCTTATCCAGAGTAAAATGACTCTAAAAATTCCTTGGTCTATGAGCATTTTCTGTACGCATGGCTAGACTTGGCATCTCTTGCTGTCTTTGAAATATTTAAGTTCGCGTGTTTGTGGTATTGTAAGGGGGTTTAAAACTGAAGGGAAAAGAAATGGTAAAATAAGGTAACCTGTTGCTTATATATTAATACTGTAGTATTTCTAACTTCTGAAAATCCATATATATATATATATATATATATATATATATATATATATATATATATTTTATGAACTAAGCATTGCCATTTGTTTTCATGCAGGTGTGATTCATAATATCCCAGCATTCTCAGTTAATAAAGCAGTTTTGTAGACTCACATACTGTTGATGCTGTGATAATTTGGCAGTCTCTTATAGTAGGAAAAATATCTTATACAGTAGCCTCAGTAGTTCCATTTACCTTGTACAAAGAATGCCTTCCCTCGTGCTACTGTTCTCTAGTGTTTAGGTCTTGAAAGTCCTCTCCTTGTTGAAGACAACAAGATAACACCTATTCCAAAATAGAATAAATCAAAGTGAAATGAGGGTGGTTTGTTTATTGATAAGCCACTCATTTAGAGTGAGCTCTGTTACCTGCTTAGCAGGTAATGATTTATATTATTCACAGAGTACTCAAATATGAGACATCCCAATTTCTACCAAATTGCTATATCATGAGGTTATGAAGAGAATTTGTGCTCAAATAACCAAAGATGACATGATCAAAGAACCTGGAAATTTTCCACAAGTAAAATGTCTTTCACAATCACTAGGAACTTTTACAATTCTGTGTGTTCCCTTTTGATGTCTGGGATGGGAAAAGGTAGTTTAGGGAGGTATTTCTAAACCTTTTTTATTTTATTTTTTTATTTTACATGATAAAATTTTATATGATATATATGTATATGTATATCATATATATGTACATATATTTTACATATATATGATACGTCATATATATACTTGAAAGGCTAAAGCTGTTACTTATTGTCCTATTAAAGCCTATCAACTCTAATGTAGAATTACTATTTAGAAATTAAAATGAGGAATTATGAAAATAATTGTCCAGTTTGCAAGGTAAGATTTTTTATAATCTATCTCAAAAGTTTTATCAACAGGAATGCTTTCCTGTTGCTCATTTAATTATTTACTTGTGTCTTACAATATCCAGATATGGGGGCAGCTAAGTGACATATCAATTAAACTTTGTAATGAAATAACAGTTTAATTAGTGATTTATGATGTACAGTCAGAAAAGAGAGAATTCCGCAGAAAATATGACACTATCATTACTCTCATTTCTTTTCCCCTATTGCAGGAAAAATCAAGTCATTTTGTGAAACTCAGGCTCTGTTTTCCTTTTGACTTTGAAAATATGTGTCATGGCTTTGACTGAAATAAGTGACATGTAAAATATATTTGTTTGCTCTTAATTTCTTCTTCACTTGTTAATCATTTAAGGTAAAAACACAGATACAGAAATGAATAAAACAAATATATAACTCAATAAGTTAATAAGAGGCAGCACCCTTGTAACCACATTCAGGTCAAGAAATAGAATTTGGCCTGCACCCCGCCACTCCTACCTGAGTCTTACACATGACATACCATCACATCATAAATCCCTGGCATTCCTCGAAAGTAACCAGTAATCTGACTTTATATTGTCACTTTCTTGCTTTTCATGACCATACAGAGATGTATTCCTAGATGCTAGGGTTTAGATTTGTCTGTCTGGGGACTGTTTTTAAGTCTCTTAAATACACATTTTCTCCCTGAATCCCTTTATTGCCCTTGCAATTTATTTGTTAAAAAAAGTGGGTCATTTGTCTTTAAAGCAGTGGTTTTGACCTTAAAAAGGCAAAGCATCCAAATGGCCAGCGTAGGGATTTTCTAGGAGGTGCTTTGTGATTCGTTTCTGGTGTTTTCTCTACCTCACACCCTGCATTTTAGTTCTGCTTCAACAGTAAAGCACATTTGAACCCCCAAATAGCCATGGTGACACCCTCCCCAATGATGGGATTCTGAATTCATAAGGAAAAGTCGATGCTGCTGTCTCCCACCTGTCACTGGGAAGAGGTGGGAGAGTAGAGAAGGCATTCTTTGTGGCCCATTCGAAATGCACAGTCTCAGGAGGCTCTAATTCAGAAAGCTGGATGGAATGCACAGGGTTGGGAGTGAGCAGGTCAATGCAGTCTATCGAAGTCTCTAGATGGGTTTGGCTCCATGTCTCAGGAGAGAAATGTGAGCAGGAAGATCTATTTTGGCACCTTTTCTATGCCAAGCTTTTGGATAGGTTTTAACTCTTTCCCACAACAATATGACTTAAGAGTTAATACCCTCATTTTGTTGAGGAAGCTGAAATTATTTTCAAGAAACAATCTTCTAACAGATATCCTTGTTTCCGTGTACAACCTTTTAAAAAACTTAGATCAGATGAAACCACTCCAGTGTCCTGTGCACTTAGAGTAAAACTAACACTCTTTCATGTGAGTACTGATCAACAGGACCGAAGTCGGACCCTGGTGTATTTTAGTGCCCCTAACTGCCCCTACTGCTCCCCTACTACTGCCCCCAGCACTAGCCCCCAGCCATACTAGCCTTCTTGCTACTCCTCACATACAACAAGCTCACCTAATGAAATTAAGGAAGCTCTGGCTTGGTAGGTTTATTTTCTCTCTTAAGGAAAGTCAGCATGCAAGCATTCGACACTAGTCTCGAGGCCTTTACATTTGCTTTTCTCTCTCTCTGAAACATTTTACTGCCAGATCTTAACATCTCTTTCAGGACTCAACTTAATTGTCACTTCCTCACAGAACTTCCCTGCCCACTCAATCTACATTAGCTTTTCCCTGTAATTATTTCCTCCAGTTACTTTTTTTTTTTTTTTTCCTTTCTGGCACTTATCAACACTCTTAATTATACATGTATTTGTTTAACATCTGTCTCTTCTACGTGACCCCAAATTACCTTGAGGGTGGGATATGTCTGTTTTGTTTACTGTGGTGTTCTCTGTGCCTAGAAAGCTCAGGCCCCACGAACACCATAGATTCTCAATAAATACTGTAAATACTGTAAAACTGAAAAGAGTGTTAAGGTTAGTAACAAGTCCAGAGTCACCCAGCTTAGATGTATCAAGGCTAGAGATTTGAAACACAGGCAAAAACCTATGGTTTTTCCAACTGTAATTTGTTTTTCAAACTGTGTTCCTTTAACACTAGTGTTCTGATAAATCTTAATAGATGCTTCAAGAATAAAAAAAAAAAAAGATATATGTTGAAATATATTGGTATATGATATAATTAAAGAAAATTCAATATATTTCTTTCCTGGAGGACATCCAAGAGACTTTAGTATGCAAATGTGCATCATGACTCTCCAAGAAACTGATCAGGTATTCAGCATTTCTCACTAGGGTTCGGCCATGATTTACTTCCTTGAATTAAACTAATATCTTGTGGGATACTCGTATTCAGCAAAAGCCAGGATGGGAATCACTCTATTATACACTATTCCTCCCTAAGAAATGGTTAAATAGAAGTTTCTATCATCAATTGAATATAGATATTCCAATATATTTTTAATTTTTTTTTCTGGCTTCCAGCTCTTTTTTTCCACTGTGAATATTGGGGGGATTTATCTTAAGAAAACAAGATTAGAAATTAGAAATTGAAGAAAGTAGAGTGGCTTGTAATTTGCGAAGAAGATGTGAAATAGATGCATTTTAAGAAATAACTGATTAAAAGATAAAAACTAAGTGGCTCGTAACTTAAAATGGTAAGCATTTTTTCCTCACTTCAGCGTGCTATTAAAAATGACTGAGAGGAACTTAAATGCTGACTTCCCTTAATGGAGAAAGTATGAAATTACAAAATAACCAATGTAATCACACCTTAATCTTGTTAAATGTAAATACTGTAATCTACGTTCAAATTTCACATATGGTCAGTCTTGCAAGAGCTAGGTGGATGAGTCATAGCACTATTTGGAATTTTAAATAGAGAGTCTTTCATACGTCTCCAAAGTCCATTTACTTCTTTATGAGAAATATTTCCCTGAGACTGGGGGATGGGACCCCAAGCCCAAAACAAAGAAAGTAATTTTTTTTTAATTGAAGGAAAAAAAGTTTATTTCCAGAAACTGACACTCATGACCAGTTTCATCATAAAGAAAGCAGAGCACCTTTCAAAAAAAGGTGGAACTATATGAGGAGAAAAGAGCTTTTAGCTACATCTTGCCAGTGCCATAGTACGATCTGTTGATAGGCATGATTTTTAATTTTTTTATTTTATATTTGAGAGAGAGCTCATGAGCAGGGGAGGGGCAAAGAGATGGAGACAGAATCTGAAGCAGACTCCAGGCATCACACTATCAGCATAGAGTGATAGGCAACATTTTTAAAAACAATAGCTACAGTGAAGTGTTTTCATCTAAAGCTGGCTGAACTTGCCTGCCAATTGAATGGGTGCGATAAGCTACAAAGGCCTTTTCTAGTCATGGGGCACAGACTTAAGGGAAGTTTGAAAGTAGAGGTGCCCACATGGATTTGAAAAATGATAGCCCTTGTTCGGCAGGACCACCAAATGAAAGACAATTGACTTTTGGTAGCCCTTCTAATATGAATACACACATCTCTGTTAGCAATGAAATCATGCTGGAAATGTGCATGACTTAAAAAAAGTTCTTCCAGAAAAAGAAAATTTGAGAATTGTAGTGATGAAGAAATAAAAGATAATTTATTTGTGAATTATCTGGACTCTTCTATTATACCTGTTACATGCCACTGTATTGGATTTTAACAGTTTCACTGGTAACTTGGAAAGTTCCTTTAAATCAGCTCTTCCATGGGGATTTCTGATTATGGTAACCACAGGCTATGCTACTCATGCTCCCTACTACAACATTACCAGGAAAATTTGGCTATTTCATTCATTCCAGCTGGTTGTTGCTTCCCAGCAAGTCCCTTGTCTCTGGAATATTTTAATGTGTCTATAATAAGACAATGCTATTTTCTTTTGTTTTGTTTTATTGTTTTTTTCCCCAATATATGAAATTTATTGTCAAATTGGTTTCCATACAACACCCAGTGCTCATCCCAAAAGGTGCCCTCCTTAATACCCATCACCCACCCTCCCCTCCCTCCCACCCCCCATCAACCCTCAGTTCTCAGTTTTTAAGAGTCTCTTATGCTTTGGCTCTCTCCCACTCTAACCTCTTTTTCTTTTTTCCTTCCCCTTCCCCATGGGTTTCTGTTAAGTTTCTCAGGATCCACATAAGAGTGAAACCATATGGTATCTGTCTTTCTCTGTATGGCTTATTTCACTTAGCATAACACTCTCCAGTTCCATCCACGTTGCTACAAAGGGCCATATTTCATTCTTTCCCATTGCCCTGTAGTACTCCATTGTGTATATAAACCACAATTTCTTTATCTATTCATCAGTTGGTGGACATTTAGGCTCCTTCCATAATTTGGCTATTGTTGAGAGTGCTGCTATAAACATTGGGGTACAAGTGCCCCTATGCATCAGTACTCCTGTATCCCTTGGGTAAATTCCTAACAGTGCTATTGCTGGGTCATAGGGTAGATCTATTTTTAATTTTTTGAGGAACCTCCACACTGTTTTCTAGAGCGGCTGCACCAATTTGCATTCCCACCAACAGTGCAAGAGGGTTCCCGTTTCTCTACATCCTCTCCAGCATCTATAGTCTCCTTATTTGTTCATTTTGGCCACCCTGCCTGGCATGAGATGATATCTGAGTGTGGTTTTGATTTGTATTTCCCTGATGAGGAACGACATTGAGCATCTTTTCATGTGCCTGTTGGTCATCCGGATGTCTTCTTAGAGAAGTGTCTGTTCATGTTTTCTGCCCATTTCTTCACTGGGTTATTTGTTTTTCGGGTGTGGAGTTTGGTGAGCTCTTTATAGATTGTGGATACTAGCCCTTTGTCCGATATGTCATTTGCAAATATCTTTTCCCATTCCATTAGTTGCCTTTTAGTTTTGTTGGTTGTTTCCTTTGCTGTGCAGAAGCTTTTCATCTTCATAAGGTCCCAATAGTTCATTTTTGCTTTTAATTCCGTTGCCTTTGGGGATGTGTCAAGTAAGAGATTGCTACGACTGAGGTCAGAGAGGTCTTTTCCTGCTTTCTCCTCTAGGGTTTTGATGGTTTCCTGTGTCACATACAGGTCCCTTATCCATTTTGAGTTTATTTTTGTGAGTGGTGTGAGAAAGTGGTCTAGTTTCAATCTTCTGCATGTTGCTGTCCACTTCTCCCAGCACCATTTGTTAAAAAGACCGTCTTTTTTCCATTGGATGTTCTTTCCTGCTTTGTCAAAGATGACAAAGTTTGTGGGTCTAGTTCTGGGGTTTCTATTCTATTCCCTTGGTCTATGTGTCTGTTTTTGTGCCAATACCATGCTGTCTTGATGATGACAGCTTTGTAGTAGAGGCTAAAGTCTGGGATTGTGATGCCTCCTGCTTTGGTCTTCTTCTTCAAAATTACTTTGGCTATTCGGGGCCTTTTGTGGTTCCATAGGAATTTTAGGATTGTTTGTTCTAGTTTTGAGAAAAATGCTGGTGCAATTTTGATTGGGATTGCATTGAATGTGTAGATAGCTTTGGGTAGTATTGACATTTTGACAATATTTATTCTTCCAATCCATGAGCATGGAATGTTTTTCCATTTCTTTATATCTTCTTCAATTTCCTTCATAAGCTTTCTATAGTTTTCAGCATACAGATCTTTTACATCTTTGGTTAGATCTATTCCTAGGTATTTTATGCTTCTTGGTGCAATTGTGAATGGGATCAGTTTCTTTATTTGTCTTTCTGTTGCTTCATCGTTAGTGTATAAGAATGCAACTGATTTCTGTACATTGATTTTGTATCCTGCAACTTTGCTAAATTCATGTATCAGGAGATTATGACCTGAGCCGTAACCAAGACTCTGACGCTGAACCGACCTAGCCACCAGGCCCTCATTCAGGCTCCCGATTCTCCACATCCTCTCCAGCATCTATAGTCTCCTTATTTGTTCATTTTGGCCACTCTGACTGGCCTGAGGTGATATCTGAGTGTGGTTTTGATTTGTATTTCCCTGATGAGGAACGACATTGAGCATCTTTTCATGTGCCTGTTGGCCATCCGGATGTCTTCTTTAGAGAAGTGTCTATTCATGTTTTCTGCCCATTTCTTCACTGGGTTATTTGTTTTTCGGGTGTGGAGTTTGGTGAGCTCTTTATAGATTTTGGATACTAGCCCTTTGTCCGATATGTCATTTGCAAATATCTTTTCCCATTCCGTTGGTTGCCTTTGAGTTTTGTTGGTTGTTTCCTTTGCTGTGCAGAAGCTTTTTATCTTCATAAGGTCCCAGTAGTTCATTTTTGCTTTTAATTCCCTTGTCTTTGGGGATGTGTCAAGTAAGAGACTGCTATGGCTGAAGTCAGAGAGGTCTTTTCCTGCTTTCTCCTCTAGGGTTTTGATGGTTTCCTGTCTCACATTTTGTCTCACATTTTCCTGTCTATCCATTTTGAGTTTATTTTTGTGAGTGGTGTGAGAAAGTGGTCTAGTTTCAATCTTTTGCATGTTGCTGTCCAGTTCTCCCAGCACCATTTGTTAAAGAGACTGTCTTTTTTCCATTGGATGTTCTTTCCTGCTTTGTCAAAGATGAGTTGGCCATACGTTTGTGGGTCTAGTTCTGGGGTTTCTATTCTATTCCATTGGTCATTGTGTTTGTTTTTGTGCCAATACCATGCTGTCTTGATGATGACAGCTTTGTAGTAGAGGCTAAAGTCTGGGATTGTGATGCTTCTTGCTTTGGTCTTCTTCTTCAAAATTACTTTGGCTATTTGGGGCCTTTTGTGGTTCCATAGGAATTTTAGGATTGCTTGTTCTAGTTTCGAGAAGAATGCTGGTGCAATTTTGATTGGGATTGCATTGAATGTGTAGATAGCTTTGGGTAGTATTGACATTTTGACAGTATTTATTCTTCCAATCCATGAGCATGGAATGTTTTTCCATTTCTTTATATCTTCTTCAATTTCCTTCATAAGCTTTCTATAGTTTTCAGCATACAGATCTTTTTTACATCTTTGGTTAGATTTATTCCTAGGTAATTAATGCTTCTTGGTGCAATCGTGAATGGGATCAGTTTCTTTATTTGTCTTTCTGTTGCTTCATCGTTAGTGTATAAGAATGCAACTGATTTCTGTACATTGATTTTATTTTGAAGATTTCAGTAGACATAGCCTCCATAGCCAAGTCCTCTGGAGACCTGGAGGTAAAGAAATATGAGAGGAAGCTATGACTGCAAATCCTTTGTGAAAGGGATGGTCATATTATAGCCTTCCTCCTTGAGCTTCCAACCTATTGCCAACTTTTGGGGTTCCTTGCAATTATGCATCCAGCACCCTTTGCCTTAGTGTGCAAGTGCAGTCACAATAAGAGTGCTAGAAACAGTAACCCCCCTTTTTCCAAACCAGAAAACTGTGTGTCCTAGTATGGCAAGTATCGTAGCTTACAATAAGAACTATCATCTCAATTGTCATTGGAACAGGGTGGGAATAAAAAGGCACAGGGACAAACAGACACCACAATGGGATTCAGAAGATGTCTTCCTTAGTTCAGGAAGAGGTTCTTGTGTGGCTTTGGGTGAGCCACATTATCTCTTTGTTATCTTTTCCATCGAGTAGCATTGTTGGGCCTTCAAATTTTATTCTATGAGGACATTAGAGATTGTATTTTTATGATGTACCTTCACTATATTTGTAACCGTAAAAGGCATATACCCAAGTATGGAATAATAGACTCCATTTTGGAATTGAATGAATGTGTTCTCATATTCTTGCTATTATGCACTGAGGCTAAAATATTCTATTGCTCTTTAGCTTACATAAGCTGTCCTCGTTTGCTATGGGAACATTTTAAGTATTTAGGAATATGAGGGTAAGCATCATAGAAAGAATAATTCAATCTAGATGTAAGGGACTCTTTTTTTTTAAGCTTCATTAACTGATAATTATTTGAGTGCAAAACACTGCCCTTACTGTTTGATAAATGGATATTAGCCACATGTTGTGCTGATAAAAGTCATGAACAGAACTAGACCCCTTGCATTTGGGGGAATTTGTTATTTTGATGCTAATGGATTATGTTCATTTTGGGTAGATAGATATCTCAAATGACTCAGCAGGACTGCCTTAAATTAGATTTGTCCATCCATGCTTTGCTTATTAGTATGTCTTGAATATCTTGATACCAGTCTTATAATACAATGTGTGCTTCATAGCATTTATGTAACATGACCTAAAGATTATTATGATAAGAAAATTTGATCATAAAAGTCATGATTATTTGGAAGGTTTTTATTTGAAAGGGTAGCATTGTGGGGCTTCCTCTTCCCCCTAAAAATGTATTCTCACAGTCAGCAATATGAAATAGCTTATTAAAATCTCTTCACAATGTATGCTCTTTTGGATCTGTTGAATATTAGTTCTTTGTAGATATTAGCTTTTTATAATGGAGAGTTGTATTAGTCTGGGTAGGCTAACAGCTGTATAATAAATAACCTCCAGAACTCATTGGCTTAACATCATAAGAGTTTACTTATTGCTCACATCACACAGTCCACTACAGGTTGGTGGAAGCAGGGGATGGAGTGGGGGACGCCAGAGGAATGGACTGTGTCCATCATGTTATTCAGGTACCCAAGCTCTTTCTGTATTGTGGTTTCAGTCTTTCTAAGTATTGGGGGTCTTCTTTATTTAATGAGTGGCTGAGAAAAAGAACTGAAGATTATAGATGGGGGGTTTTCTTAATTGGCTCAGCCTGGAAATGGTGGGCCTCGTTTCCACTCAATTTCCATTGGCTAGATCTCTGACATGAACTTCAGGAGAGGAAGAGTAGATGGTCTGGCTGAGTGACCATCAAGAAGACAGGACACAGATACTAATGATCATTAACTGTCCCTTCCACAAGACTTAGACACCAAATTGAAGTCAATTAAAGGGGTTTGGTGAACACAATACATGAAAGCTTTACACTGGGCCTAACAGAAGTTTTTTGTTTTATTTTGTTTTCTTTTCTTTTCTTTTCCTGTGGTATTAGTGCAGAGAATAAGAAAAGTAAGGTGTGGAAATAATAATACTGTTAATAAAAGGTAGACTATAGCTTTGCCTGTGGAGGGATATGAATACAGTTTAAGGGAGATTAGGGAAGGGATCACTTCTAACAATTTAGGAGAATTGGGAAATTTTCTTGTAATACTACTGACATTGGGTTGCAGATTCAATTACACAACTCCAGCTGCCTCTGCATTTGCTTGCTGCAAAATCCTGAATGAAATTTCTGAATCTCACGTTTTTGGTCTGTAAAGTAAACATCATGATGCCTACCTGTTTCATGTTATGAAAATGAGGTTTGTATTAGGTAGTGAATAGAGAAATATTTTGGAAATAGTCACTCACACATCAAATTAAACTTGTTGCTCTTCTTGTTATTATCGTTATTATTTTAATTTCATGGTTAAAGGTAGCAATTATGTTGACAAAACTTTGTTACACACACACACACACACACACACACACACACACACTTTCAGATGGAAGGGGAAGAATCAGATGTTCTTTTTTTTTTTTTTTTTTTTTTTTGGGTCCTCAGAATGCAGCTGACATTAGATGCCTACATATTTGGTTTCCTGGTTAGTGATAATTTTTGCACCTGTACCAATGTTACAGCCTGTCCTTGGAAAGTACCATCCATTATCTGTGTCTGCTCAGGTAGGCTGGATGTGAAAAATCTATCCTTTCTGCCTCATTGTTGAAAGCTTCAGGCAGAATTAAGTCTGTGATTGTGTCCTATAAATGTAAAGAAATATACATGTGGAAGGGAGGTTTGCTATTATTTTGACCGTTTTAGGTTCAAAGTCTTTTCCTAGTTAATTTGGGTCATCGCTATGAAAAGTTATTTAAATCACACCTCCATCTAAATTTTTTGCCAAAATGGAGTCTGCTTTAAATAACACATTAAAGCAGCAAATCTAGAGAAGGTATTCAGTATCCAGTATACACTATTTTTGTTAACCTTCTTATTTCTGGTCATTAAATACCCAAGTTGCCTGTTCTCAATGATCTTATAATGTTCCTTTCTAATAATTTGACATTTTTCTGGAGGTGCAGAGCATAGAGAGTCGGAGTCAAGGAGTACACATTTCTCAATAGTGTCAAATTTAGTTTGGCCAGTCTTCAGAGCCTAGGATCAGCAAAGACTTGTGGGGATTTTGTTGTTGTTGTTGTTTTAAAGTTTATTGATTTATTTTGAGAGAGACAGTGACACTGCAAGTGGGGAAGGGCAGAAAGACAGGGAGAGAGAGAGAATCCCAGGCAGGCTTTGCACTGCCAGTGCACAGTCCGATACAGGGCTTGAACCCATGAAGCTGTGAGATCATGACATGATCTGAAATAAAGAGACCATTAACTGAACTGAGCCACCCGGCACTCCAAGACTTGTGTTTAAAAGCCTGTCCCAGGGTCTAGATTAAACAAAGCCAGGTCATGAATCTGACCTGAAATTCCAATAAATTGGCAAGACCAAACCTTTCTTATCATTTCTTCATTTTCCACCTGTGGCCACCTGGATGACTATTTAAGAAACATTCTTTGCTGACAAGTTGTCAGAGTTAACACCTAGGGAGGTGTAATGGCAGTTCTCTAGCTGACATTATTGACTTAGAGCTGGGAAATACAAAGAGATAGATCTATCTATATCTATCTATCTATCTATCTATCTATCTATCTATCTATCTGTCTATCTGTATTTTAATCAGCAAGTTTTATGTCCAAATTCTGACAAGGTGTGGTATCTTCAATTTTCTAGGACTAGGGAGGACATCACATGATAAAATTAGATTATCTTTTTAATCATAACTTGAAGGTGCATATGAATTTTATTCTGGTCACTTCCTCTCCCTCCACTCTTTAGGTCTCCTTCCATGTATTTTTGTAAACTCAAATGTAACCACTAAGTCAAATTCAAACACCCTGTGCTATCTAAGTCCCTCTTGATCACTCCCCTACCTCAAACTCAGCTCTGGAGCATTCTTTCTGATAGTTACCCAGATTCCTAGGCATTTGGACAGTCTTCACTTTCTGTTAGAAATATCTTTTCCCTTCTAAGCCACCTGGAGAATGGCTACTTATTCTTCACACCTCGGTTAAAAATTTCTTTCTCTGGAAGACATTCCAGAACACACGAAGCAGAGTTAAGGCTTTCTTATGTGTGATCACATAGCACCCTGTATGCAGGACTGTTACAGCACTTCAGCCAACATATTGTGACTGCTCACTTCTTTGTTTCCCTCAAGCAGATTGTGAGCTCTTTAAAGACCAAGATGATATTTTATTTTTGCATCTCTTAAAGCCTACCACCTGGCCTGGTACTTTGTAGGTATTTGGTAAACAATGAACGAATGAATGAGTGTCCCTCTTATTAGGAGCAGGGAAATTGCAACATCAGGTGACAGATATGTGTGCCTACTCTGAAAAAATTAAGAATTATAAATTTAGATCCACACCTTGAGTACGGATGGGGTGGAGGGAAGGAAATTTGTGGTAATTGCAGAGGGAGGGCAGCTAAGCATGTGGCTGCTTTGGGTATTTACTCATCAGACCAGACTGAAGCAGCCTTAATCAGGGAAAATCAATCTGCCTGTTTTTCAGTGTAAGCATAAACATGCTGACAGGGGATGCCGTCTAGGTGTTCTGAAAAATCTTACATCAACCCTCAAGTTAGTTGTAGTTTCTTTTACTTTTTTATGTATATGTTTGAATTGTTTGTACTTACCTAGAACAGAAAATTTATTTTCTCCAAGTGGTGTTTCATATCATTTCACGCCTGAGGTTAGACATCTCTTCATTTACAGGATACGGTCCATACTCCACTGACATTTGAACTCTTCTTGAGTTTGCACTGACTACCTCCGTATTTGCCAGCTGTCTTTGCTAAAACTGTCCACATGTCTTTCTCCATATTCTGTTCCTGTCCATTTTTGAAAGTGCATCTCTCTTCTTCAAGATTGATTAAAGCTTCATTTTGGAAAATTGCAGTACAAGTCCCCAGTGATAGCTTCATCCTCTGAATTTTCTTCTCCATTCAAGTAATAACATGCTTACTTCTGATATGTTTTGAATATATTTTGAATCATGTTTAATGTATCAAACCTTATATTTTCATGAGCTTTTGTGCTTTGTTTTCTTATCTTTATTTTATGATTAATGACAGATGGGGTGGGGAGGGCACCTCGGTGGCTCAGTTAGTTGAACATCTGATCTCAGCTCAGGTCATGATCTTGCGGTTCGTGGGTTTGAGCCCTGTGTCAGGCCCTATGCTGACAGCCTGGAATCTGCTTCAGATTCTGTGTCTCCCTCTCTCTGTGTCCCCCCCCCCCCGCGCCACCCCAGTTCACACTCTCTTTCTCTTTCAAAAATAATAAACATTAAAAAAAATTAACGATAGATGGAACCAAAATTCTTTGCATTCAATTGTAGTAGCTTGCACAGGCCTTGACAATAATAAGTGTGCTGTAAATGTTTCCTGATATTGAACCTGATGCCTATGTTTCATAATAATATTAAATTAAACTTTGGAGTGGAAGTGTCTGTGCATTGGGATATGGTGCTTTCTTTGGAGCCAGAAGAATTGGGTTTAAACTGCAGTTCTGTTCCCTTGTTGGCACTGTAAGCCAGGGAAATCTACTTTGACTCTTTATGGCTTAAGTTTCTCATCTGTAAAATGGGATGATAGTGGTTGTAGAAAGGAAAATATGGAAATAAAACCCATGTCAAGGTTATCCTTCATAGTAAGTATCCATTAAATACGAGCCAGTATTTTAGTGATATTATATCTTGTAGACACTAAGGTCAGTCTGCCAGTGCTCACATCCCTACTCTGCCACTTATGAATATTAACCCGTGAGCCTCTGTTTCTCTCTCTGTAAAATACAAAAGGGTAGGAAGTACTCTCCTATGTAATAAATCAGATTACACTTGTATACTCAGTGCATAGACCATACTAAATAGTCAATAAATATTAGCTGCTATTGTTCACAGTAACAGCTATGCTAATTAAAAATTTCTCTTGCCCATACAGACATTTTTATGGAGGAAATGTTATTCTCTATACAACAAAACATTATTTTTCCAAAAAGAAAATCCTGTTATGATTCATATTCCTGTCCATTGGTGCCACGGAGTAAAAGGAACATGGGCTGGCATTAGACTTAATATGAAAAGTATTTGTTGCTTCATGTGTTTGTTTTGTGCTGTTGTGTACCTGTAGGAATGAACTCCCTGTAAAGGAGTAGCCTTGCCTAAGTGACTTATATGTATCTGATGCTTAGCACAGTTCTTGGTAGATTTGGACATCTGTCACCATGGAAAGTATGTGGAAACGCAGCAGGACACTGCTGACCCACACTACGTGTGCTTGGTCTTGATGCCTCCTCCAGTGTGCATGCCACCTACCTATGACAGGGCTCACATGCACTTTTGCTTGAGGCTCACATCCAAAGAGTGTACATATTGACTGAAATGTTTATATAGAATCTGATTTTCCCTTCCTAGAGAATAGCCTGCATTGTTTTTAAGGAGGGATAAAGACACTGTAGAAGTCCTTGTAGGAGGATTAACAAATATGATTCTTTTCAATTCCTTCTCAGGGGAAAGATGTACAATCTAGTTGTTAGTACTCTTTTAACCTAGTAAAGTTTCATTGGTTTGCAGGTCAGTTGCAAAATAGAATTTAGTTGGAATCTCAGATGCAACATGGCACCCTACTACATAAATGCTACCCAGGTATAATTGTGTGTGTGTGTGTGTGTGTGTGTGTGTGTGCGCGCGCGCGTGCGCATGCACATTTCTGTGTTTGTGTATGAGAAATTTCTTACAAGAAAACCAGTTGTTTTGGCCAAATTGAGTGTATAAACTTTATAGAATAATGATATACCTTATAATATTTAATATATTGACTAAATTCAGTATCTAACAGTTTTGCATGGCAAGTTACTTGCTATCTTAGTTGTTGAGACACAGGGTGTTTAAGCTTTTATAGGATACTCTAACTGGGAATGTTAAGCCAAGACACAGAAATCCATTGGCATAATATGAGGCCCATTTTTGGTTGTTTGTTTTGAATTTATTCTCCAAAGAATTGACCCATATCTCTCCTTTGTTTTCTTTTGAGCCGCTTCAGTTTGATTTGTGTTTCCAACCACTTCCCCAAAGCAGCCTTCGTCAAGGTCAACAATGAACCAAATGGCTAAACCTAGTAGTCTCTTCTCATTTTACTTGATCTACTCCAGGGTTTCATACAATTACTTAAACCTCCTTAAAATTCATTTTTCATTTGACTTCTTGGATACTCTTCTTTCTTGTTCTCCTTAGACCACGTTGGTTTCTCCTTCTCAGTATCCTTTGCTGGTTGCTGGTCAATTTCTTCCCTTCTACAGCTCTGTAGCTCCTTCCTGAGCCCTCCTATCTTCTTTTTCTAACATTCCATATCTGGGTGATCTCATGCCGGCCCATGTGTCTAATGCTTTACATGCCAAGAGCCGTTGCCCCTTCAACTCTGTCCTAGTTACACCAGTTTCCTTCCCTGCCTTGAAAATTCCAAACCTTTGAACTTGCTATTCACTAATCACTGTACAGGGAAACGTTGGTTGGAGAGCATAATTTGTTCTGGATACATGCTTGTAATCCAAAGCACTTGCATATCAAAGCAAATTTCAAGAACCATTGGCACAGCTGTGATCATGTGACATTTGGCATCATGTACTACATGCATTGCAAGACATCACTTGTTTATCAAGTTAAATTTTATTAGAAATGGTTGCTCGTCTTGTGAACTACTTGCAGAACAAGTTACTTGCAATCCAACGTTTTAATGTACAATTATTCTCTCTAGTAGCTGCATGGCTCACTCTTGCCTCCTTCAAGCCTCAGTTGTCATTTTCTCAGTGGAACCTCGATGGCTTGCCTATGTGTATGATCTCCACAACATATCTAGTCACTATAATGCTTTTTAAAGTAATTCTGTCAGGTAGGAGCCTAATAGGAAACAGATGGCACGCTCTAAAGGTTTCAGTAAGGAGAAGTTCATAAAGGAAGTATGTATGAAGGTTTAGGCGGGCTTAAGGGAATTGGTACAGAATGGTAAAGCACCCAGTGGAGAGCAACTACGGGGGCAGTCATTGCTACCCCAGGCATGGGACAAGTGAGGGAAACCATGCTATCTGAGCCTCTCTGTAAGCTGGAGCTATGAAGAAGAGGCTACTCAGTAGAAGTGTAGCTGAAGAAGAACACAGCCAATTTCAGGACCATGAAGACTTAAGGGAAGCAGAGAGAGGGAAGTTCAGAATGGGAAGAAATACCCTGGGCTTCCCTCTGAAATCTTACTCTTGCCTCCCATTGGCTGAATTCAATAAGGTAGGAGTAGGCAGTTCTAGAGTTTATTTTCCTAGCCTCCAAAGCAGAGCAGGGAAAAGTAGAAGATGGATATGGGGAACAAGCAAAGATAAACTAGCAGAGGATCTTTAAGAGGGCATATTTCATTTAGCACTTAGAATTGTAATGTCATACCCCAGGGAATTATTACAAAATCATCATTAAATGTTGTCCTCTACATTTTGACAAGTTAACCTCCACAGCATCCAAATGAACATTGGGTGAAGTCACAAGCTAGCATATCTTTCCAGACAACAGGAGTGATATTCAAAATATTTAACAACATTACAAAACAGGCACTCAAAAATCATAGTAGCTCAACAATTGAGAACAGTATACCATACTGGAATATATAGTCCAATCTAGAGCATTGATAAAAGATACCAGAACATAAATATTAAAAGGGGAGATGTTTTCTAAGGACATTTGAGAAAAGTGCACCTTATATCTAGGAATTTATGTGATGTTATGTAATATAGGTTGTGCCAAGTTCAATGTAGAGTATTTCATTTAAACTTCTAACAACAATACTCTTTGTTTTTGCATTCACGGGTTTGGATACTGAGGCTCAGTGAAGGGTGGTTTTGCTTAAGACCACTCATCTAGCTGTAGTGGAACTAGGACTCACACCTAGACTGGGGCTGACAGTGCAGTTACTAGTTGGTGACTAATGTTAAAACTCGGACTGCCTTCTAGATAGGACAGTGGTGGTTTGAGGGCAGAAACTACTAATGTTTCTAGCCTTCAGTTTTTAATTTTGGATATTTTTAAGATAAATCCTTTCTTTCTTTTTAAGAAAGTCTCTTTATTTTCTGTATGATTTTATCTTATGGGTAGTTTGTGGATTCATTCCTGGATTCAACCAAAATCTAGAGCAGAATCTAAAGATATGATGTATTTCTCCTTCTGACCACATCCCTTGCCTCAATCTCTGTATACAAAAGGCACCTAAAGTATACATGTTACCTATGGAAATAGATTTCTTTTTGGCTTATTGTCTATGATGTGGGGCCCAGATTTCAGAAGTGTGAATATTTATAGCAGGTGGCACATATACTGTTTTGACAGAGATACTTGTGAGGTGTGATTGCTGGTAGTTTGGAAAGTGTTTTTGTAGAATCTGTGTACCACCTACATAAAACAATTGACAAACCTGAATTTTATCACTTACAGTGTTATTGCTACATTTGTAAGACCCAAATTTCTGCTTCCTTTCTCTCTGGTTTACTACCATAGGTGGGTAGAATACCGAAGAGAAATTACTCATTCAAGCACTTCCTTTGCAATGATTATTTTGAATCCTTAAATCCTGACCCATACCTATTGGGGGTTCCACATGGGCTAGGCTACCTGTGTGGATAATTGGAAGACTCCTCTGGGTACTGATTTTTCCATCACAGCTTATAATATCTTTGTAAAAATGAACAAACTTTGTGGACTGGAGGAAGCAAAGATGATTATTATGACCAGGAGCATGTTGGAACCTTGATTTTTTTGGTGTGTGTATATCACACTTGTCTGCCTAAGTTAGTGAAGGAAGAGTGAAGACTTTCTACTTATCATTTTAATACAGTTTTGAGTTTCCCAAGAGAGAATTTGTCGTTTGTCTCAAGGTGATTGTGTGTGTGTGTGTGTGTGTGTGTGTGTGTGTGTGTGTGTGGCGTACTTAAGTTGTCCAAATGATAAATAGTGCCCTAGGTAAGTTGCAGGCTGTATATGTAAGAAAAAGTAATATTGCATTGGAAAGTTTTCAGATAAAGTAGAATTCAATTTTGTTTTGAAAAACTATGATAAATGTTAACCACTTTTTCACTGAAATTCTTTTCAGACATATCTTAATCTTTTTTAATGATCCATGTGTGATTTTTTAAAACATAAAATGTATAATAAGGTAAAGAAATTCTGTTATTAATAACATTTTGAGGGAATGGTTTATTCTTGATTTCTTCATCCTTTGAAATAAATAGAGCTAAGCATGCAAGGCTGTAAAGTGAACTGAGTTTTGTAGTGTTTTTTTTTTTTTTTTTCTTTCCTTTGTTACTAGAGTTCTGCAACTGAGAAAATTCTTTCCCTGGTTTCCTCACAATGAAATGCTGCATGCTCCATTCAAAACAACAATAATGGAAACATACCCTGCATGTAATATGTCTAAACACCCACAAATAAACAGTGATTGAGATTAATGCCACCTTCAACTTGGGCTTATTCTTATGTACTTATGTAGGCATGAAGATTTAATTTTCTCTGTCACATGAAGCAAATGCTTCCTCTTATCGGGTGGATTTGTTTTGGGGTACTCCCTAGTGCCCTCACTTCCCACACTGCTGTTTTGACACATTGTTAGTACTGTTAAATCCAGACCTTGTTTCATGAAATCCTGATGAAAAATGGTTAGTAAATAAAACTAACATGTGACAAGGTTTCATTTTGTACCCAGTATAAATATTACAGATGCCCTGTTGCTTTGTTTTAAGATAGGTTTAAGGATAAATGCATTCATCCTTTTTAAATAAAAAAAAAAGTGGGTTTTTTTTTTGCTTATTTTTTAAAAAAATAGTTCCCCTGTGTCTTAGATTCTAAAGATACCCTGAAGCATATTATCAAAGATATTATACTTATTTGGAAGTTCATATTATCAGTAATTTAATTTTCAGAGGGCCAGTGGTAGGATAATTTGCTTTTCAAATTTTCAACACTGTAACAAATTTCCTGAGAGCAAAGCAAACCTATGTGATCCGAAAGCTAATAATATCTCCAACACTGATGACTCTTTTGTTTAACATTTTGTCACATTCTCAGATGTCCCCTCTTGAAATGCATGTACTTTTTATTTTCCTTCCCTCTGTTTTATCCCACATCCAGTTAATTGCCAAGTCCTTTGTTTTCTACAACTTAAGTGTTTCTCCTGTCATTTTTTTCTTTTTTTTATTATTCTGTCATTATTCTGATTAAAGGCCCCTGTTTCCTCAAGCTTAAACTATCACCGGGGTCCTACCTCCTTGTTTGAGGTCTTTCCCAATTCAAAACTCATGCACAAAGTTACCAGATTGCTTTCTAAAGATCTGGTAAATATCTAAAATATTCAGAGATCTTCATTCAAATAAAGAGTAAATCTTCAGTGATATCCCCTAAATGAGGCTTTCTCCTATTTTCCCAAGCTGATCTTCTAGAACGTTCTTTGTGGGTACTTTACATTAACCTAAAATGTAGAGGGGCGCCTGGGTAGCTCAGTAGGTTGAGTGTCAGACTCTTGATTTCAGATCAGGTCATGATCTTAGGGTTGTGAGATCAAGCCTTGCACTGGAGCATGGAATCTGTTTAAGATTCTCCCTTTCTCTGTTTCTCTTTCTCTCTCTCTCTCTCTCAAAAATAAATAAATAAATGAACAAACAAACAAACAACATAGATGTAGAACATAGAATAATATAGTTTTTTTTTAATTTATGTTTTGAGAGAGGAGGAGAGAGAGAGAGAGAGAGAGAGAGAGATCGATCACAAGTGGGGGAGGGGCAGAGAAAGGGAGACAGAAAATCTGTTTAAGATTCTCCCTTTCTGTTTCTCTCTCTCTCTCTCTCTCTCTCTCAAAATAAATAAATAAATAAATAAACAACATGGATGTAGAATGTAGAATAATATACTTTTTTTTTTTTAGATTTATTTATTTTTTGAGAGAGAGGGAGAGAGAGAGAGAGAGAGAGAGAGAGAGAGAGAGAGAGAGATCACAAGTGGGGGAGGGGCAGAGAAAGGGAGACAGAAAATCCCAAGCAGGCTCCATGCTGTCAGCACAGAGCCTGGTACAGATCTTGAACTCATGAACCATGAGATCATGACCAGAGCAGAAATCAAGAGTCATACGCTTAACCCCCTAAGCCACCCAGACGCCCCTAAAGCAATTGAATTTTTAAATTTTTTAATGTTTATTTATTATTGAGAGTGAGAGAGAGAGACAGACAGACACACAGAGCATGAGCCGGAGAGGGGCATAGAGAGAGGCAGACAGAATCCGAAGCAGGCTCCAGGCTCTGAGCTGTCAGCACAGAGCCCGACACAGGGCTTGAACACGGAAACGGTGAGATCATGGCCGAGGCCGAAGTCGGACACTGAACTGACTGAGCCACCCAGGAGCCCCTAAAGCATGTATTTTTTAATGTGCCTATTTTTCTCCCCTGAGACTCTCCCCACCCCATTCTATTTACCAAATGTGTTTATGACTAAACATAGCCCTTTATCTTCTGTGTTATCTTCCTTGAGCTACCATCCAGGTAGGGCCATCCTCTACTTCCCAACGTCTTTGAAACTTTTTCTATCATTTTAGTATTCTACCTCACTGGTCTGTGCATTGTAATAACTTTATTAAAATAGGGACTATTTGTTAAATATATATTATTTTGGAGCACTGGATCAGAGGGTTTACAGTTGGATTTCGTTTATTCCTCAACCAGCTTTGAAAGGTAAGTACACTGTCACTCAGAAATCCAAGTTAGCCCGATGCTTCCAAAATAGCACAGGTTACCATGCTTATCTGACTTCAAAACCTCTGTTCTCTGAAGTTACCAATTATAATCATTCGTATGTTTGACTTCTCTTCTCCGTCAGATTTTATGTTCATTGAGGGCAAGCCTTACTCTTACAATTGTATCTTCTATGTAAGGTGCCTTACACATAGTTTTATATTTTCCGAAAACCATACAAAAGATATCAATTTAATAAGTAGGGGAGAATAATAGCTATCAGAATGGAAAAAGGAAGTAGTCTCTGTGTGATCCCTGTGGCATGATCTGGATGGGGGAATATATTTTTAATACTTCCCCTGTCACTTTTGGAGACTGTAGGTAGCTCAACCTCACAATTTTATCTGGGACATGGTAAAGAGAAACTGCAGCGTGCAAGCTTTTGCAAGTTCTCAGTATTGCTGAGGGTGTTGGCTCGGGGCAGCTGTTTCTCTCATTAATCATGTTAATGGCACTTTAAGTTATAAAAGTAACAGCCAGGTGTAGTCCAGGCAGGAGAAGTTGAGACAAAGGGGAAATAAATTTGTTCCGCATGATGAAGTCAAAGATCTCTTTTCTCTTTTTTTTTTTTCAATCTGGCAGCCTATAAGATTTAATGAATGGATTTTATGCTGAATGGATGGTAGTTATCTATCACCGTATCATTTGAGAAAAGTGTAAATATAAGTTATCAAATATTAGAACACAGGGGAGCCACTACCAACTAGTACGGGAAATAGGTAATTATACCAAAATCTAAAACCTACCTCTCTCCTTCTAGAATGGAGAAAGGTTCCTCCAGTTGTTTGGTTTTGAAAATGTCGTATTTAAGCTGGTTTTAAGTCCCTTGAAGTTAATTTACTTAAGGAGGCAGGAAGTAAAGTTCTCTGCAGAACTTCCTTTACTCACTTGCATTCATTCTAGAGTACGGTGTCTGTCATTGTTTGGGTCAGTTATGAAAATGTACAATCGATTGAGAAGAGACTTGGTTTTTATCTTAGGAACTAGGATGGATATCAAGGCTCAGAGAAGAGTTCATGTCTGATGGGAGGAGTATTTGATGTGAGGGAATACACGTGACAGGCAGCTGCCCATATTTGTATCAGAGAAAATAGTTAAAATGTGGCCTGAAAGATCACTGGGGCACAGAAAAGGATTGAGGTTAGTTGTAGCATCCCAAGGCCATACATGTGAATTTGTATTACTTATCACTCACTTTGCCAGAATAAAAAAAGTGAGGTCTATTGAATTAAATGAAACTCTCAGAACACTTATTAGGGGAAAAAAAATAAAAATAAAAAAGAACTATAGCAGATCTACGTTGTACAGCATGAAAGCCTCCAAGTCTCCGGCCTGCAGAGCGGTAGCTACTCTTTGTTAACATGAATGGGAAGAGTATGATCATATCCTTACACCTTACAGCATTCATAACCATAGAGTTGTAATTTCACTCTTACAGTGACAAATGAAAAATTATAAACATTTCATTTGGAGGCAAATTTAATATATTTTTCCCTAAGTCCACTTGGCAAGTGAAGGAGGCAATTAATATAAGCTCATTACATCGCACTGTTGCCTCCCTGCAACCACAGTAGTTAGCTTTTTCAAATCACAAGTGACATGTTGAGGTTGAAGAATTGCTGCATTGATAGGCCTCCTGCCAAAGTGAAACTTCCCGAATGATGCATATACCTGTCTGAATGTCAAGGCCTATGCCCTCAGACTTCAGGGTGTTTATACATTTGTCTTTCAAATTTGAAACTCTTTCTTACGGCATCCAGATTTTCTCCAGCTTTATTAAAGTAGCTCCAGAACAAGGGGAAGGAAGTGAGTTTCTCATCCTCGTTGGAGCCCTTGGTCCTTAGCTGTGCTTTAGTGCACTCTCCCAGTGGGTAAGGATGGAGTGTTAGCGCAGACAGCAGAGTTAAGCCGGAATGTCCTGCAGAGACTCACCATCACAAAGGGTAATACTACTTTATCGATCCCTTCCACGCTGTCTCCAACCGTTGTGTTAAGCCTGTGGCGAGTACAACCTTTACAAAACGAGATCTGGAGATATGACTTACTTTCTAACTTGAACGCAGACTTAAAAAAAATGGATAAAAGTGTGTTTTGTAGGAATGGCGTGGTGTTGGCATTTCAGAGCGTAAATGATAAAAATAAAATCAAAGTCAAGTATCTCAACAGAGGGAAAAAAAGTCACATTGAGACTTGCACACATGTGTATAAAATATGGCCACAGTTTTCCATTTAGAGCAGAAATAACTCAAATTTGACTATGTTTTGTTGAATAATCTAACTTTTTCTTGTTGCTTTTAGAAAAGCAATACTGTTAGCGTTCATTTTTAGATATTAAGTGGTTATTTTAGTCTCAGGCATTTGAACAGGCAACATTATGTCAATGAGGTTGGGAGAGGTTCTGTACATTTGAAATGAGACCAATAGATTGAGTTTGCCAGAAATACTGATGATTTATAAGCCATATACTTTGTGATTCTTTTCCTCTTAATAAGGCATTCCACTATCAAGGAGTTAAAAAGAAAAAGCATATGCTGAGAGCTTCATGGGAACATGTTTTTAATCGGCACTGTCACCTTTCTAAGGACAATGGGGAAAAGCTTATACTTTGCTTGCATGATTTTTGATTTTACCTTTGTTTGTTACAATGCAGAATTAAGGGGGAAAAATTGGCCATGAGGTACCTTTTAAAAAGGCTTTTCTTTTCATTGTACGTACTAATGGGATGAGAGAGAAGTAAAAGACAGATTTATTTTTATGTTTAATCAAGTCCAATAATTATTGCATTGTGGTTACTGCTTTGAGCATTACGTTTTCGGTTAAGTAATTTATCAGCTGCATTCTTTTTTATTTTATTTATTTATTTTTTCTGGAGAGGATTAACAGTTACCATAGGATTTAAACACTGCAGGCATTTTTTTTTTTCCCCTTTAGTAAATAAGGCTTGTTGATGGCATAGGCTTCCCGAGGCCTCCCTGAACTTCTGGTTATATACTTAGAACGTCACTTTTGATTCCTTCTTACTTCTTGCCCTGATTTAGTTAAGAATGTCTGTGTGACTGTTGGGACCTGAGCACAAGAGAAGAAATGAATGGTTAAGTACGCTGACCACCCTGCCACCCAGTTTTTCCATGACGCTTCTGGCTTCAGCACTGAGAGTCCCAGGTGCCAGGCAGCTCCAGTGTCCTGGACAGACCAGGAGAGTTGGTTCCCCTGTGGTTGGGGCACGGAGTTGAAGCTTGAATGCCCTGATAGCAGCTTCATGAAGAAGTTTTTCAAATAATGAAGATGATGTTCTTCCCAGATGGGAGAACAGGAGTGAAGGATAAGACAACAGAGCAGACGTGAGGGATTCTCATAGATGGCAGGGTTGAGAATGCTATCAACTTTGGTACCATTTGACAGGATGCTTTCACTGTTTCTCCCCACCTTTCCGTCTTCCGTGGCTCTTCTCAGATTAAATGCTTATCTACAAATCCTTTGCCCCTTCCTTTCCTTGGCTCCTCTTCACGGCCTCTGAAGAAATAACTCTCCTAAGTCCGACATGCCCAGTTACCTGCAGGCTGGTTGAGTGTTGCTGTCAGCACGTGTTTCATTTCCTCAACCTTTGGATTTCTTAGATGTGTGAGGAGGAGTCTTCAAGCAGATAGGCAGAGAGAGTGGCTGGAAATAACCACGGGCTGTATGTGAGCAATGGTTTTCCTAGAAGATTTTGTAGGAAGTTTGCGGACAACAGCAATAGTATTTTAGAACCTATGACAGCAAAAATGCTGAACGAGTTGGCCTGATTTTCCCTGAAATGAGACCGTCAATGTTATTAGAAACAACTCTATTGTTAGCCCTTTTCTCTGTTCCTTATCATAATGAATTTTCCTTCCTCCCTCCTAATTTCCCCTTTTCCTTCCTTCCTTTCATTCTTTCTTTAAAAACAGCAGGGACATTTGTATTTTTAAATCTTTGATTTTTCTCGATTCTCTGGGTTTTCTAGGGAGCAGCTAATTTGTGTGTGCATGTGTGCATGTGTGTGTGCAAGTGTGTGAGTGTGTGTGTGTGTGTGTGTGTGTGTGTGTGTGTGTGTATGTGTTCCACATATCCTACCTTCAGGTTAACATAGGTAACTGATATAATATTGTGAAGCAGAAAAGGTCTGTGTGTGTCTTTGGCTCAACATGGGTGAAAGAAATATTACTGTATGGGACAAAATATATAAATGCCTTCCTACTTTTGCATATGAATATGTTAATGGCAACATTAAAATCCTATATAGTCAATTCTACATATAGTAAAAGTTGTGAGATACATTGGTTTTGGTGGAGTGATGGACAAACACACTGAGTAATTTTTTCATTGCAAAACAGCAACATACAACATACACTAATTTTCATCTCTTGCAGTTTTTTGTCTTGTTATGCATTCAGAAAAATCTATGTTACTGCATTTTGCCTGAAATCTTAGATTTCTTTAGAAGGGACTTAGAATTAAAACACTTCTCTTTACTCTTCATGTCTAGGTACTATGTATGGGTAGTCTCTGTATATTTCTCCAAAAAAAAAAAGGTTATTTTAAGTAGCACATCTTGAGATTTCACTCATAATGTGAGTTAAATTAAGGAAGATTCTGTAATTTCTGATAACTAATAACCCCTATCAAATTTAGTATGTAGGTGCAATTTGCTTTCTTAACAAAATTTAAATAAAGTAGCAAAACATTTCAGTTAAACATTATTATAGCATTTGCTATTTGGATGCTTAGATTTTCCATCCAGAAAACAGCATTGCTTGTGATGTTGATTTAAATTGGGGGGGAAAAAAAAAGAATTCCTGCATGGGAGAAAATTCTTCTAATATCTCTATATTTATAATGATTTTTTTCTAAATTCATTTGAGTGAATGTGAAATTATTCTCTAAATAGGCTGCTACAGCAGTTCAATGCATCCATTAAACATTACATAAATCTTTCTTATTTTCTTGAAAGACTCTTGTTGCTTTTTAAAAGTACTCTTTGAGTTGTGTTGTATTTTAATTTTGAGCTTCATTCCTATTTTTTCCTTCCATTTTCTACTACACTATTTTGTAACAGTGAATAAAAAAACCTGTTCTTTACAAAAAGACTTTAGAAATCTTTCTAAAATATTTTCTAAACTTTTATGTTCTTTATTGTTTTTACAACTTTAGAACATTCCTAAATTTAAAAGAATTCAGAACTTCTAATTTTCCACTTGCTTTTTTACTCTGTCACCAAATAAATTGTCAGAGAAGTATCTTCTTATATTTTTAAGTGGAGGTATGCAAATAAAAGGAGTTTTCATACAAGTCTACCCATTTCCTATGTTCATAATATTTCAGACACATGGTAATCTATGATTCCATTTTTCCTCTGTTGCTTTTACAAGAAAATCATCCCCAAATTTAATAGTAATAATGACAGCCTTATGCTATTTTGAGGTCAAAATTATTTGAGGGAGATATTATGAAATGTGTGTATTTCCACTAATATGGATGCATTTAAAATATTTATACCTAATTTTGACAATATTAACATTTTATTTAAATTCAGGAAGAGATTCTGATGGCAAAATGTCCCCCTCCCCCCCCTTTTTTTTTTAACTTATCTCCCATTAGGTCTTCGTTTCTGTCCTTTTTTTTCTTTACTGGAAATTCAAGCAAGGAGAACTAACATTATTTATACAACTTAGGCAAGGTTGCATTTAAAGGCCCATTATGGTAATTTTCACTGTGATGTGCTGTAAATCATCCCTCATTGTTGTCTATCTGATACCTCACATTCATACACATGATTAGAGGTGATGGTATGAAAGGTCAAGCATGAAAATGATGCTGTTTTGATGATGCATTCAGCTCCATATAACTGATATTTATCGTGGTCCTGACTCTACCTCTTACTTGCTATACAGTTTTTAGGAAATCATCTCCCTTCAATTTCCTGGCATGCAAATCTGATAGGTATAATTTTTGTTAGTAAACAGGTGTTTAAATTGAAGTTGCCCTTTTGGAGAATATTTATTTACATAGTAAAGACCTAATAACATGTTGTTAAACATCTTCCTTGTCAATTAATGTCTTTCTTAATTTTGATCATTAATGTGGTCTTATTGTTTTTGAATACAACTCTATACCCAGACTCAAACTAGTGCTTCTTACTCAGCAATTATTTGTTGATTAAATATACCGTATTTAGGTTTCTTGTTATTTATAGACCCAGCTGTTTGGTTTTCCAGTTAAGGGACATTCTTTACTCTCAAAATAAGGGATCAGTAGCTTATTTTAAAGATTTTGCCAGCCTTCAGATTCTATGATTTTATAATATATGTATTTTATATGTAAGTGGCTCCTTTCCAAGCACGCTAAGTTGCAGAATCAGCAATATGAGCCATCTGAACCATAAAGGAAAAAATGGCCAGTTACTGAATTTTTAAGACATATTTCAGACACAGGTTTCAGAAATGGAAATGTACCAATATAATTAATTTACTACAACTAATATAGTAAATTAATTATTAAGCACCCATCTCATTTTACACATTAAAGGCGATTTTGCATTTTCTTTTCGACTTCTAAAAGGACAAAGCTTTCTCACGTTTATTTTTCCCAGAAGCACATATGCCTTTGAAATCTCCACGTTCAGGAAAATAGGGTATTTTTAGACCCATTTCTGACCACTCAACCTGTGCGCACAAAACTTACTAAAAAAACCCCAGATTACTTGGTGTTTTCAAGAATTATACTAATTCCTGTTGTTGAAACATACCTTTTGAAGATATCCAAGAAAATGAATTTTTGGCTCTGAACACAGTGTTGAACCAGAAAGCAGGGAGGAGAATGCAAGGTTGAGAAAGTCAAGTTTATGTGTTGTAGCCCAGAATAGGCAATTTCCTTTCAGCTTTTTTTTTTTTTTTTGTCCTTACTGTAGAAATCAAGGTATACATTTTTCCTCTGGATGAGGCTTGTTGAATACAAACAATAGTTAGCATTCATATAGCACCTTACACTAAGATAGGAAAATGCAAGAAAGACTGAAAATGCCATTTATAAATAACACATAAACATAGTGATGGCAACAAGTTTTTGGGTTTTTGTTTGTTTCACTTTTGTTGTTTGTTTTGTTTCTTTTGTGTTTTTTTTCATTTTCTTTAATTTTTTTTTTTTTTTTTTTTGTTGTTGTTGTTGTTGTTGAGGGATTTGAGAGAAGTGTCTCCTTTTTCCATATTTGAGTATCTGGAGCACTTAAAGGATTACCCATGGTAATAGTAGTTGTGATCATTTTGCACTGATTGGAGATCACTACATGCTGATAGAACACCACTCTGTTTCACAGTCCTCTGGCTCCAATCTGTTGATTTCTGCCAAAAGTTGAATTCAGAAGGGTGCAGTATAGTTGTAAAGATCTGAAGTGTAGGTCTTAGAGCTAAAACCTGGAATTTTATCTTGGTCTTGCTAGATAAGATGATGTTGAAATCACTTTTCCTACACTTGGTTTCCTTGACTCTATAGTGGGAATAATGATCTAATACATCCAGGAGATGAAATACTGTGGCATATGTAAAAGAACTTGTATATTAAAAATTTTTGAGCATCACACCAAGCAGTAGAATAATGAACCAGACTCTCTATGTGTATGTATCTACATATATATTCATATATAAATTAAATATGTATGTAACTGTACTAATAGGCATATTATTAAATAAAAATGATTATTTTTCTCAAAAACAAGAGAAAGAATTATAAGTGAATAGTAGTTTTCATATATTCTTCCCTCCACCCCAGTGATTTTCTTACGACCAAACTTGAAGCACACCATCTCCTTTGGAGATCCCTCTTTTAAATAATTTGGAAAATCCAAGGTGTAAGTGACATAGTTATTACTAGTTTAACATGGCTGCAGGCTGAACTCCTAACTTCGGCTGCTTCACTAATTTTGTTGGGGTAAATAACTGTCTACTTCTTTAGCACTCTAAGCAGAGTTCAGAGCACATATTCTGCTGGCAGATCATTAGACTAATGTAGGAGCAAGCAGAAGGGATTCCAGCACCTTCTGTGTTTTTGTCCAATCTGATTATTATTATAAGTTTGCAGCCCTTTGGTAAAAATAATAGCTGACATTTGTATAGTACCTAAAAGTCTGCAAATATTTTTTGGACACATTAACTCATTTAATCTTCCATATCTACCTGTTAGGTACACTCAACATGCTGATTTTATAGGTAAAGAATTGCATCTTCCCCATTTTGTGAAGTACCATCTCGTGCCCATGGAAAAGGTACCTCCTATGGCATCTCCTTGCCTTAATGTTTTTGC
The DNA here is from genome assembly GCF_014898765.1 of Herpailurus yagouaroundi. Lineage (NCBI taxonomy): Eukaryota > Metazoa > Chordata > Mammalia > Carnivora > Felidae > Herpailurus > Herpailurus yagouaroundi. The sequence goes on from NW_024412377.1 coordinate 57,743,387, forward strand.
CCCCGTTGATCATTTAAACTTTCAGATAAAGGGATCACAATCAGCAAGCATTTCTTTGACTTCCTTCTCATGATAGCAAATTGAGCAAAGCAATAGATTCCACTTTGCAACTTCTCTCCTTCCCTCCCCTTCCCCTTTCAGTGTTTCACGATTGAAGCTTTGGGCAGAGAGGGGTGATAATTAGGGCTCCTTTTTGTGTGTACCATAACCCATGAAACATACCATTTTCCCTCCTGCATCTTGAAGCTAAGAACTCAGTTGATTTGGGGATTTTAGTGTGCTTCTAAGACATTGTAAATGACCAAAATAAATTATATTATTTTTATCTTCTACAGTGAGTCTTGTCTTTGGCAAAAACCCTGAAGCAGTATATGCATGGTTATGTGTCTGCGAATACTTGAAATTTTCTGGAGTGAGGTTTTTATATGTTTCTCCACATTCTCAAAAGCTCTACGACCCACCAGCAGTCACTGTCTCAGGTTTCAAGCCCTTATATGGAATTCCTGCCTGTTCAGTGTGGCATAAACTTTATGATGTAGAACTGCATACAAGACAAGACTGGAATAGCATTTGGTTCCATCTCTTGAAGATCATTTGTGAGCTTCAGTTGCTTAGAAAAATGGCATGTTTTCAGATTAGCCACAAACCTCCATGCTCTTTTCATACCCCTCAGAGAGCTCCCGTGTGTCTTTTAGGGGCACGGACAAGGCCTCTCTTCAGAGTTTGAGGATTTTGCTATCCTAAGACCTGTGTCCTCACCTATGCTTTGTATGCATGACATAGCTCCCCACTATTCCCACTGAAGCTTCCCTGGCTCCTGTGAATATATCTTCAGTCCCCTTTGGTGGTGGCAGGGGTAACTCCTCAGCAGAACATTGGTGACATCTGCCTTTTTTCTACTTTCTGGTTTAGGGCATTTATAATTTGGGGGAAGACGATGGAACATTTAACAGACTGGCATTCAGCAAATGTCCCAGAGTGTGGCTTTTATGATTACAAGTTCAATCAGCCCTTTTAAAGATTCCTTTTCTCCCCACCCCGAGTTTCTCTTTGAACGTCTGCTTCAAGAGGAAGCTTTACTTCATTTAACAATACTCACTGAAATATTTCAACAAAGAAAATAAAACAGTTAAAAGAATATTACCTATGAATTCTTACAGGTTGGTTGCTACACGCTTTATTTGAGGGAGGCGTCTCTCCCCTTTGACATTTAGGCTGGAATTCGAGTTCATGGGTGAAAAACTGGAGAAGAGGTGAAGGAAATGATTTCTAGCGCAGCACAGATTAAACAACAGCTGCTTTCCTCCAGTCCGCCTTCAGTGAGGCTTGCTGAGGCAAAGCAGGAATCAGGTGTTAGAACAAATGAAGCTGTGAATATGGGTCGGTATTAAAGCAAGCCTAGAGGAGTTTAGCGAGCTTCCCTTTGGGAGGCCAAATTTGGAAACAGCCCTTGGGACGACGTGCAGTTGGCTTCTCTTGTCAGTCACGGCAAAAAGCGTGGGTCTTCACACACTGACAAGCCAAATGTGGGGCACAGCGTCGTGTCCTATGCGAGGAAATAACCTGAATAAAAAAAGAAACACGAAATCTAAATTGATGCTCTGACCCCTGGCTAGAGATTAAGTTACAAAATTAAACAGATTGTGACTAGAAAGTCCAGTTGTGTGGATAGAAATTGTAGTTGTGAATGGCAGGTACAAAGGCGGTCTGACCTGCCTCGTTTCTTGGAGAGGCTGAGTGTCGATCTCCTTCTCGTGCAGCAAATCGTGTTTGAAAAATTCGAGGAGAATAAATGATGTGTCTTCTGCTAAACAGATTTTGTTTCTTCTGCAATGCGAATTATGTTTCCTCACCCTCATCCGTGCCTTCAGACACGTAGTTGTCATTTAATCGGGTTCTCTTAGTTTCGTAGATTTGTCGGTGAGGTTAGTACAGAGACGCACCAACAAATTTTGAAGCAGTCGTGAGAGAATCATGCTAATGCTTTGATATCTCAAATCTGCTAGATGTCAAAATGCTATTTCAGCATACATTTTGGATGTTCTGTGAGAATCAACTATTCTTGGTTAAGTGCTTTCCGATTTAACAAAACATGTCAGAATTAGTGACTTGCCTTTCAAGAAGTGAAAGGGGTGGCCAAAAAGATGACTGACAGTGGGTCGACCTGGTCTTGGAGGTCCGCCTTCTCTGATGTTGATTACCAGCACTGGCCAAAACAGCACTCCCTCACGTGTTTGGTGAGGAACAGCAATACCAAGTATATTTGAAGATCTTAGCTTGCTTTTATATGAGATGTCTGGCCAGTCTTCCATCTTCGCTAAACATGACAGATGTTAGGAGCTTGGCATTTTCTCCAGATTAACCAAAGTACTGGTCTGGGGGCTTTTGCATCTGTTTACCCTGAACCTTAAAGGTAAGAAGCCAGACTGGATTGTTACCTGGGGTCTCTCTTCAATGTAGGATGTGACTCTACAGTCCGATCAGCATTAGCTATTAGGATTCTTTCTCCTAATACTTCATCAACCTTCTTCCCCCCTCCTTTCCTTCTCCCTCCACCTCCCCCCCTTTAGCTGATGTAAGTTGAATTGAAAAGTTAGTGGCAGTGGATTTCTCATCCAATCTGTTCTCCTGGGAACCTGGTTGTTTGGAATTCACAGCCATCCCTGCCCTCCATCCCATTGTAAAGAGGGCAGGGGTGGGGTGAGGGGAGGATTACTGCTGCTCTTAATTTCCAAGAACAGGTGAAATACATCCCGTCATGAATAAAACACCCCAAGCCATAACTTTTGAGGCTATTTCACATTTCTCCCCCTGGCAGAGGCTGTTGTGTTTTGTTACAGCAGCGCAAGGAGTTGTTATTAGAGTGTTATGGAAACCAGGTGTTAGAGCTGATTAGTCACTAATCTTCCATCTCTGGGAGCTTGGCTCCAATCTTCTGTTCATCAGAATCATTCTGTTGCGTTAATTTATTCATCCCGGCTCTAAGAACCTTGTCAAATCAACATGGTGGTCTCTGCTGGGTCCCTAATGCACTGTAGCTCGGATCACAAACCTACTATATGACACATAATTCAGGATAATTGGCAGTCGGTGCTCAAACAGCCCTGTGATTAAATGGGTATGGAGATTGAAATAGCCTCTCACCTATTAGAAGGTAGTCTCCCTAGGCCCACGGTGTTCTTCAGCGGAGGCTGCTGCTGGAAAGGGCCACATTACTTTTCCAGCTTTATGTGGTTTGTGATTGATGAGATAGCACTTCTTTTTCCTCTTAATATTTTACCTCTCAAAACACAAAATGAGCCACTTAACTTTATATTTCCTTTTTTAGACTCCATCTCAAGTCTTCATTAGTAAATCTTAATGACTGCTAAAAATTATAGCAAACCCTTCACTTAGTATAAAAGGGAAATAGACCATTATTTCCCCCTTTGTATGGTGCTTTTGCAAACAGCTCACTTTTGACAACTGACTGTTTATAGTGCTACAAAGGGAAGAGTTTGACAAGGTTTTTAATTTTTGACAAGCAATATGACCAGTTCTGTATGCCTTGAAACAATTGCTTGTGATGAAAATAATTCAGCACAGCCGGAAGGGATCTTTAGGTGGAAAAGCCAAGTGTACACTTGCTCTGAATATTATTTCTTACGTCTGTGTTTTTTTTTTAATTCTAGAAATCATATATTTTTGGAAATTTGGCAGTTTTGTTTGCTTGCTTTGTTTTGTGGTTGTTTTTTGCCAAAGTCTTTATCATGGAGCCAGGCTGGAATCTGCATTTTGCTTGATGCTCATGGTGTGACTTAAGCCGTGTGCCCAATAAAATCTCTTAAGGATTTATCTAGGTAAATTTTTCCCCTTAATATTTTACCCCAGGTTTCTAAGGACAATAGCATCAGAGGAAGAAGGAACCAGATAGCCTAATACAGTTTCTAGGTTAAAAGCTCTAAGTATATATTTTTTTATTCTCAGGTTAGTTAACACGTAGTGTAGTCTTGGCTTCAGGAGTAGAACCCAGTGATTCATAACTTACATATGACACCCCGTGAGCATCCCAACAAGTGCCCTCCTTAATGCCCATCACCCATTTACCACAGCCCCATTCAACCCTCAGTTTATTTTCTGTATTTAAAAGTCTCTTATGGTTTGCCTCCCTCTCTGTTTTTATCTTATTTTTCCTTCCCTTCCCCTATGATCATCTGTTAAAGGTTATAAATATTTTTTTTTTTATTTTTTTAAATGTTTTTTTTTTATTTGTTTTTGAGACAGAGACAGACCATGAACCGGGGAGGGTCAGAGAGAGAGGGAGACACAGAATCTGAAGCAGGCTCCAGGCTCTGAGCTGTCGGCACAGAGCCCGACACGGGGCTCAAACTCACCACTGTGAGATCATGACCTGAGCCGAAGTCGGACGCTCAACCAACTGAGCCACCCAGGAGCCCCAAAGGTTATAAATATTTTTAAGGCCCACTTGCTTCCTTTTTGCTACACGCTCAGCATCAGTGTTTGAGGGGGGCCCATTTGAGCCACTCATATCGACCCATGCAGGCTCATTGTTAAAAATAGCTAATTAAGGCCTCTTGGGTGGCTCGGTTGGTTAATGTCCGACTTCAGCTCAGGTCATTATCTCATGGGTCGTGAGTTCAAGCCCCACCTTGGGCTCTTTGCTGACAGCTTGGAGCCTTGAGTCTGCTTCAGATTCTGTCTCTCTCTCTCTCTCTCTGCCCCTACTCGAGCTCTGTTTCTCTCTCTGTCTCAAAAATAAGTAAACATTAAAAAGAATTTTTAAAAATTCCTTATTAAACAAGTAGGCAACACTGTCTCTTTTGTATTATTAGAAGCTTGAATCTTTTTCTATATGATTTATTTATGCAATATTTGTTGTGCTTCAGTTTTTAAAATCTATACATGTATAGATGTGTTTAAATTCTTCTCTGCTTTTTTATTGTATAACTAGTAATTGTTTTTCTGTTTTCCTTTGTTTTGTATTTTGGGCTCATTAGTACATGAATAAATGGTGCCAGGAATACATAACATGATGCATGCATGCACATATATGATACTTATAGGTAATAAATATACATATATAATTTTGTGAGTAATATTGGTTGCATGTTGAAAACTCTATTTCTGGTCATTCCTGGAATTCTGTGTTTACTGTTCCATTTCTTCCTGTGAATGACAATTCATGTGCTTCCACATATACTTGGAGTAGGTAGATTTCTAAGATAGTCCCCAAGATTCCTGCCCTCTTGTATCCACATTCTATGTAATCCCCTCCCCTTGAGTGTGAGTGGGGCCTGTGAATAAAATGGGATTACACTCCCTTGTTTAAGTTACCTTCCATGGCAAATGTGAGGAATTTTTTCAGACATAATTAAAATCCCTAATATGTTAACTTTAAATTTAAGGGAGAGCCTGACCTAATTAGGTGAAACTTGTGAAAGAAGGACAGCAAACAGATATCCTCCTGTTGCCTTGAAGGAATAAGTGTCATGTTGTGGAAAAGGTTGGATGAAAGATACGGCAGGTAGCCTCCAGGAGCTGAGGGCGTCAGTCCTACAACCGCGAGGGACTGAATGCCGCCAGTAACCTATGAGCTTGGAGAGGACCTCAAGCCTTGGATGACAGTTCAGGTCCAGTCATCAACTTGACTCTAGCCTTGTGAAACCCTGAGCAGAGTACCCAGGTGATGATGCCGAGACTCTTGCCCCATAGAAACTGTGAAATAGTAAATGTTTTGTTTTAAGCTGCCACAGTTGTGGTAATTTGTTACACAATCATAGAAAACTAATACAGTTGTCATTCCTCATTCTCCTTTGAGTGATTTCTTGATTAAAAAATTAAAGTCAAATACCTGGAACCAACTCATAAATGGTTCCTTGCTAAATTTAATGGGTTTTGTACTTAGAAGGGTCAAAGACCAAACACAGGATGGTAGAAGTCCAGTAAAAGGAACCTTTTTATTCAAATAGAATTCTTGTGTCAGTATTTTTTTAATAGTAACTAATATTTGAGGATAAGGTTTTGATTATGGGCACCAACATATTAATGTTATTGTCCCCTTTTTACAGAAGAAAATGCATATTAGTAATAGGAAATTGTCATTTTAAAAATGGGGAGATGGATGTAGCTGAAGTCTATATGGTGTAGGCAAGGAGGCAAAGAGCAAGACATAGCATATTTATGACATTTACATATGCATATATATATATATATAATGAAATATATGCCACTATGAAAGTAATATAATTATTTTAAGGACTTAAAATGCACTTGCAATGAGATCAAATGGGCAATTTGTTTAGGTGTGCTTGTAAAGGTTTGAAGTAGGTGAGACCCAGCAATCGTGAAAAACTATTCTACCTCTTAATAGTTGAATTCTGAGTCTTTTGCATAAAAATAACATGACTTTGTGTTAGAGACAGAGAAGGTGGTTTTGTTGGCATGCTGACACATTACCAGATCCATACATGGCTTCCCAGGATTGAAAGTGATGATTTTATTCTCAAGAAATTCTTTAGTAGCCCTCGGTGCTGAAGTTGGATGATAAGTTTTTTTATATATCATTCAGGTACAACTTAGGTACAGCAAAGCTGATACTCTCTGCTCCCCCTCTTTCCCCCCATCTAAGCGCAGGCAATACCCCTCAACCTTGAGGGCATTTCTGCTGAGTTCCAGGTTGAAGTCCTGGAACCCATCATTTGACACAGCTATCCAAACGGTAACTTTCAGTGCATTGGTGTCGGTAAAAGACATGAAAACTTTACGAAAAAAATTCTCATCCCCACTTACTCTATGTGTGAAGACAGTGAGGTCTGGGTAAGATTTGGAAGTCCCCCCACGTGCCTGCAGTTAACCACAGCAGACCCAGGAGTGACAACGGACTTTCCAGACTTCTGACACAACTTACACTAGTCAGAACAAACCACATGAAAAGTGTGGTCTCTCACTGCATCAGTGAGGGAGGATAATGAAGAAGGAAACCGGTTATCTTCTGTTGGTTTTGACCATTGCCACCAGGGCTGGGAAATCAAAGCACATGAACACTTTGCTGAGGTGGGATAAAGACTGAGGGCTTCTGACACTGTGAGTTTTACAAACGTGGAGTTTTATTCAGGAAGGTGATGGGCGCTGATGCTCTTTGCACCTGTCTGACGTTACGGGAGGTTGAAGAAAGAAAGAAAAACAGTATGGTAGGACATAAGTACATGCAGTGGACATGAGGGGGGAGGCAGCACAGAAGTTTTACGTGTGGTATCCCGTTTCCCTTTCAGGCAAAGTTGAGATCAGTAATGGAAAACACCCACATTTGAATCTGTGCTGCTACCACAGTATTAAGGCACAGACTGAGCATTTTTCTCTCAAAGGGGAAAATGCCGCCTATGGGGGGAGGAGTGTGGAATGAACATGTAATATATCTTGTTCACAAAAAGTGTCATTTTAGTGTCAGTTCCCATTTCTTTTAAATCCATTAAGACTCGTACACTGCGGTTGTAGTCAGGAAAGACAGACATCATTACACACATTTGTTCCTGACACCTTGGGGTACATTTTCAGCATTGAGCCCCTGGGAAATCACTGTAGGTGTGCAAGTCCTGTGACTGTTAAGTGGAAGTGTGAATCTGATTCCCTATGTACACCTGGGAAACTTAGGCAGAAGAAATCTTTGTTTTCTTGTGTTTCGGCTCACTTTAACTGGAGCCTGTGAATTCTTTCCTTTGTATACAGCCTGGGGAATCTCTCTACTGCACAATTCATATCAGACAAAAGGTGGTGGGGGGAAATCAAAACAAAAACATTCTTCTCAACATTTAGGAAGGGCTTCTCCATTTTCACATACAACTCCCTCTAACCTTAGTCAGTCATAGGCCCAGGGGAGGAATAGCTATTTGTAGGTGTGGGTTTAACTTGTGAAGTTCATACTGTCGTTTGAGCCTATTACTGTTTCTATTTGAGGTGTGATAGACCATGAGGTCTATAAAAGTAATTTTTGATCTTGTCGGTCAGCTTTTGATGACGACAGTGACAATGAAGGTGGTGAGGATGATGCTAACTGCCCTTTACTGAGTGTTTACTGTATTGAAGTACTCTTCAAGGACCTTCACAAATAATAAGCTTATTTATAGCTTATTTCACAGAAATTGTGCACTGTGCTCTACAGGTACCATTCTTTGTCCTAGCAAACATTATTTCTGTCTTTTTGGATGAGGAAACTGAGACTTCCGAAGGTGAGGCACTTTGCCCAAGATTACTCCTGGTGAAGCCAGGAGCCGGCTACAGATCTGTTTTATCTCAAGGCTAAGTTCTTTGCACGACATCTCCAGATACGACCAACTCATGGCTAAGGATGCCTCACTGCTTTTGTGTCAACTGGGAAGGTTTTACCAAGTGTTACCTCACTGGAGGTGAAACCATAGCAGCCCCCAGCCACCCTTTGCTGAAGTTGGGCACAGGATACCCAAGTCATGGGAAGAGCTGCTTCCCTGGTGATCTCTCACACCATTATTTACCAGTGATACATATTGGGACACATATTAGGCTCCTCTGATTCAAAACCATTCCATTTATCATAAATAATAGAAGATGACACATGAAGGAAAACACCTTCCCTCTTCCCAAACCCTCTGAATTTCCTCTAGTTCAGCATGACCCACTTTAAGCAAGATTTCCACTAATGAACACATAAGCTAGTTTCTGATTTCTAAATGTACATTAAAGCTCATCTAATGCAAAATTAACCTATCTTTATTACTGGAACTGTAGACTATTAAGATAGCATGCAGAGTAACCGAATTATAAATTTGGAAGAGATTTCCATGTGAGGCACCTGTGACTTTATGAAAGCTGTTCCCCTTCTTCTGAAATTGGGTTTTGAGTCAAGGACTCATAAAGGTGAGAAGGAATGGGGGGATGGACAGGGAGCAGCCCTTGAAGGTCATGCACACTAACTTTTGGTCCCTGGACAAACCCAATTTAGCAGGGATCATTATCCCTGGGAGGTACTGACATTTGCAACACAAGGTGTAAAAATAGTAATGCTCCATAAATGTTAGCTGTGATAAGCACTTCCTTCGCAATTTCCTATTAATCCTTACAAAACCCCTGAAGATGAATGCTGTCCTCATCCAGACATTGGAGATGGGAATAGCTATACAGCTATTTACTAACAGAGCAGGGAGTGAAGTCTGTCAGTTGCTAAACATCATGCTCTTAACAACTATACTACTTCCCTTCGCTTGTTTCCTAAAAGGGTTTAACTCTTGTAGAGAATTCCAGCTAGCCTATGTGGGCTTATGATATATTTATGCTGATCTGTGAAATTATAAAAATAGAATAAACACCAAGAGCAGCTGGTGGGATGTATTGGAGGAAGTCAGTAAAGACAATCTCAGTGGGGAAAAAAGTGCACTACCACAAAAGGGCTCTGTAATCTCACTTCCTGGAATTGATTTATTAGCTGTGTCCTTGTGCTAGCATTTGCATTTTAAGGGGGGCTTTTCGTGTCTTATCTGGGAGTGGTGACATATTAAACCATTATCAGCCATTAATAGCTTAAATTAATGTGTCCAATTAGTTCTCAGTCACCTACAAGAGACCTGAGGGAACTGGTCTTTCATACAGAAAAGGTGGAAGCTTTTAATGAGCATATATTATGGCAGGGATAAAGGCAAATTATTTATGTAAAAGGTCAAATATTGTAGGCTTTGTGGGCAATACAATGTCTATTACAACTACTCAACTCTGCATTTGGGGCATGAAAGTAGCTACAGACAATATATAAAGGAATGATGTGTTCTGATAATGCATTAGTTACAGAGTTAGGCTGTACTAAATTTTTGATAAATGATAGCTGTTATTAGTGATAGTGTTATATTCATTTTGTAAGAGAATGGATAGTTTAATATTTAAAAAGTTTAAATTCGGGGCGCCTGGGTGGCGCAGTCGGTTAAGCGTCCGACTTCAGCCAGGTCACGATCTCGCGGTCCGTGAGTTCGAGCCCCGCGTCAGGCTCTGGGCTGATGGCTCGGAGCCTGGAGCCTGTTTCCGATTCTGTGTCTCCCTCTCTCTCTGCTCCTCCCCCGTTCATGCTCTGTCTCTCTCTGTCCCAAAAATAAATAAAAAACATTGAAAAAAAAAATAAAAAAAAAAGTTTAAATTCAAAATAAACTGAATAGAATAATGAACCTCTGTATACCCATCATTTAACTTCAATAATTATCAGTATTCTACCATATCATCTATAGCTCCATTTTGTACCCGTTCCTCCCACACTTTTATTGTTGTCATTTATTTATTTATATACATATATACACTATGTACATATATATAGATGCAAAACTCTTGACTGAAATTCTGACTGTATTTAACAGTAATCACACTACTCTGATGTTTATAACATGTTTTGCCATGCACCCTATGAAGTTGTTCCCTGATTTGAGATCCTGAATGCCAAGATGCACAGTAAATTCAGTGAGATCCCATCTGGACTCACCAAAGAATGGGCACTTACTTCTTTTTCTATTGTTCTAATAGAGACGAGTATCGTTTGACCAATTCCATTAGTGTTCTGTGTAAGAACCAAGGTATGTAAGCTCAGAGAAATTAAGTGACCTGACAGGGACACACAATTAATAAGTGGCAAGACCAGGCTTCAGACTCACATCTGTCTCATTCCAAAGCATGGGCTTTTTACAGTGTACAACAGGGTTTGCTAGAAGCCATAGGTGGATTCCCATGAGTTCTGGTGGTGGTAAACCAGGCAGGGATCTCACCTAATCCACATTACTTGTTTCTGGAACACAACCCAGCATGTAGTATTTGCTCAATAAACATTAGTTAAAAGAAAGAGAGGCATGGTCTTTAGAGGATACAGAAATTGGGTTGCAAGGGTCAGTGACGCTCTTCGTATTTTTGCCTGGTACTGTCAGAATTCAGTAGATAGAGTCTTTGGGAGCAAAACCTTCTCCTCATTGTAAGGTGCACTTCTACATCCCCAGCCAGTGCAGAACACCAGGACATGGACAAGAAAAATGAATAAACTGTGCTTTGGGTTTTCTCTGGTCACTTGGTTCAGTACTGTGTACACTATTATATGGGAACATATAATCTCCGTATGATTATGAACCAGGAAACCTCAACCCAATCACCTAGATATCTTTGAAACAGTGATATTGGCTTGGATATACCCTAAGTCCCACGCTATATTATCTATTATAAAAGGAACTCTTGTTAAGCACCTGTGTTAAGGACTATGAGGGGTTGGGAGAAAAGCAGGGAGGGAGAAAGAAAGGGGGAAAAGGAAAGAATGAGGGAAGACAGAGACTTGAAATAGTCTGAGAAGGAAGTTGCTTGTATTGGAATATTCTCAGGTGATTTAAATTATTAGAGAGGTAATCTCCACAAGAGATGACAATCTCAACTGTACAGGGGCTGAACGTATACCCTTATGGGGTGGTGTGGGCTGAATGAAGACATGGAACCAGAGAGCACATGCATTCTCTAAAAGGGGCAGCTACTCCTCTACACAATAGGCCACAGAGGTCCAGTGTTGTACGTGTATCCAATTTTTTAATGAGAAACCAGATATCCAGATGCTCATAGTAAATATCCTGCTTTCTGAAAATCAGTAATTTATGTTTTCAAAAATTGCATAAAATTTTACACAGTTTAGGGGATCAACATTACACTGGCCAAAAGAATTGCCCTGGAAAAGACAGTTAAGCCTGTGAGCTGCCAGTTTGGAGACTCAGATCTGGGTGGGACACACACACACATCCCTCCCAGTTCTTTATTTTACATAAAGACTAGATAGGAAATGGCTTGTAGGAAGCCACACAGTGAAATGGCAGGGTTGGAACTAAAATTTAGAGGACTTCTCTTTCCACATTTTCTTTTTTCACAAACACAAAGCACATTTTTTTGGGTAACCGGAGTTTGCTGAAAGAGTGGAGACAGGAGATCAGAAACAACATCTCATTCTGTGTCCCCGGCTTTGCAAGAAAGATCACCCCCACATTTCACATAGGTGGGGACAGGACGCAGCTCCCTGTCCCATCCCAGCTATGCCATTGATCATCCGCCACTAGCCGTGTAGCACACACAGTTGAATTGCTTTTCCCTGAGGGAAGCAATGCCTCCAGGTGTGCTAATAATAAAATTAATAGCTTAGAGAAACTGCTTGCTACAGCAACAGCGGCAGGAGAAAGGCAGGATCGATTTCAGTGTTTAACTGTCCTAATTCCATAGTGTATACCCCACCTCAGCCCCTGGTGAGCTGCGCTGGGTCTCCCGGTTAATCAATAGATGCCTGATTTAAAACAAAGGACCAGTTTCAAGATTAGAAGTCTTTGTGAATAGAAAGATGTATGGTAAAACTGTCAAAATCTTTCGATCCTCATCTTACGGTTGCAACTTGGAGGGCAGTGGCTGGCTGATATGAAAGGAAAAAAAAATCCCCTGCATTGTGTCCCCTTCTGCCTATAAACAAAGAAGGAGACTCTCTAGGCACTACTGCTGCTGATGGCATCACATAAATAAGAATTTATTGAGTTGCTCTGTGTTTAAAGGACTGTGAACATAAAGACATGTGAATACTTTCAGTTGCACGAAGAGTAGTATGTTTCTGCTTTAATCGGCCTGCTATCTGGTGGTGCAATTTATACCTTCTTATAGCTGGCATTCTCATCTTTTCCCTGGAGGGAAGGATCAAATTCACGATCAACTTCTGGGCCACTGTTTGAGTTACCACCATCTATTGAGTTTCCCAGGCCCAGCACTAAAAGAGTCTTTTAATGCCATATCCCTCCATCCCCTCCCATGCATCGAATCTGCCTTCCATTGCCATGGCAGTAACTGACGGGAGACTCTGCCGTTTTCAGGAAAGCAGTGAGCTCCGGTTTTCTCTGTGTCATCTTTCTCAGTATCTGCTATTATTTCTATTGGCTTGACCCTTCTAAGTTGCATCCTTTCACTTCGCATCTTCTCCCTGCTGTGAAATAAACTCATTGAGGTTGGTAGCATTACTTTACTTCCCTTTGACGTGATTTTCAACTGGCTGTCAAGTCCCTAAATTATAATATGAGCTCCTAGAGAAAGACACTGCATTTTTCTTTCTTGTCTGTTTATTGTTTCAAACGTCAATGGAATTTCTTTTAGGCGCCCAAGAGATAGCCCCATCCTACTTTGTCCTTGGTATATAAATTGTCCTTGGGCTGAGGTATAACCTTGTCTCCTTTATACATGGCTGAGGAGGAAGGGGCATAGACTACTGGTCTGGAAGGTGCTGGTACTTTGAGGTACTTTTTTTGCAAGGTTGGTGTGCACCAGGCTCTATTTTCCTCACCACCCACTGCCTCCTATGATAATGAGCCAACCATGGAAAAAGGTTGAATCTTTTCCCTAATTTAGAGTAAAGTAGAAATTCCTTCCAACAACCCCCCCCCCCAACTTTTTTTTTTCTTCTATGTGAATTCTCCAAAGGCAGAGCATTTAGTTTGGAACTAAAAACTGGCATTAAACATTTGGTTGTTGTTGTTGTTTTTCATATTTATTTTTTACAGTGATGGTGGGAGTTGATTCGCAGTATGGGCTCTTTTCAACTCATTTCCCCAGCGTGAGAGACCATTCCATATTAGTTCAGTCTGAGTGGAGCCTTTTACTTTTCAGTTAGCCCTTATTTTATTGCATTAAGTTCTCCTCTTCTCTCCCCCACCTCTTCCTCTCTCCTTTTCTCTCTCTCCCTTTCTCTCTCTCCCTCTCTCTCTCTCTCTCAACTATGTACAGGAGGGGTCCAAAGGCAATGCCAGAGAAACTTTTCTGGAATTTTCTCCCTGCAAAAAGTGTTTTCTAAATTTGGATAAGGAGTGGGAGTGGAGAGTTGTTACACAGAACCAAGGTCTAAGAATAAGTCTTCCCCCAATATATAAGATCTTATGGAGATTTAAATCTCCCTTTTTATTTAATGTGTTTAATTAAAACTTGTCTCCCCAGTGATGCCAAGCCATGAGAGGAATAGCATGTGAATGAGTGCATGGGGCAATCTTAAGTGCAACAGGATTAAATTTTAGAGATTTTTCCATTAGGCAATTTCTGTCGTAGGGTATACATTTCCTTTTTAGAATCCTAGGACTTGTAAAATTAAAATTAAATTTGTAAAGTATCTTCTTTGATTGTGGAACCCATTGGCATATTGAACCTACCTCATTTACACACTAAATGCCCAGAATACGTGGGGAGGCCCTGACTTCCAAGAACCAAACACATTCTATCTCAAAGGAATCCTGATGCCAATGAGAAATTCCAGGGAAAGAAGAAAGGATAAGGAAGAAAAACACAGAATATTATGTCCAGCATGCCATTAACCTTCCTACCAACTTCATTTCTTCTTCCCCAGTGGGTTTCAATTTCTTTTGAGTATTTTTTCCCTCTGTTATGAAAGAAGTTAGAGTGGAATCAGGATTTACCTAACTCAAGTATTCACTTTCTCGCCAGATTTGTTAGAAAGTGGTTATGCTTGAAGTGAGAAATATTTGTTTGTAGCTGATTAAGGTAATGGGACCTGAATTTTGTTCCCGATAACATAATATTCAAGCAAAGGTAAAACTGTTATTGTATGCCAAACCCTTGATTGGAATTATATTGCCTTTTAAAGATGCACTGCTAGGTAAATGAGAAAGAAAAGGAGAAGTCCAACTTTAATGACCTTCATTTTACATCCTGAAAATGATGGTAATAAGCAGAAAATAGAGAAGTTCCAGTGACTTAGGATTCATAAATATTAAATGTAATGGAGGAAAATCAGAGATTTTTAAGAAATTAACTTGAACAAATGGTGATTTTAGTTACGATGTTGTCATTTTGAGTAATGGTCATTAACACACTGGATTGTAATGGGTATGAGCTTACTGTATAGAAAGAATGCCTTCTGATTAACTTGAGATTTTTTCTTGATGCTTCAGCCAGTTTACAACTGTACTGTATATCTCTTCATTTGGGGCTTGTGATTGGCTCTAAGAGCTCTTTGTTTAGAGATGCGTGTGCTCTATTTTCATGATTAGGCTTTTTTATGATTAGTCTCTATTTTCTTTTTTGTTTTAACTTTTACTCGGAATAATATGCAGTGCCTTGAAGAACTGATTGGCTGGCTGATATAATTGAGTTCAGATGCAGTTTCCTTTCTCTCCCCACTGTTTCCACTCTCTGCTCTGTTCTGGGTTGTTTCTGACTGCCTGGAGACCATGCTTTGAGAGCTGCTGTTTAGCATTTTCTTATAGTGAACTGGTTTCTTGCATAACCCCAATATAATTGACTTCAAGGCAGGCAGTTGTGAGAAGCACAAAGAGGGGTCCCCAGGTCTCACATGGAACCCAATGTTCCTTCCAATTGTTCCCTCCAATACACACATTCATACACGCCCCAATAGTTACTCCTAAAGATGCCAGTTAAAGATGTATGTTATGTTAACTTTTTTTTTAATTGTTATTTATTTCTGTGAGATACTGAGAGACACAGAGAGACAGAGCACGAGCAGGGGAGTGGCAGAGAGAGAGGGAGACACAAAATCTGAAGCAGGCTCCAGGCTGCCAGCATAGAGCCCGATGTGGGGCTCAAACTCACACACTGTGAGATCATGACCTGAGCCGAAGTTGGGCCCTTAACCGACTGAGCCACCCAGGCACCCCAGTTTTGTTGACTTTTTATGGGGAGAAATACCATGTAGCAAAACTCTGTGAACATTCTGGTAAAGATTTCTTGGGTTCCCCAAATCTCCTTTCTCAATGCAGTGGTCATGAACTTCTTAGAATATCTCCTATCCTTTTGGGTTCTTCCTCTAGATCTTTCTGCAGCATCTCTCACTTTTTCCCTTTAGATCTGCCCTTCCCTACCTCTTCTGTCTGCCTACCTCTCTCTGAATATATCCATACTGCATCCCCACCCCCTCATATTGCTCAGCAAAGAGCTTACCTTCCTCAGGATTCACTCTTCTCTGCAGGAGGAGTGGAAAGCATTTAATCAACCAATAATGGTCAGTTGTATTTCTTATCACGCTAAAATTAACTACATAGTTATGCTTAGGTATCCTTTAGAAGAAAGCAATGTCTCTTCTTCGTTTGCTGGCTTGTGTAATCACGTTCACAGATTTGTCGCCTTGCTTTCCTCCTCACAATTCTGTCCCTTGACAAGCATATTTCAGTGAATGACTTTCCCATTCTCCTGGTCATTGGTGTGGCACCTAGGAGTAGAAAAGCAAAAAAACAAAAAAACAAACAAAAAACAGCTCCCTTGCTTTGGGTCAGGATATATCTGAGGTGTAACTTGTATTATAGCATCACCTGGGAGGAGGAGGTTGAAGCTAATCTCTATGGCCTTAGTCTGAAACTTTGCTTGGTGTGTTCCCTTTCCCTCTCTCTGATGTCCTGAGAAATCTCTACTGGAAAAGTTCCTTAATAAGTCACTTACACATGACTCTTCCTCTCAGGCTCTGCTTCCAGGGAACTCAAACCAAGTTCCTGTATGGTATTATTATTCATATCTCATGGATGAGGGACCTGTGGTATAGTGATTATATTCAGTTTGCCAAATGCCACACACACCTTATCAAGGGAGAAATTGGGATTGGAACCTGCCCCAGTACGATTCAGAACACATACTCCTTTCACCATACAATATCACTTCTCACTGCTAATTGAATAATTTTGCATAGTGGAGTCTTGACTCTGCTTGAAATATTCAAGGGCTCTCTGTTCCCTACATTGTTTCCTTGACATTCACCACCCTTATACTTTCTGGCTAATGTGAGTTGCTCGTCCAGATTTCCACTGGATCCCTTCTGTTACCTTTCCTGCCCACGTAGGAAGGACTACTCAGTTTTCTTCAGATACAGTTTCTCCTGGTCAAAATCTGTCCCTCTTTTTCTCACACCACAGTTTCTCTCTAAAATACCTTTCCTATTCCCTATCTGCAATGACAGTTCAAGAACTGACCCCATACGCCCTCTTGATAGTAGCACTTACCTATCACCACTTTCCTGAAGCAGGCCCTCATCTCTCCAGACTGAAACAATAATTTTCTGCCTAGAACTATTGTAGAAATTTATAACTTTCTGGCTGGGTAGGAAGGAAAGTCTTCTGCATTTGAAGACAGTGGACAGTAGAGACTCTTGTTTACAAAAGGTTAGAGAGCTTTGATTTTGATAGAGCCCTCAGTGGATTAGAATAAGTCATGCACTTATAACAGAACTCTAGTAAAATTTTATTGGCTGTTATCTTGGTCTTTATATTATGGATTTTTTTCAAATTTTATTTTTTACACTTTCTTGTATTTTCTAAAATATATCAAATACACATTTTGCTTCTGCAGGCCACATGAGAATAGTGCACCTTTCATAAAGAGGGAAAGAAAGGAAGACAGAAAGAGAGTTAAAAGAGAGAGAAGGAAGAGGAATGAATGGAAAGTTAAAAAAGGAGGGTTGGAAGGAAGAAAAAGAAGAGATCATTTGAACGCTATAAAAATGTGAGGAGTTATAATGTCCAGGAGAAGAAAATCTGCCATGTTTAAATAATAATGAGGAGAGGTTAATATTCACAGTGGAAGGAGTGAGTGGATAATGTAAAGTTTTTGCGTCTCTGTGTCTTCGCTGTTGATGTTCTCTCTTCCCTGTTAAGTATTTGCTAATGTTAGAGATGATTATAAGGCCTGGGAAAGAAAAAAATGGCAACTGAATGGAACTGAAAGAAATAAGAAGTAATGGCCTGAAACTATGGGGTGGAGGGAAAGAGGAGGGTGGAATAAATTAGATAATAGAAAATAAAATTAATAGTAGGTCAATTAGACAACAGAATAATTTCCCAAAGAAAGCAATTGAAGCAATAGCGTCCAAGCTGTTCAGAATGAGAAGAGATAAATCAGCGAGAAGATTAATGTGGACAAACCACAGTGGAGCGAGATGGACCGGAGTGTGAGAAAATCCCTTCAGCTTTCCAGATGAAATGCATGCACAGATTTCCTGAAGCAGATGCCAGAAGATCCTTGCCCCTCAACACAGGAATTAGAAATGCATAGACATCCTCAGTGAAATCCCATTTAGGATTGCTAATCTTAATTCTGGAATTGAGGGGGCCACATTTCTAGCACCAGGCACCATATGCTGCAGTGGCCAAATTTACTATGATGCCAGGTCCAGGGAAGCCTCGTGTCCTTGTCTGAGGACATTATGGCAGAGAAAATGAAATAATTACTCAGGGAGAACTACGTCTCCTGCAGATTAGAGGCCTATTTGCCAAAAGCTTTCTTCAAAAGCTCAGGATTTATTGTTTCAAGCAGGGCTTTTAAAGTGACCCTTTTTGTTGCATACATGTAAATACACACAACTGTGGTCTGACTAACAGACAGACCATGTTACAAATGAACCATGAGAGCTTCCTCATCAACAAGACCCAATTTATCTGAAATCCTATCCTGACTTGCCCGCTGATTAGTTCTTGGTCTTTGATCTGTCACTCATACCTATCAACCCCAAGTCTTCTCATCTGTAAAATGGGGGGAATAATATATCCTTCCACCACTTTTGTATGAAGATTAAACAACAATGCAAAGCACCTTAGGGGATGCTTTCCACTAAGTGTAAAGGGACTCTTTCCACTAAATGTTTGTTTTCCTTTGATACGAGTTCTTTTTCTTTCTAACATCCACCCCCACTTTAAATAATGTAAATCTTCAGCTGGAAGATCAGATTTACATGTAGATAACTATCCTTTTGAACTGCAAGATGCTAGAGGATGAGGAAGAATTTTTTCCTTTACATTATCTCCCAAACCTTAGTTAAGATACCATATTAGTATTCTGCTGCTGCTTAACAATTTAAACTTAGTAAATGAAAACAATGCTTATTTTTTTAATTTTTTTTAACGTTTATTATTGAAAGACAGAGTCAGAGCATGAGCAGGGGGAAGGACAGAGGGAGAGGGAGACACAGAATCTGAAGCAGGCTCCAGGGTCTGAGCTGCCAGCCCAGAGCCCGATGTGGGGCTCGAACTCACAAACCGCGAGATGATGACCTGAGCTGAAGTCGGACACTCAAGCGACTGAGCCACCCAGGTGCCCCAACAATGCTTATTTATTATCTTACTGTGTACATGGGTCAGAGGTCTGGGCACAGTGTATCTAAGTAAGGTTCTCTGTTTAAAGTCTCACAAGGCTGAAATCAAGATGTCAGCAAGTCTGCATTCCTTTCTGGAACTCTGAGGAGGAATCTACTTCCACGCTCATCCAAGTGATTGGGGGAATTTAGTTCCTTGTGGTTTAAGAGTGAAGCTCACAGTTCCATGACATGTGGCTCACTTCATCTCAAGCCAGCAATGGTGCCTTGAATCTTTCTCATTCTTGGAAGATTTCCAACTCTCCTACCACTACTTTGACTTCTTTTACTCTCTCAGCCAAAAGAAAGCTCTTCTTCTAAGTCTCATGTGATTACATTGGAACCACCTGGGTAATCCCAGCTAATTTCCCTAGGTTAAATAATTAGCAACCTTAATTACATCTCCCAAGTCCCTTCGGCTGTGGAATGTATTTATTGATATGACACCAGTAGTTAAGGGTGATGGAGAGAAGAACTCTGCATACCATACTCAGATACCCACCTGCCCTGCCTACTACATTTCAGTCCCCTCAGACTTTATCCCACTTAATACTGAACTCATGACCATTCCTAACATGTACAAAAATGTTTGTGCTTTTTCTTCTGCCCCTTTTTGTCATGTTACCTATGACACCTTATTTTATTATCTCTCTGCTTGCCTTCATCACTGGAAAAGGTCCCATGAAAGAGGAAGTGTGAGCTATTAGTTTTGGGATTCCCAAAGCCTGCCACAGTATCTGATACAATGCTAGGGGAGTGAATGTTTTAATCTATACTAGAGAGAATTAAACATGTCCCAAATCTCATGGAAAATAATTTGGGCAGATCATGTAACTTAAAATTTTAGTTCTAAGCTTTGGCCATTGTGTAATCTTATCTGAGTCCCTTGATTTATTTGTGCTACAACTGTCTCTTCTGTATTCCATAAATAAGGTATTAAAAATTGATATTTCCCAATCTTTTCACTAATCAAAGATTTCTCTCTCTCTCTCTTTAATCTCCCAGTAGACCCAGGTTTAGAAATATTTTTAATACCATATTATATTTAGTAGTAAATAAATTTCCCCCCATGTTTATCTGTCAAAATTATATGTTACCTTAAGGTACATATCATTGAAACATTTGATTACCAGTGACTTCAACTAATGTTAGTTACTGTGACTTGAAATAATTATTGCTACATCAAAAAAATGCATAAAAGAAGAGCATCTTGAAAGAAGATGTAAGATATAAAAAAGAGCATTAGAATCAAGTTTTAAATAAGATAACTTTATGTTAGAAAAATGAAGCCAATTTAGTGCATGGGTAATTAGATTTTAATATTAGAAAAACTCAAGGAATTGTCTTCTAAGATTGCCCCAGAGCCTTACAGCACTTGATGGTGAACTTTGAGACAATAAAAGTTGATTCCAGTTCTAAAATTCTGATTCCTAAATTTCAGTCTGTTTCCATTCTCTCTTGATGGGACATCAATGACATTTCTCCATGGATTAGGAATCTTTGCTGTAGTACACATGATAGGAGCAGGGTCTAAATTCAGATGCCTCAATAAGGCTACACAGGTGAATGGGGCAAAGCCAAAGCAAGGCAGAAAACACTTAGGCAGAGTGACTGAGCACCTGCCCACTGTCCTCTTGAGTGATACTGGGTTAGAGGTGTTGGATCTTCTGATTTTAAAGTTAACCAGAGATAAAGATTTTATTTATGTTACAAAAGAACTGTTTTTAAATATTGGCAAGGAAGTCAACTTAAAAATTATGTTTGGACCATGTAAAACATATCAGTAAGTCAATTGAGGCCTATGGGCTTTGAGTTTATAGTCAACTGTAGGGTCGGACTGTTGGAGGCACATAGGAGCCAGCGGTTACTTAGAGCTCAGTCTGTGCCAGGTGTTCTCAGACTCTGGCCACCCAACTTCCTGGGGCTTCAGTTTCCTTACAGCAAGATGTGACAGCATACATAAGCATGCTTTCTAAAGTGTAAAAGGCTACGTGAGTACTACAGAGGGATATTCTTATTTAAGTCTTTCAAGAAGGAAGTAATATTCTCTTGCCTTTTGTTTTATCATTTTTATATTTATTAATTTTGAGAGAATGCAAGCAGGGGAGGAGAGAGAGAGAGAGAGATTGAGAGAGAGAATCCCAAGTAGCCTCTGCACTGTCAGCCCAGAGCCCAACGAGGGGCTTGAACTCACGAACCATAAGATCATGACCTGAGCAGAAATCAAGAGTTGGATGTTTGACTGAGCTACCCAGGTGCCCCAAATAACTAATACAATTTTTTAATTGAAATCAACTCATGAGAAAGATGTGCATTATTGGAAAATTTGTGTGTGTGCATCTGTGTGTGTGTGTGTGTGTGTGTGTGTGTGTGTGTGTGTATGAGAGAGAGAGAGAGAGAGAGAGAGACAGGAAGAGAGAAGAGAGAAACGGGGAGAGAGGAACAGTATACAAATTTTTAGTTGGTTCTCGCTAGACATTTAACATTGTCTCTGATATTTATGACAAGTAAACATTCATTCTTTGCAATGATATGATTAAGATAAACTGACACAGCTTAATGTCTTTTTTTAATCATTCTGAGCTAATAGTAGATGACTGAGCCTTTAGAAATTTAGAGGAAAACCCTTTGAGGTACCACATCCTGGGCAGAAAGCAGTTGAATGGTCTCATAAATTTGAACTGCTAACTTGGAAGTGAGAAGTGTCATAAGTAACTCAGGCATGCACCAGAGAACTCTAGAACCACATGGACATAATTAATGTTTTTTTGTTTGTTTGTTTGTTTTTAACATTTATTTAGTTTTGAGACAGAGAGAGACACAGCATGAGCAGGGGACGGTCAGAGAGAGAGGGAGACACAGAATCCGAAACGGGCTCCAGGCTCTGAGCTGTCAGCCCAGAGCCCGATGCGGGGCTCGGACTCATGGACCACGAGATCATAACCTGAGCCGAAGTTGGACGCCCAACCGACTGAGCCACCCAGGCGCCCCATAATTAATGTTTTTTTAAGGCATAGAGAATGTGTACATTACCTTAAGATTTCGACTGCAAGTCACTTTATTTTGGTGTATTGGCATGGATTAAAGCTCTTTTAAAGGCTTTCATTTCTAAAAGATGGAAAGGTACAGGGATTTTACTTAGCCTCACTTACCTGTTCCTCCTCTTGATAAGACCAGTGTAATTTAAGCTAAGTTAATGAAGACCTTGATGTTTTCCCATGTCTTGGTTTGTTCATGTTCTTGTGAGATCTTTGGGCCCCATAAACGTTGCTCCTGATATCCAAATAAATGAATCTCAGATCACACTATTGAAACATGTTACCTGTAGTTTACATTTTGGAAGCCATTTGTTTTTGGTTTTTGTTCTATTCAAGTATGTGGTCAGAATGGAAACAAAGTTGTTCTGAGGAGATTTCTTTCAGCCTAGGGTAGGAGGGAGCAGTGAACACAGCAGCTTCTAGCTTCCTAAGGGGAGTCAACCGGAAGAATTAGAAAGCTCTGCCCCTTGCACACAACTTGCTTCAGAACTACTCATGTTTCTCTTGCTGGGTCTTGGCAGGCAGTCACACTATCTTGGCACTTTGGGTAAATTGCTTAAGTTCTTCAAGTTTCCTTTTTCTTATTTGTAAAACGAGAGTAAGAATCGTACCTACTTCATGGCACTATTATAAGGGATAAATGAGAGAACGCATATGAAAAGCACTTTAGCTTCCCTGGCATATGGAAAGAATTCAATAAGTGTTAGTTATTTTTAGTAATATTGTTACTCCTTAAATTGTATTGACTGAGCGATTAAAGTTTCTAATTTAAGGCAGCTAATGATTTATTTTTATAGTATTTCCTGCTTTTTGTAAAACCACTTTTTTCCCCTCACATAATTCACTCAATTCTGTTGAAGTGCCAGAATTTGAAATCCCACATTTCTCAGGGTCCAGGAGTAGCCCAACTGCTCAAGAAAGAGAGAGAGAGAGAAAGCAAGGTCTGGTTTTCTGGATAATGTCTGATACTAATAAAGCTCATAAGTATATGCTTTTCTTCCCTTATTCAGCTATATCAACTCTCAGTGGCCACTGAATTGATATGACAATTAGTCATATGCAATAAACTTGTCCCTTTGTGCCTTGCTTATCCGGTATATTGCAAACTTCTAGGAGTAGATCACGCCTTAATGTCTTAAACTTCATGCATTGAATAGCACAGTGGTATAAATATAATGGGTTCAAGTAAAATTGATGGCTAAATTTATTTAGTGCATTGCATGAATTATTTCATGAATCTCACATGAGAACTCCATGAGGTAGGTATTATTGTAGGTGTTATTCCTATTTTACATACTAGGAAACTGCGGTTTAATGATATGACTTACCAGAAATCAAGTAGCCAGTAGTGGCTGACACAAGGCTGAAACTCTAACAATTTAGAGCAGAGTCCATTTCTACTCAGCCTGCTATGCTTCTTCCTGATAGGTGAGATTAGTGAACACATGCATGAAAGGAAGTAATCATATTCTAGAAAGCAATTCTGAATATTAAAATATTTATCCGACCTAAAAAGAAATAAATTTCCCTTTTCTTAAACTAATACTCATTCTTGAACTGCCAAATCTGTTTGCACTTCCA
This sequence comes from Herpailurus yagouaroundi, assembly GCF_014898765.1. Classification (NCBI taxonomy): domain Eukaryota; kingdom Metazoa; phylum Chordata; class Mammalia; order Carnivora; family Felidae; genus Herpailurus; species Herpailurus yagouaroundi. The sequence continues at coordinate 57,767,138 of NW_024412377.1, forward strand.
TTGCCTTTTTAAATGCCTGCTTTTACAAGTTTTTCTATGAAGCTTGAGCAGTAGAGTTCACACTTCAATTCAGTTTTGTGACAGTATATGGAGAAAACACCAGCGAAATTGTATATTAGGCAATATGGGAGAAAATACAAAAATGAGAATGTATTACCTTCCCTTCAGGATATTGCAATCTAATAAACCCAGATAAGCAAATAATGATAAAACAAAGTAGCCTGGTGATTACTGGACTCACAAATACCTGGGGGAACTCTGTGAAGGGGACAAACTTGGGGGAGGTCCAGGGAAGCTTTGGGAGCTTTGAAGGACTTTAAGGTTCCATTTCAGTCTCTCTTTTGAAATACTTCCTTGTCCCCTGATTAATGTCTTCCTCAAAAAAATTACCTCACAGTTCTGCTTTTGGTTAAACCAGTTTCCTAGGCCCTTCTGGAAAAAAAAAAAAAATAAATAACAACTGTTGTGTCTAAATTGGAACTATAATCAATCTACTAAGATTTTATGAATATTTTAAAAATTATATTTCAACCAACTGGATAAAATTTGTGTGATGGGTTATGAATTCTATATTGGTCTAACTCAGACTAAAATTCTATAAAATACCATAAACATTTATCTAAGAGTTGATGAAATTATATAGTTTGATCATCATCTATCATTGAGATATCCATGTGGACTCAGAGAATAATCATTTTTAATGCAGTTCGGCATATCAGATGCCGGAGCCCATACTATAATATGAGTTTCCTTAGAAATATATTTATTATTCACAATGCTGTATTGAAGTGTTCCTGGCTCAGGAATGTGTTTTCCTCACTCTTTCACCAGGATGATAACATAATAGTAACTATTTCTTTCATCCAGTGCTAACCTGATAAATTATCCCACGTCCCCAAGACTATAATCCCAGGAGCAGTGGGTGTTTCATATTTAGTACCTTGAAAGAAGATTATTATTGGCTGTCCCATGCTTAGGCTGACTAGCTGTGATGTTTTGATATTATAGTTTGTTTCTGTTCTTAGTAATACTGATGATCATTAACATCAGATTCATATATATTACAAATATTGTATATCATATATATATTAACTGATTGTATGCTTTTCAGTTGTCATTACTTTGCTAAGAACTGTACATGCTTTATCTCCTTTTCTCCACAACAATCCCATAAGGTAAATTTTATTAGTCTCCTTTTACAGACAGTAAATCTGTGCAGGTTATAGAAGATATGTCTCCAAAGCCCAAATTCTTCTAAATGTATAGTGCTTACCCACCAGTTCCCTTCTCTCTAATAGTTTCAGAGGTTGATGTCTCATTGAACCCCAAGTTTTGTTGACATGAACACAGTAGAGAAGATTGCTTTTAGCTTTTTGGCATTATGACCTGGAGGAACATCTAGAAATTATTCCTTCAGAGAGTAGAAGAGAGAGAAGAGAAGCATCTCAACTAAAAGGCTTTCCTTGAACAGCTTCCGCAGATCAACCTACAGCTGCCGCTCCAGGTGAAACGGATTCTTCTCTCACCAAGAGCCTCAGAGGCAGCAGCAGCCCTGCCATTCTCTGGGTCCCTCGTTCATTAGTAGTCAAGGTTTTCATTGTGCTCAGCAAAACAGTCACAGAAAATAAATGTGCCGCACAGATGGGCCCATAGAAAATCTTCTTGATGTATTCTTGAAAATTCACAGCTAAATGACTTTGAAGAGATGGGGGTTATTGTGTCCATGATTAAAATGAGGTGTGGCATGAATCTTTCAGATACAATGCTTTCCCTGTAGAGCTTTTTAAGACTGATAAGGTACAAAGTGGTAGCTGGCCTTTGGCTCATAGATGTACCATGGCTTATTGAACCATTCCCCAGATGATGAAGTGCATTTCAAGTATATTTGCTTTATACAAAGTTAAACTTGAAGAACTGTATAAAAATAAATCTACTTCATTTTATATAAGCAGAAGCCTTTCATTTAAGGCTTTTTCTGCTTAGATTTTCAAAAAGTAGAAGAATTACATCAGTGTTTCATTGGACCACCTATACCACCCACACCAGAATTTTCTAATGTTATCTGAGCTGCTTGACAAAAAATGCACTCTATCCCATATATACATTGGGGTAGAAACAAGGAATCTCCATTTTTAACAAGTATCCCAGTTTATTCTTGTGACTAGTATGCCACATTTTGTGTGAATTTGAAATAGTACAATTTTAACATAATAAAACAAAATGCATATTGTAGGCAAAATTTGAAACAATGGGTTTCTTTCAAATTATAAAAAATTACAGTTGAGATTTGCAATTTTAAAGCTTGCAGATCAGATGAATTATAAACTACCATCAGCAATGCTAGTTTAGTTGGTAATTTCAAATACCTATTTTTTTGTATCGTTCAACCACATTGTTTCTTTCATTCAAATAACGTTGGCAATTTCTGCTATATCATTGCCATATTCACTGTTGCTTTGTATCTTTTATATTATAATCATGCCATCCAGGTATTCATTAAATGTTTATGCTCTCACTCATGTTGAAAAACGCTAAGCACACATTTTGAAAAGGGAGTTAGAAGAGATATTTTTTAAAAAGATCTAACAACCACTAATATACCCTATATTATTAATTTGGAATAGTGGCCTCCATAGAATATTAGAAGCAATATTGAGAATATTAAAAGTGGAAATAAAACCCAATTATGCTACTAATGGTTGCAGATCTATATTCCTATGGGGAAATTTACCTCAAATTGTGCCAGTTTTGAATTATATGGGGTCTTCAGAAATTGCAGTTTGAATAAAAGTGACCTAGTAGTGCAGTAGAGTTTGAAAACCACTGCAAAGCTAGTAACCAATGTCTTGCCAAGTTGGCCACTGTAGGCCATGTTTACAAGGATTAATTATTGGGCAGAAATAGAATAATAAGCCTACTTTTCTAGCAAAGAAACATCAGAATAAAGGGATGCAAGGTCATCATGGTGATTACCTCAGGAGGAAAATTCACATGGTAGTTTCAAGGGGAGATGTTCACATTGGAGTCTATGTGGATGGCATGCTAGACAGAGCTGTGTCCTCAAGCAGTGGTGTGCTGGTAAATGTTTAGCAACAGATTCTAGGAGTGAGGAAGCCCTGATTTGTGGCATTTGCTAATTCTTATCGTGCACATATTCCCAGAATGATCAGCTTCAGGACACCAACCTGACATCAGTTAGGTCACCCAATCCCTGAAAATGTAACAGTCACCATTTCTGAGCTGGTTCTAGCTGGCTGCAGCAGATCGCTCCAGTGTCTGAAGAGGCCTAGATGCATGAGAAAACTGTACAGTCAATCCTCAATTATCCAGAGACAAATTAACCCTTTTGTGGGCTACCGCAAAATTGTGATTCAGAACTCTTCCCCCATTTCTTGTATTTCAGAGGCACAAAATAGAACCCCATTTTCCCTTTATGGCCTGCTTTGTTCTTTGTCTATACATCAGTATCTCTGTCACAATGTTCTCTTTGGATAGGTAACCGGTATTCTCTAGCTATCTTATTCCTTTAAGAACAGAAGAAAATTGTGTATGGGGCTTCCGATTAAATAGATTTGACATTCTGATTTCAGTAGCAATGATGGTGGTTGAATTGGAGATTGACATTAGGTATGGTGTCACAGCCAGCACAAGAAGACTAAGGGGCCCATTGACTAAATAAGATAGATTCCCTGAAGTTGGCTAGCAGCAGACAGATTTACCTTATCATGCAAACATAGTTCTTAGCTGGGAGGCTTTCTCCATACCGTCCTGTTCTCTGACCAGAGAGTCCATTTTCTTCTTCCTTTCTTTTTAAGTCCCTTTCCTTGCCAGTATCCTGATCTGGATTTCGACTGCCTATTAGACCTTCAGAATATATTTCTTTCTGCTTCTTTCTTAGATTATTTGTACACCTCTAAGAATGCATCATCTTCTAGAATAAGATGCAACAGGGTGGTCTGCCTTCCTTAGAAATTCCCTTCCTGCATTCCATCTCCACATCTATCTCTTACCAGCCTTGAGGACACGGATCAAATGGTGCCTTCTCTTTCATGATCACTCTAGGTGAACAAAATTTCATCCTGCTCTGGACTTACTTAGCATTGGTTCACAACCTTCCTTGTACATGGACATCAGTTGAGTTTTTGAAAAACAATCATTGTTTAGGAGCCACCAAAAATTCAGAATTAATTGGCATAAGGTGTGGTGTGGGTAGTGGTGTAGGTATGTTTTCTAAAAATACCTTCTAAAAAGCTTTCTAAAAAGTGGTGACCCTAATATGTAGTCAGAGTTGAGAACTACTATTCTACAGTATACTATCCTCCCTTCTCCTCCTCCTCCTCTTCCTCCTCCTCCTCCTCCTCCTCCTCTTCCTCTTCCTTCTGCTTCTTCCTGGAGCAGTCCAGCTTCCAAAATCTGTATAAAAGTAAGGATTTTTTTAGGTGGAAAAAAATCTATACATTCAGTGGAAGATTGCAGACACTTTCTGGGCAGCAATAATACAGAGCCTTACCTGTGAGAAGGGAAAATCATTGGCATAAGAACTTAAGAAAACTCAGAAACCATTTCCTTGATCTACAGTAATCTTGGAGCTAAAACTTCTTATAGGGAAATACAGTCCAATGCCTCACTTTAAAAAGAAAGATTGAAGCATCAAGAGGTTTTCCCAGTGTCCTACATGACTTTCCCAAGAGCATGTGACCTATGGTTGAAGGGCCAAAAGATGAGTTAATATTTTTTAAATACATACACTGGTTTTGCAAAACCATTTTATATGTGTTAAGTTTTTGTTTCATACATCACTGCTTCTTTCCTTTTTATTAGTTAGTAGTAGTCTATGATATAGATATACCATAGTTTAATCTTTTTTTGACACCTTTGTTAATAGAAAATTTATCACAAAGTTCACCTGTTAAAAGTATATGATCCAGTGATATCTACGGGTTTTATCTATAGAGTGGCATAATCATCATAATCTAATTTTAGAACAGTTTTTATCACCTCAGAAAGAAAACTGGTATCCCATTAACCCTCATAACAGTCATAGGAGATAAGTCCAGTATAATTTTGCTTAATGATGGGACTAAGACATGAAAGGTTAAGCAATTTGCTCAATGTCATGTGTCTAGTTAAAGGTAGAGCCAGAATAAAAAACTAAAGTGATCATATTCCAAAGCTCCATTCAAAACCAGAGCTAATCCAGTGTTCCTTTCCCACACTGTGTGGGAGAGGATTCAGTTTAGACAAAAAGTAAATACATTTGTTTCCCCCCTGCAGATCATTTATGGGGAAAGGATTTCACTGGGAGGAAGAAGGAATAGAGGCAAGTCTCAAAGTCTTGTAACCTCCACTAACGGTTTATCCTAGCCTATTGAGTCATTTTGTCAAGGCTGCTATATGCCCTCTTGCAAGCCTCACTTATATTCTACTTTGTCGACCTGCTATTTAGTTTTCTCATTTTAGAGTGTAATATCCTTGAGTGTGAGGACCATGAATTATACATATTTGTTTTCTTCATCATGCCTATTGCTATACTTAGCCTACATAATAGGTCTTGGTAAATCTTTGGAACAAATGAATGAAGGATTCCTGGTGATGCTACAGTATGACATTTAGACAGCAGGTATTCTAGATTTTTCCATCACTAAAAGATTACTGGTGGAAGATTCCTCAAATAACATGCATGATATCACAGGTAACAGAAAAATATAGTTTGTTTTATCGAAATAATACATTTTGTGGTAAGTTATTGGTATTAGTTTGGTCATTTTAAAAATGCATAACATACACACTTAGATTAATCCTGTTTTAAGTTGTTTTTGAAAAATACTGACCTTCATGTGGCAAAGGCTTTGTTATGACTTCTTAATGAGTTTCTAAGAAGGAACTATGAGTTCCTAATGTATTTTACTCATAATTGTACCTTATGATTGTGTTTAGAGGGAGGTGGCCTGACTCACGAGTCTAGTGGAATCTTTGTGAGTTTTAATTACACAGCACTGCCACCTAGCATCAACCACAAAGGCATTTTTTTTGTTTTGTTTTTGTTTTTGTTTTGTTTTTTTTTTAAGAAGCAGGGACTGAGATTACTTCTGGAAGTATTTGCAGCAGCTTCCAACCAATGTTGTTTACTTGAAAACCCTTGTGATTGGGAGTGAATTGGTGTCAATGAAGAAAGGAGTTGAGAAATCTGCTGAAGAGTTTCAAATGTCATAGCTGCATATTCATGAGTTGCAGGCACCTGTGGCTACTGTCTTCCTGTGGATTGCTAGTGCTGCTGTCTTTAGAAGCACTGGAGGTTGTTCCCAAATGGCACCATTGTTTATTTGCATATAAATAAATATATAAAGGAAATATTGGGGAGTGGGTAACAAACACATAAAATTATTCTGGCATGGGGAGAGGAGAAAAACTCCATCCTCTTTCAGGATATGCCACCCTTAGCAGACAACCTTCTCAGGAGTTGATAGTGCCTATTTCGAATCTGGATCCCTTTGGTTGACAGTGTAGTGAAGCAGATTTTCTCTGCCAGCCTGAGAAGTCAGTAGAAGCTGGCTACAGGGGAGAAACAGAAGACATTAATCCCCTTTGCCGTTTCTTTTGGGTGTCTTGCAATGTGATGGACAATGTGAATCCAGGACCCCGTTCTCCATCTTCTCAGTTCCCAAACAGTGCTTTAAAAGACACATCAAAACAAATCAATAGTATTTAAGGGGTGGGGGGGACATCACACTTAGATTGATGCTTTACATAATGAGCCCTTTATGAGATGTAATGCCAACTGTTAATCAATAGACATGCCAGAACTGCCTCTAATACAACCTTGTAGAGTTTTTTTTTAATTAATCCTTATTAAAAATATTGACTTGTTGTGACTTGCTGTGGCCGCTCCTGGCTCTGTTTTTTATCCTAATTAGGAGGTTATGCTACACTGCTTAGGCTGCAGATAATAATGTAATGATTATTATCTTAAAACCTGAGAATCAATATAAGATACTATCAAACTGTACCAAGTGTCACAATTATGAAAATTACTCCAGATCTTAAAGATTTACAAAAGCGAGATTATGTTTTCTGTCTTATACTTTTTTCCCATTTGCTTTATTCTACAGTTATCTCAGGAGTAGACAGGTTCAAAAGCTGCTTTTTTTTTTTCCACAGAAGGCTTTCTCAAATCATTATATTTTGACATATCGTGTTCCAAGGGAGCTGCCATCTTCCTTACTGCAGTCATTTAAAAGAACTCCCTCTCCCCAGCACCCTATACCTCAAAAGGCATTTGTATATTAAACTAAAAGTTCTAGTACAAAGGGAAAAACAGAACATCCAGAGGTTTTACCAAGGGATGCCACTAATCCAAAGACCCACAAGAGAGAAAGAAAAATAAATGAATAAAAGTGAGAGAATGGCTTGTTGCTTTTCCAAGAGACTCAGAATATAAAAGTGGGAGGAATGTAATAATAATAGTTAACATGTATGTATAGAGCATTTCCTTACCCAAACCAGATATTGTTCTGAGTTCTTTATGTCCATGAACTCATTTAATACTCACTGTAGCCTTGGAGGATTGTACTGTTATCCTATTTTATAGATGAGGCAGTCGAGGCAAAGAGAGTTTTATTTACTTGTCCAAAGTCACTTAGGGAGTGGCAGAGCAAGAACTCTGAAGCTCAGCCTCTGGCTTTCATGTCTGTCTGTGCTATTAAGCACTGTGATAATTGAGACCATCTGTCAAGCACAGCCTACTCATTTTGCATCCAGGATGCTGGGTGGAGCTCAGCAAATTTAAATGACTTATCTCAAGGTGTCAGCCAATAGTAAACTGTTAGATATCCCATGTTACATAAATTACACATCTCGATCCCCTCCCCTCTCCAGGCCAAAGTCTTTATCCCCAAGGGTGTTCAGACCAGGGGTGGCAGGCAATATTGTGCAAAGCCAGTGAGTCTCAGCCTCCTGAGTCGCCCTGGCATCTGTGTTCCTTGTCTCCTCATGGCCAGCTCTTTACAGAGCCATTGTTCCTATGAAAATTAGGGAGGGGTGGTCATGCGAGGGAGCCCCACTGTTTGGCTCTGTGTTTGTGAATAAGGAAAATGTTTTCCTTCTATAGCCTCTTTAGAGACAATTAAGCATTAGCTTTTGTTGGATGCTAAATTATGAGTGAATTTAGTTTAAAGTATGTGAACCATGCACCCTTTGAAATTTGCCTGAAAAGGCTCATTATAAAACTAATGCTATGAAAAAGCACTCCCTTTCAGATTAGGGAAAGCACCTGAATAGTTTTCATAAGTGGCTGCGCATCATTTGAAAGCATTCTAGTGTTGCCTGAAACGCTTTCAACACACCTTTCAACTAGGAAATTTCACATTCAGCATATCTGTAGTTCTACAAGACTTTCAATAATATTTAAATTGGTTAACTGTATTTCTTTTATATCTGTTTTAATGCTTTTATTGATTTGAGGTAGATAAACTTGATTGTGCATGAAATCTTATTTTTCCACACAAAGGAGATATGATTTGAGCATATACAAGGAGAACTGTACCTCTAAATCAAGCCAGACCTTTGCAGTGCAAGGGTTTGGGTCAAATACAAGTTTACTGAGGCCTTCAAACTGTCCTGGCACTTACTCCAATGTTTGTTTCCCCAAAAATCAGTGCTACAGAAGAGCTCTTGGATGATATGTCTTTAGTAAAGTTCATGGAGAAAAGACTCTCAATTTTTACTATTGAAAAATGAATGCTTCTTTTAAAAATCTAGAGGTTTTTTCTTTCAGTTTGTAAATTTTTAGTGGCTCATAGACACTATAATTCCTATAGCCAATAGTGTTAGATTCTTTTATTTTCCATTTTTTTAAGTTTATTTATTTTGACAGAGAGAGAGAGAGAGAGAGAGAAAATGCACACACACATGTGTATGAGAGAGCAGGGGAGGAGCAGAGACAGAAAAGAAAGAGAATCCTAGCCAGGCTCTGCACTGTCAATGCAGAGCCCAATGCCGGGCTTGAACTCACATACTGTGAGATCATGACCTGAGCCTAAGTCCAGAATCAGATGCTTAACTGACTGAGCCACCCAGGCACCCCCCTGCTTTTTCTTTTTTTTTTTTTTTTTTTTTTTTTTTAGATTCTTTCTTTTAGTAACAAGGGAGTGAAGAACCGATTTGTGAACATTTCAGCTAATATGCACAAGAACACAGTAGGCAATACAAAATTTTTCTTTTAAAGACTGTACACTTTATAAGGTTATTTTACTTACTGCTCATACATATAAATCCAACTAGATTATCTCATCACAAATAAGAATTGATGCATGACACACGAAACCCTAGCTGCATAAGGGGCCCCTGAGTTCTTGGAGCGTTTACATCATATAGGGGCAAATAATACATAATAGGGTCATGAGAGCTCTGTAGAAGTGGGTTCAAATCTGAACTCTGCCACATTAGCCTCATTACCTTGTCCAAATTACACCAGCTCGTGGAGCCTCGATTTCTTCACCTAAAGGATGGGGATAATGATAATACTAATGTTATATAAACAAATGCATGAGAAACCCTGTTACATCTCCTTATTGAATGCCTACTTTGTGTCCCACACTCTGCAAGGGTTTGGGGAGGCAGTTACTCTCCATAGGTGACTTCTGTCTTCCTGGGACTTACTGTCTATGTGGGAAGTCAAATGTGAAGGTTAGTGCCTGTGAGCAATGTGGCAAATCATAAGCACACAATAAATGTCCAGATATCGCAAATGAAAAGCCATGAAAAGAACGTTTTGGAGTTAGTGATATATTTCATACTTTAGGCCTAGGACTGAGCTAGTAACGTGAGGACTATGAAAATAGAACCACATGGCACTCATGTGCAAAACTGAGGAAAGAGGAGAAAATCAGGTCTCGTGTGTGTGTGTGTGTGTGTGTGTGTGTGTGTGTGTGTGTAACCTTATAGGTGGCTGCTGTCCATTGATTCAGAAGAGATCAGGTTTTCCTCTTCAGCCTCTGTGCTAGTGTTGTTTATAAAGAATCCAAAGAAAAATTAATACCTGTAATTAGCAAGCATTTTATACATTACAAAAAATGTTTTATGACATCCTCACATTTAATTTTAGCAACAATGCCAAGAAAAATAGTCAAATAGAGTTAAACGCTAACATTGTATGGGAGGAATGGATTTGCTGAAGGCCGTGCGACCATTGCGTAGTGGGAGGCAGAACTTCAGTTCCCCAGGAATATTCAGCTCTATAGCTGCTCACGTTTCTGTATCCAGATCCTATAATTTTGGATTAATCTCTCAGTTAAATGTACTCACTAAAGAAAGACATATACAAGGGCGCCTAGGTGGCTCTGTCAGTTGATCATGCGACTTTGGTTCAGGTCGTCATCTTGCAGTTTGTGAGTTCGAGCCCTGTGTCATGCTCTGTGCTGACAGCTCAGAGCCTGAAACCTGCTTCGGATTCTGTGCCTCCCTCTCTGCCCTTCCCCTGCTCGTGCTCTCTCTCTTTCTCAAAAATAAACATAAAAAAAAAAAAAAGACATATACAACATGACTAGGTTTTGTAGGTTAGTTTCAGGTGACCATCACCTCTAGATTTCTATCTGGAAAGCCAGTAAGGAGAGGAAACAGAGTAGAATATTTATTGAAATCTCATATCTAAGGGAAAATGCAGTGCATAGCTCAACTCTAGGGCATTTTAGGTTATATAGTAAGCACTATTCCAGTGTGAAAGCTGACTGAGAACTGTTTTCTGAGGAAAAGTTTAGCCCCCTCAAAGGGAACCTTCTTTTCCTATTACCACTAGAGATGAAGTTTCAGCATCTCCAGCATGTGTCTCAATTTGTGTTTTAGTTTTTTAAAAATTTCTTTAACGTTTATTCATTTTTGAGAGACAGAGACAGAGCGCAAGTGAGGGAGGGGCAGAGAGAGAGGGAGACACAGAATGTGAAACAGGCTCCAGGCTCTGAGCTGTCAGCACAGAGCCCAATGCAGAGCTCACACTCACAAACTGTGAGATCATGACCTGAGCGAGAGGCTTAACCGACTGAGCCACTCAGGAGCCCCCAATTTTTATTTTTCATAAAAAGAACAGAATTATCCCTCTACAGAGATGATGATCAAGTGAATGTCCTTAAACATAGAGAATATTGACACAACAGGCTCCATGTTTAAAGAGAGTCTTAAACTTTTATGAATCATTATCAAAAACAGTCACAAGGTTATGATCTCACGGTCCGTGGGTTTAAGCCCCACGTCAGCATTTGGGCTGACAGTGCGGAGCCTGCTTTGGATTCTCTCTCACTCTCTCTGCCCCCCTTTCTCTCTCTGTCTCTCTCAAATAAACATTAAAAAATAGAAAAAATAAGTTGTGGGAGAAAAAACACTATTGTCTGTAGGAATGACTCAGTGGGAGGTGCAATCACAGCTACAAGTGTTCTCTTTTTCTATAGGGATCTGTCAGTGTCTGGAAAAATGAACTGCTTTTATTTCATGGAGATTATACAGAACCTGTGTTTCTTTCTTTGTTTTGGATTCTAGGAAACACAGACTTAAGTGAATTTATGGACTACCTTATGCCTTTGACAGGACACTATGCATTTCAGTTTGCAAACATTACCCTCACTTCTTTCTGTGATGCTTATTTTCTGCCCTTATATTCCTTCAGCTTCAGTTCCCTCAAAGTTTGTTTTATTCTAAATTGTTTTGAAAGCTGCCTTAAATCTTTTTGTAAAACAGTGTGAGAAATGCAGGAATATTGCATTAACATATTTTATTGTTTCGTTCACATTTAATGATTTAAATATTTAATTAAATATTTTATTCACATACAAATTATAGCCATTTAATCTCTTGTTGCATTAACCATTATTTCATGTATGATTTAATTGATGTGTAAAGTCTGAAAAAAAGTTTAGAAAAGGAAGGAAAGGCCAAATATTGGCAAGGAAATCGTGTTTGGGGTTTTCAGTGGTTTTCAAACCTGGTTGCACATCGAAATGATCAGCAGAGGTATTTCCTAAATGCAGATTTTGAATCCCATCTCCATCTCCATCTGTTTTGGTATATTGGATCTTGGGTGGGGCTCTGCCACCTTTATTTTAAAAAGCTTTGGAGGCAAATGCAGATAGGAAGCCAGGATGGAGAGCCACTAAGAAGTGTTTAAAGAGTAAGAACATCCTAGAAGAATAAAATTACACAGAAATGCAGTGTGAATTAGTTCGATAGCTGAATACCAACTTACCTGGACTGAAGAAAAATTGCTTAAAACTTACCAAACATGTGCTAACTTCCTACAACATACCGAGCTGGATGGTAGATTATAGCAATTTTCAAGATGTCTTCGTGTCACAGGGCACATTGCATAATGCCTCTCCTTGACTGCATCATCACCACCATCATCCAAAAACGTATGTTGAAACTACTCGCGCAAAACACGTGCTGGAGATGGAAAACATTCTAAGATACTGCCTTTACGGTCAAGGAGAGTCCGCTATTTGGACAAACAGGCCATGTATGTAAAAAAGATAATTCACAAAGTTTGTTAGCATATGCTAAGTGCCAACCAGTGGTGGCAAGAATAAATACTCCAGGAACTTGGGGAGAGAGATCACCATTGGCTGGCTCTGAGGTTGGAAGCCTGATAGAGAAGGTGGAACATAAAAAGAAAGAAAGAAAGAGAGAAAAAGAAAAAGAAAAAGAAAAGCCTGACCTTGCTGTTTGTGTAGGAATTAGATAAATATTTTTCTAAAAGTTGGTATAGCTGCAGCTGGCTGCATGCTCCTGCAAATTTACTGAAACTTTATTTATAAATAGAAGGTTGTATCATTGTATGTGCAACTGTGGATTTTACCAAAATAATGTCCCCCCTTCCTCGTCCCCCTCATCGTCGTTGTCTTCCTCCTCCTTCTTGTTCTTCTTTCTTCTTCTTTTTCCATTTATAGTTCAGTGTCTGAAACTATCAAGCAGGAAACCAGTTGGAAATATATATTTTAGGGAGGCCATAAAGCCCTGACCTATCTATAGAATGACATGTACTTATGAAGAGAGGGTCAGCATGTTCCCAGGGATTTCAACCTCACCTTGGGTTGACTGCTGTTAACCAGGGAGTTTATTGTATGTCAGTCTGAAAGCAAATCTTCTTGATTACAATTAAGGAGAGTGAAATAGTGCTTAACATTTTTTTCCATTATAAAAATGAGAAAATGCTTGTTAACATATAATGCATTCACTTATTATGATAAGAACGCACTTGATTTCATTTTTTCCTAAGTATAAAAAGCATTTAGAAGGAGTTGTTTTTATAGTGACTCAGAAGAAAATATCTCTGGCAAAATTGAAAGCTAGCATCAATGACTATGAGACAGAAACATAATTTCTAAGTTTTTTTTTGGGGGGGGGCATTTTGTCTTTGTTTTTGTTTACTATGTAGAAGTTTGAATGTGCATGACAACCTCATATGAAGGACATGATTTATAGAGTGATCTGAAAATTAATAAACAATTATATCAGGAAGTGAAATGGTGTTTTTTTTTTTAAAGAACCTTATGATTTTTTTATGAGCATGGGTAAAAATCCATGAAAACACTCAAGAATGCCCAGATGCTTTCTATCAAGCTAGTAAAGAGCACTTTAAACGTCTCTGATAGAACTCGGTGCCGAGAAAATAGCATTGGCCTAACTTTAACAAGTGGAGAGCTGGAAATAACACAGGAGACTGGTTCCCTCGAGCTACAGCCCTAGCTCTGTCTCTGTGTATCCAGATGAAACATGAGGAATTTAGTCCATAATGAGTCCTCACACCCAGGCTAAGGGCAAACAAATACAATTTTAAACAGATTTTAAAAATCTGTTTTGAACGAAGTTTCTTCTTTCTCTTCCTCTAGCTTTTGGATCACCCTTCACATTTACTCTTCTTCTAACTCCCGGAGCTAGAGGACTTCATTATGGTAACAGTGAAGAACATGTTTTTGAGGCTGGGAGGTTTTTGAAAGTTCAAAAACTGAGGCTTTTTTGTCATCATTTAAAGGCCACACTATACTTTGTTTCATCAGTACTCTGTTATGCACAGACAAAATAGAGCCACAAACCATTTTAGCAAAAATCAACAATAACCCAATTCTTAGAAGCCAGGCTACTTGAAGAGACCAACTTGAAAATGCCAGACTTCTATCAGACTGCACATCACAATCGCGGGGCCCTTGTGAAAGGGGCTTATTCCATAAACTTAGCAGGAAGGACTGATTATATTTAGCAGAAGTGGGTCATGAAACATTTCAAAACAACTAACTGTTTGAAGACTTGAGTCACAATGTCTAAAGACTAAGCAGTGTGGCTTGTTCTCCATCATGGACAAAGAGATTATATGTGAAAGAAGAGAGAATGAGACAGAACAAAATCGTGATGAAGCTGACATATGCCCCTTTCCCTCTTTGTGTCCACTTGAACATACTTACATTATTTCCTCTCTACCTCAGTCTTTCTAAATGTACCCATTTTGACAATCCTTGTCCTTTATCTTTGACATTCTTTCTTCCCAGGAGCTGGCCTCTATTAGTTTGCTAGGGTGCCATTAACAAAGTACTACATACTAGGGGGCTTAAACAACAGAAATTGATTTCCTCACAGTCTGGAGGCTAGAAGTCCAAGGTGTCAATATGGTTGGTTTCCTTGGAGGGCCTCTGTCCTTGGCTGAGAGATGCCACTTTCTCTCTGTGTCTTTTTATGGCCTTCTCTGTGTGCATGTCTGTGTCATCATCTCCTCTTCTTATAAAGACACCAGTCATGTTGGATTAGGGTCCACTCCAATGACTTCATTTAAGTTTAATCTCCAAGCTAAACACACTATCTCCAAATATAGTCACACTCTGAAGTACTGGGAGCTAAGATTTCAACATAGGAATTTTGAGGGAAATAATTCAGCCCATAACACTCTACCCTCTGGCCCCCAAAATCCATCTCTTCTTATGAGCATTGCCTACCCACACCCACCATTAGGAGTCCTTTGTATGCAGAAAACAGAGTACAACTCAGTCTGGCTTTAGTAAAAGAGGGAAACAACTCACACAGCTGAAAAATTTGAGGTAGACATAGTACAGCTGTATCCAGATACTGTAATGATTTTTATCAGGTGTTGACTTCACTCTCCATCTGTCAGTTCTGCTTTCATTTGTAATGGTTCCATTCTCAGAGAAGCTCTTCCTCATGATTACAAGATGGCTGCCATCTGCTCCAAATTATAGTCTATTGTATTGGTAACACCAGCTGAAAGAGAGATTGCTTTTATTCTCACTTATTTTAGTAAAAGTCCCAGATTCAGGTCTCATTTGTATGACTAAAGTCTTCAGCCATTACTAAACCAATCTTCTGGTCAGGTCAATGACCTGATTGGGACATCACTCCGATGGGTGAGACCTGGGTCATATGTGTGGCT
This sequence comes from Herpailurus yagouaroundi, assembly GCF_014898765.1. Taxonomy (NCBI): domain Eukaryota; kingdom Metazoa; phylum Chordata; class Mammalia; order Carnivora; family Felidae; genus Herpailurus; species Herpailurus yagouaroundi. The sequence goes on from NW_024412377.1 coordinate 57,782,556, forward strand.
CCAAATCAAAGGTGGGGTGAATCACATGGAATACAAGTGAGGGAGTGGTGAGGTCTCTCAGGAAATTGAAATTGCTGTTTCAGATGCAGGAGGAAGGGCCACTAACTAGGCCAAATCAAGATATTCATTGCACCAACCTTTCTCCCTCTTATAGAATAAACTCTTAAATATCTTTGCTCAGGCATCTCCTCCTCTCTGAGATCATCTCTGAATTTCTGAGATCATCTCTGAATGGTACCTTATCCACATTGTAATGATTACATGGACTTTTGGCATGCTCTCCTCTCTCTGTGGAGAATGGAATCTGTAAGAGGAAGAAGAATATCATTATTATGTCTTTCATACATCTAATTCCAAGGCAGTACTTAACATATAGGAATGATATATGTGTGTATGCACATGTGAGTGTGTATGTATTTTAAGCTGTTTAACTCAATGAACCACAAATTGTGGAAGTTATGTCTTCTATGGGAACTTACTATCATTCTTAGAAATCTGACACAGAGATGTCATTGAATCAGTGGCTGGAAGATGCTGGAGGTGTAAAAATTGAATGTCTCCATTGTCAGAAAAGAATATATGACAGGAATACAGTGGACTACTTTTTTTTTCTATTTGCATTCTGTCTCTGGGCCCTGGTTTCCCTATTTCTAAAACAATCTGATGTTTGGATTACTTTTTAGAATTCTTTGAGGAGTTCCATTTGACAATTCTTTGGTGATAGTATAATACAGCATGAAGCAGGCAGATGTGCCAAATCCAGGGATATGTATGAGATAGGGATTGAGTGTCCCTATATGATATCTAGGCAAGAAATTTATAGAATTTGGGAAGCTCACAAAAGTTTTAAGAATGTCCAGAGAGAAGTGAAGATGACCTCAGTCCCTTTCCATAGCCCCAGATGGGTGGTATTAACATGTCTCTCCCCCAGCCTACCTCTACTTTTATACTCTTTTTCTCAATCCAAGTGCAGAAATGCCTTGGCCTACTTAGTTTTGTCTGGTCTTATCTTTCTCTGCCCTAAGTAAACATTATCTAAGATTAATATATCTATTTATTTCCAGAAACCTATCTATTGTTTCTCCCATTAGGGTTAAATTGCATCTTGGCAGGATAGCAAAAGTTTCTCTTGTAATTCCCAGGATTTTTCTTCATTAACAAATACCTTGTGAGAAACTAGGAACTCCCATTTATGATTAGGTCATAAACTCTAACAGTATATAATTTTAGATCCATTATTTTCTCAGTTTCTGATTAGAGAAACCAGTCCATTCACTTCCTCATTTTGTGACCCTTATCCACGTGCCTGTCACATGGTAGATGCTCAATAAATACAATTTTTAATGACTGAATGAGTGAATAGATAAATGAATAAATAACTTCCATTGGGAGGTCCATATTTCATCAATTTTAAGAAGTTTATATTTTTTACATTTTAATATCCCTGAAACAGTTGATAACTGCATTCAATCACTCTTGGCAAGAGACCATAATAATGGAAATGTCATTGCATACACATAGTAAAAACTTCGATCAAGTCTTGTACACCTGAAACTAATATTATGCTACAAGTTCTTAACTGTAATTTAAATAAACCTGAATTATGAGCAAAATTCAGTCAGGTCATGTGCATTATCAGTAATATAGATTGAGTTTAATTGCTATCTGTATTTTAAAAGCAGCAACTTGACATTTAGTGAACATTTTAAAAAAGATTTGTCTTAGTTGTTTAATAATCTCCCATTTATTTCATCTATTTTTTAATGGAGTCCATTTTCTTAAAGTTTATTTATTTATTTTGAGAAAAAGAGAGAAAGCACGAGTGAGAGAGGGGCAGAGAGAAAGAATCCCAAGCAGGCTCTGCGCTGTCAGTGCAGTCTGATGTGGGGCTCTATCTCATGAACCCGTGAGATCATAACCTGAACTTAAATCCAGAGTCAGATGCTTAACCAACTGAGCCACCCAGGCAGCCCTAATAACCTCCCATTTAAATCTAAGATCAAGAAAGCATCAACAATAGAACTTAGAGAATAGTTGTCAACAGTTTAGAGGAAAATCACAAAGACTATGTGGAACTTTGTTTTAGGAAATGCTGAATCATCAGCTTTCCAGCATAGAGAATACCTACATGTGATAAAACACAGATATTTATAACTCTAACCAAAAAAAGAAAAAAAAGAAAAAGAAAAAAAAATTGAAGCGTGAGATTCCATATATAAAGAAGCGTTAGGAATTTGTTTTATATTTTCCGCAAAATAATAAAACAATCAAAATCTATGTCTACATAAGTCTTAAGAGCTCTTTCAATAAGTTAATAAATTAAATGATAAGGCATTTGTCCGTAGTTTGATTGCCAATATTTTTTTATTAGTCATTTGCAAAGTAATAGTATATCTTACAATCCATAGATTTGAGGTCCTATTAGTAGGAGAGATATTTTGGGGACAAGAACTCAGTTACCCACCCTTGAATCTCACCACACAGAATATTTTCTTTAGGTTCCCTGATACTATAGGAAGTTATTTTCCATGAAGATAGACTTGGATTAGACCTGAAGGAGAGTTTCTCCAAAATTGGAATACTCTGAAGACAAGAATTAGCTATTGAGGGAGATTGTGAATTATTCAGCCTCTGTGATTTGCAAGGGAGATTTTTTTCCTGTGCCACTGATGGCCAGGATCTGCTTATGTTTACATGCATAGCACAGCTACCTTTGTAAAGTGGACACTTCCTTCCATGAAACGACTAGGCAAACTTGCCTTCCCTCCTGATTCCCTAGGCACAAGAAAGAGAGCAACTGAAATAATAAGAATCAGGATAGCAGATTGTCTTAACATATCAGAAGCCTGTGAAGAATTCAAAATAGTCAACTTGTTTGGATTCTCACTCCACTGATCAGGAAAAGATGTTTTTGATCACAGATAAAAGTTGCTTTTCTGTTGCTCAGTTTCTATTTTAGAAAATAAGAGACTGCTATTTACTTATAATTAGATATTCTGAGAGAAACCTTTCTGGGGGCCCATTGTGCATTGTATTGAGGTGTATACAATGTAATTAGATAGCAGTATTTGCATACTTGGTTCATAAACAGAGCAATGGCCTTATGCGCCTGAGTCTATAGGTTTTCCTATAAGCAGATGAGATAAATCCCAGAGAAAGTGGTATCTGAGTCATTGCCTTTCAAAATGAAAACAAACAGATCTGGTATCTTCAGGGTATCTTGTGTTCATTTATCTAACCGTAAATGGTAATCTACAACATCATGGCTAATAGACACTTTCCATTTATTTTCCAATTTGGAATGGGCTGATTGGCCTCTTATAGACTGCGGGGACACTATGTAAGAGCACTGTTTTCAACCAGAGAGGTACAATTCAGGTCAGGATGCAAGAGTCACACTTCATCCTCAAGGGCTATGTCATGATGCATTTCTCAATCCTCTAAGTTTGTTCCTTCTGCCAAGAATTTGCTTTCTCCTTTGCCTGATTACTCTTACTCTTCCTTAGACATAAAGTTCAGGCATTCTTTCCCTACGTTGCCTCACCTAGCCCACCTCCATTAACATTGGGTAGTGTAGTTGCCATAGTGACAGTACCCCTGCCTCCATTTAACAGGATTAACCGGACTGTGGTGTACCTTTTGTTAGTCTGTTTCCTCTACTAGAAGTCTGTGAGTAATGTGAGGTCAGATGTGTTGCTTAGACCCAGTACCAGGAAGATCCTGGTAAAACAGTTGAGAACTGCATGCAAAGTTATATCATATTTATTAAGGGGTAAATTAATGAACTCATTTGTAATATTCCTTTTTAGAATTTTATTGAAGTTTCTCTCTAAAAATACATTTTCACAAACCTGACACTGGGGCTTCTCTTACATATTATTGTACTGATATGATTAATATGACCAACAATACTCCTGTAAGGAACAGGATAGATAACTAAGTGACTTTGATAGGTGGCTTTTGTTTTTTACCCTATTTGTCCCCATTTATACTACTTTTTCTAATCATTAATCATTTCTTTATAGATAATACAAATAATACATTTGTTGCTTCATTCCTCCCCCCCTTTTTTTTTTTTTACAGTGATGTTGCTCTTTCAGTGAACTTGTCCATTTTCTTAGGTTGACTCTTACTCATTTTCCACAGCCCTTGTTTTATGTGTATCAGGTAAGAAGTTTTCACTCCCAAAAAAGATAAAGAATTATGTATATAATTTATCCATACTTTTATGGGGTCATAATAGGAAATAGCAGAGCTAGGAAGCTTCTGGGTTTGTTGACCCAGCCATTCATGGTGTAATCAGGAAGCCAGTTTTTTTCTATCTTTTGCTTTGCTATCCATACGTTGGCTTTTTCCCAAGCATGGCTTTCCTTTGGCTGTACATGAAATAATCAATAGTAGCAGTTAGGGCCACATACTTCCTCCTTTATGCTCAATGGGATAAAGGACACATCTCTTCTTACTTTCCCTGAACAAGAAAACTGTTCCCATATGTCGTAAGAAACCTCTTCATGTCTTTCTATATTGGTTGGGCCTCATGTTCATTCCTGAACCAATCCCTATTGTCACTGAATGTATTGTACCAATTGGCTTAGATCTGGACTCACAAACAAATCCCTGATAAGGGAGAATGAAAGTAACATAAGTTGCTTACTGCTTGAGGAGAGGTCAAACCACAAAGTATTATGGCTTCTATACAATGGGAAAGGGGTCGAATGGATATGAAGAAGTCATGTGTCTCCATGAGTGTGCTATATCTTTCCTTTAGATGTTCCAATGATAACTTAAACATGTCCCCCAGTGGATCACGTTATTTCCTCCTAGAACTAGTCCACTTTGAAATTTTCCTGCACTATGAACTTCATCTAACTTTTCATTATTATCCACTCTAAAAGACAAGAAGTTACTTTTGACTCTGTCTCATTCAATTTCAAACATGGTTCAATACAAAGGGAGCAAAGTACCTAGTCCATTTATTCTGCTACTATTTACTGTATATCAGGCACTAGGTATATAATTGTATACGGTGCCATTATTAGATTGGCAATATAAGATTGGCATATAATGCTAATTTTTTTTTTTTACAGTTTTGTCCCTTACAAACAGTAAATAATTTGCACATATACAAATTTGTGACAAACGTTCTGGAAGGAAAAAATAGGGTAACATGAAATAAAAATTGAAGTTCACATTATCCATTGGATAGAAAAGACTTCTTGGAAGAAGTGATATGTAAGCTGAGTCCTGAAGAGTGGAGGCATATAGGCAGACTAAGAGAAAGATGATCATTACTCACACAGAGAGAATTATATACAGTGTCATAATTAAGGAGCTGGAAGAATCCCAGCAAGAGTACAGTATAACAGAAGTCAAAAGACGCATACTTCGAGAACAAAGCATTGACGGCACAATCAAATGCTGCCAAGGGGTCAAATGAGATGAGGACTGAAAAGCAATGGTTGGATTTGACAACACGATATCTTTTCAGACCTCAGTTGGAGTAGTTTTAGTGGACTGATGGGAACAGGAGCAAGATTGGAGTGGTTTGCTAGTGATTGCAAAGTGAAAAAGTGGGGACATTATATGTACACAGCTCTGAAGAAGTTTTTCTAGAAATGGAACAGAGTAATGGTTGGTCACTGAAGAAGACTGTGTAGTAATGGGACTTGGATTGTTTTATTTTTATGTTTTGTTTTATTTGTTTTGAGATGAAACTCAAATTAGCATTAGCAAAGTCTAGAACTTCATGCGATTCTTTTGGTCTGTTTTTTTTTTTTTTTTTAATTGATCTATTCCTGACTCATAGAACACCTGATACGTAGCAGATACTCATAAAAACTTTGACAATTAAATGAGTGATATTCTAAATTATGTTTATGTGTGAATGAGAACTATCAGTTATAGAGTATGAGACCAAAAATACAAAAGAGAAATCTTTCAGAAGGAATAGGACTCAGATCCTGTGCACATGTGGTAGTTATATCATTTAATGAGAGGAAGAAAATTTTCCCCATCGTAATGAAAGGACAGGAAAAAAATGGGTGTAGACCCAGTTAGTATCTAGATTTGAGATGAATTTCCCATCTCACAGTTTCCAGAGATTCTTAAAGGGAGTGAAGCAAGATTATCAGATGAAAGTAAGGAGGGGCATGTGAAAATGCTTACCATAGCTGCTGAGGATCGAGGTGGGACATAGCAAAGTAAAATTTCTGGATAATTTAAGGCCATGCCTCATGGATTTATACCTATATCCTCCTGTCTCATTGGGAAAGACCCATCATTATCAATCTGCATGGATGCAGTAGGGGTGGGAAAAACCTGATGGCTGGTGGGTTCATCCAGGATTTTGCCAACTAAATTGAGGGGCAAAGGAACTGAGGATATTTCTGAGGATATTGTTCTGGTGGAGCAGGAAAAGGAATGAAGCCTGGAGGGGACTACAGAAGAAGAAAAATGAGTCCTTGGAGATCAGCTCGATAATTATTGTACTGGGCTGACAGGATTGGAGGTTGTGTTCATTCAGATGCTGGGATATCTGAAGTTGCGATTTTGAAGGCTGCATTGCCAGTGTCACTTAGTCACCTAGTCTGGACAGTCCATATTTCTCCCAGTATCTCTCTAACCTGCAGATTTTTCTCCATTTCCTCTGATCCACTGTTGCCTGAGTTCTTGTTACATTAGTCAACTGCAGGATCCTTCTAACACACCTCCATGCGTTCAGTCTCTATGCTTTACCTTTTTTTTCCTAATTCAGTTTTTTCTGCACAGATACCTGCTTGATCTTAAAACAGTATCTCCATCACACAATGTCCCTCCCTTCCCAAAGCCTTCATTCTGTGTCTGAATCATGTCTTAAAGAAACCTTAGCTTGGCTTTCAAGGCTTCTTGTCATTTTGTCATATTTTAAATTTTGAATTATTTTGTGATAACTCCTTGACTGGAGTTCACTTTGTACCCACAGTATCTCCTTGTCATCCACTCACCAGTCCCATGGCTTGCCTGGCAACTCCTTCCTTTTTTGTGCCATCAGTGTAAATCATTATTGTAATTTCAATCTAAATATTTTTACCATTATTTATAGTTTACTAAAGATTTGGTTAAATGCACTTTGTCTTCCAAGGACTTATGTCATCTTTTATGTGTTTTAATGTTCTGATGACTATATCAGAGGCCAACATTTAAAGCTTAAGGATACTTTTCTTTTTACATCACATTTTAATGATAATAATAAGGATGATAACTATAATAATAAGGACAACTTCATTTGTCCAAATATGGGTAAAAATTTCTGTATGTTTTACCTGCAACTGCATTTAACACATGTTAACCTCACTCCCACACAACGGAATATTAATTATATTTAAAGAAAAACATCACTGCTATTTCTGGTGCTTGGAACTGTCAACCATATGGAAATGCATTTTAACCATGTGATCCATACGCATTGAAGTGGTTACATTTCCTGAGGTGTTCATCTCGGGGATATAGCTGCTTTCTGTGAAGAAAATTCTCTCCCCGTAAGTGTAACCTTCAAGGAAATGAGAAGGCTAACAGGTTAGGTGTTCTTGAAAGTGCTTTGCCAGTGTTGGATGTATGGAGACAAACACCTGAGAGAAGTCTTAGGCTTCTCTGGAGAAATCTTAGTCACTATAAACTCCTCCCATGGATAGGTGCTGGACTTAGAGTTAAGACTAGGAGTCATGTCTGTTAGAACCTCCCTAGGGACAGAGAGCCTTTTTTTCCAGGGGGAAGAGTGGCACTTCATCATTTATATGCACCCAGAGTGCCATCCTGTGGCCTAAAAACTGAGCTGTGTTTGTGTGTAGTAAATGCCTGTGGTATTTTTAAGGAGTTTTATGAGAAGCAAAAGTACAGTGGAGGTAAGATTTATCAAGGCTTCCTAAAAAGCATGACCAAAAGAGAAAAAAAAAAAAAAAAAAGAAAGAAAGAAAACTGCAAAGGAACACCTTATAATTCTTGTCAAATCAGTTCTAATTAAAATCCTCATCTGGCCTATTGCTGGTTCTATTCTGGTGCCTAATTCTTAGTTGCCATTTTAATTCCTCTGCTGGTTTCCATGGTTTCTTTCTCCTTCCTCTCTCAGATGTACATTAGCAATGATGTTTGCTTTTGTCTTAATTTCAAAACAGGTCTTAAAATGCTAATATTTGTTAATGTCAAGAGATTAGGTAACTTGATTTAAGGAAATCTGGCATTTCACACTTGGGCAAAGTGTAGTTAAACAGTGCCTTCCAAACAAAGGATGCACCCTGGCTTTTTTCCACTCCCTAAAGCATATGAAATCTCAGGAAGTGAAATTTGACATATTGTTTTAATCCCATTCCAAAACTCTAGTAGGTATTCAAGGAAATAAGTATTCTCATTTACTTGTAGGGGAAACATAAAATGACCCAAACTTTCTAGAGGATAACTTTGCACTGTACATTAAAAAATATTTCAAATAGTCATCTATGTTGACCTACCCAATGTCCTTTTAAGAATTTATTCTCAGTAAATGAACAGACTGGTATAGAAAGAATACTGTATGTTTGTATTATTTACAAACTTAATTACAGCAACTTAATTTTTTTTTTTAAATCTCAATTATCTAATAATAGGAGACTGGCTCAATAAGACATAAAGCATCATAGAATAAAAATGCTGAATAGCAATTAAAGATGGTGCTATAGAAGAAAGAATATTTAATGACAGGGGAAAATGTTCTCAACTTATTAAGAGACAGGCATATTGTAGAATGGTAATTTGGATCTTACAAAGGACATATAAAGGACCAAAGAATAACTCCATTCTATTCCCTGAGGTAGAAACCAGCAAAGAAAGAGCCAGATGATGGAGCTCAAAACAGCAGCTTCATAATACTCTTTGTCATCCGTCGAACTTCCCCTCTGTCAATGGAAGCCAGGCACTCAGTTACAGGTAGACCCGAACAATGCCAGACCTCCCAGCCATGACTGAAACAGAGATCCCTTGTTTACTTCCTTTTCCCATTTTCACCAATTAGATGAGTTCCTCTTACTCTCCTAAGGACAAGGAACCAAGGGATTGGGAAGGAGTGACACTGGTTCCTGAAGCGAGATGCCTTTCCTATCTGGGATATAGAAGTTTCTTCTTTTCTATGACTAGAAAGGAGTAGGGACATAGGCTTTCACATTTACTGTTCTGCATCTTTTAACTGCTGCTTAATTGTCTTGTTTAGGACTCAAGAGGAGAAGAGAATATTGTTATTGCTACTTCTATAAACTGTAATAAATATATATCTGTGGGTTACCAAAATTTTGTGTGTATGTATTTATATGTAATGGCTGGAAATATCCATATACTCATGCAGTGTTTTCTAAGATGAGTGTTCATTGTTTTATGGAATATATATATATATATATATGCATTTAATACCCCTAACCTACCCATCATCCTAGTTTAACCTCACCCACTCACATTTACTCAGACCACCTACATTATCATAGAGTTGGGCACAGTCATCTAGCACCAAGCCTATTTTATAACTAAGTGTTGAAGATTTCTTGTCAGCTATTGAATACTATACTGAAAGTAAAATGTGAATGGTTGTACGTGTATAGGTGGTTTATCCTAGGGATTGCGTGTGTGATTGGGAGCTGCTGCTTGCTGCTACTGTCCACTGCGTGGAGAAAGTATCCTACTGCATAGTGCTAGCCCAGAAAAAAAAAATCTAATTTAAAAGTACACTTACATAATGCTTTCTCATTGTCGTAAAGTCAAAAAATGTGTAAGTTGAACCATCATCAGTTGAAGGCTGTCAGTATTCCTTTATACTATATTATATTTTATTGTGTTTTCATATTATGATATTAAATACATATATCTAAATATCTATATATTTATATATATAGATAAGGTATATATACCTTTGTGGTATAACAAGGCACTGTTTGTTCATTAGGTGGAGAGAGTAGTCAGGAGAGAACTGCATGTGGCCCACAGATTCTTGAGCAGTGGGAACCTTTCTGCTTCCTCCTGTGTATATGATGGGCAGTAGTTTTGTGTTGGAGATGTGGGGTATGGAATAGAGGAACAGGTGGATGGCACCTATGGATAGGAAGGGATAATTACAGGGAATGTGGCACATCTTATCACCAATTTCCCAAGAAAGCTCCCTTAATCTGATCTTCTTGGACACACCCACTAATTGTGCAGTTACTTATCCATCATTCATTTTGACAAATTGATGGAAAATCAGCTAATACCAGGACAGAAGGTATTAATAAACTTGTCCCTAACTGAAAGAACTTCTTATCAAAGCATCCTTTCAGAGAGGCTTATTAAATTTTATCAGTAAAATATGTCCATAAATATTTGAAACTATGTATTAGACATTGTGATAGACCCTTTACATGGGCTGATTTATTTGATCTTTGCTAACAACAATTCAAGAGCTAAATAAATTTCTATTCACTTGTTATAGATAAATTTTATTTATTTATTTATTTATTTATTTATTTATTTATTTATTTATTTAATGTTTATTTATTTATTTTGAGAGAGAGTGCATTAGAGGGGAAGGGGAGAAAGAGAGAGAGAGAGACAGAGACAGAGAGAATCCCAAGTAGTTTCCACGCTCATCATGGAGCCTGATACGGGGCTTGATCTCAGGAATCATGAGATCATGACCTGACCTGAAATCAGGAGTTTGACCTGTCACTGACTGAGCTACCCAGGAGCCCCTAGATGATAAATTTTAAATGCAGAGTTTAAGGAATTGCTCAAGGTCATCTAGCAAGTAAGTGGCAAATCTAAATTCATACCTGTGCAATTTGATTCCCAAGTTTATACTCTTTGCTACCATCCCAAACAACATTCACAGCCTAATCCTTCAGGATGTGACATTAATTAACTTTCTGAAGTCATATTACAGTTTGGGGATGGAAGGATACTTTTGTTTTATACTTTGAACCCTTTGCAGAAACACTATAAAAGGTCACGGATGCCAAATGATTTTTATTAAAAATAATTAAAACGATATCCTAGTCATCAAGAATACATTTGTATTGGAGGAAAAAAATAAATGACTAGTGCTTGAAATAGAAACCCCAAAGCAATATGTAATCACATACAGAAATAACATGAGGATGCCAGCCCGGCTCATGTGATTGCTCCCCTCCTCTTCCCCTTGCGATTCTCGGTTTATTTTATACTTAAAAAGAACAAACCCCTAGGATAAATCACTTCATTCCATATCATTTCTTTCTGCTTTTTTGAATTTAAATTTGAAAATGTGAAGCCTGAGAAATCCTAGAATCTAGTTTTTTTAATATGAAGTTTAATTTAGGAGATGGCACGGAAGAAGAACTGTAGAACCTCTAATGGATTTTTCTTTTTTCTGAAGGAACATGAAATTAAATATTGGTAATTATTTGACACGCTTTTAAATGTAGATTCTAAATCCATCCTATCATAGGAACTTCCAGATGTACCAAGCATTAGTGTGACAATTGAAATGGGGAAATGCTTAAAAAATGATGAGAAACCTCATTTTCAAAACCAGATGACAGATACAAAAAGTTGGCAGTGTGTCTAAAGGAAAACATAGCATGCAGAGAGAGATCTAAAAATACTATAAACAAAAACTGAAAGACAACTTGGAATCTGACTTCAGAAATGTTGTAGATTTGAAAATAGTCCCAGTGACTTCTTTTCCCCTTTACAATGAAATTTGATGGATTTTCAATTTAAGAGTTGGTTGTATGTGTTTTTTTTCCAATACTTGTGCCATTCTTTGTAAATTTCAGTTTATAGTTTTATTTTTTTTATCATTTCAAAGTTTAAATATGCTCTCTAAATATGTTTCTCTATCATGGTACCCCATTTCATTTCCAAAAGCAAGTACACAGTGGGATAATTCACTCTTGTCTCAATGTTGCACCCTAGCACAGAACAAGAGGTTGACTGAGAGCAGGGTTTTTCAACTCTGCATCAGATTGTACACGAGGCTCCCCTACAGGGCTCCATAATACAACAGATTGCTGGGTCCCATCCCCAGATTCTCTGATTTGGTATGCCTGGGAGATGCCTGAAGGTATGTATTTCTAACAAGTTCCCAGGTGATGTCTGTGCTGCTGGTACTTGGACCACACTTACCTTCCTAGAGAAGGAGGATCCAAATCTTTGCCTATTGCTTCCATGGATCTTCATGAATATCAGCGTTAATATAATCTGAATTGATGCTATGTGTGTTGGTGGAAGGGTGGGGATGGAGGGCTGCAAAGAGTTTCTGTGTTGACCAACTTAGCTGAATCTATAGGTAGATGAAATAAATGAGACAATGATTAAAATATGGATTTAGAGTAGAGATTAAAAAACCCAACAGATGTCATAAAACATTTTGAAGTTTTGACTGAAACATAAATTTGAAGGTGTCTAATATGCATATATGATATGTTCTAGCAAAAACCAAAAAGCTTTAACCAAAAAAAAAAATCACTGCCTGAAAAAGAAATTCTTGTGACTAAGTCGGTGAAGAGTTAATAGGCCATCGCAAGGAAGTATCTGGGAATCTCTGTAATTAGAGCTAGGTGTGGGCAGCTTACAACTATTCTTTTGATCCTCGGCAAGATGACAGTGATAAAAGCCAGCCAGCTTCTTTTGAATGCATATAATATAAACTGGATAAAAAGTTTTCAAAATGTACTGGAGTGGCTATAAAATATATAGCCCCTTCATACATATTTTTAGGACATGTCCAGAATTGAAACATTGTTGAAGTAAATCCAGGAAAATAGTAAATGAAATTCAAGGTATGAAGTGCTGATTGTATGAAGCTTGGGAGAGTTCAGAAAGGGCTCAGTATAAATGAGGTAGAGAATGGTAAATTAAGGCAGCTAGCTATGCCATTTAGCTAATGAACCTCACTGATATTTAGAGTTGCCTCACTTCTATCTTTGCATATCTCTCTACCCACCTTCCTCCCTCTTTTTCCTCCTCCCACCTTCCCTGCCTCCCTCCTCTCTCCTCCCTCCCTCACTCTCTTCCTTCCTCCCTCACTCTCTTCCTTCCTCTCTTCTTTCCTCTCTCCTTCCTCTCTCCTTCCTTTCTTATGTTCAACTAGTATTTTGTACATCTGCTCTGTGCCAGGCACAGACTGCTGGGTAGGCTTTGGGGTACAGCAATGAATGAGATATTATTTTTACTTTTATGAATCTTTGCAGTCTATTAAGGTAGTTATTTGGCAAATGATTTAAATTAGGAAGCATCCTTGGAAGGAAGAGTATGTACTATAAAAGCATTTAACAGAGCGACAGGTCCTCTCCTATTCTATCAAGGAATCAGACCAAGCTTCTCTGGGTGAATGTTTGTACTTGCTATGCTTTGAAAGACAGAGACTTTGTCTTGTCCATTCCTTATCCTTTGACCCTAGAGATCTGCCTGGAATATTGTACACACTTAATAAATATGTGTTGAATAATTCTGAGCTTTGAGTGTGAATAGGGCTAGCTAACTGGAGAGTTAAGTGGTACAGGGGATTGTTCCAGGAAATGATATTGTGCCCAACACATGATGTTGTGCCCAAACATAAAGCTGGCTGTCCAATATGGTAGCCACATGTGGCTATTTATCATTTGGAATATGGCTCATCCAAGTTGAGATACACTGTAACTATAAAATAAACAACAGGTTTTAAAGACAATATAAATAAAAAATGTATAATAACTTATTTTTTAATGTCTATTTATGTTGAGAGAGAGAGAGAGAGAGTGCACGTGACTAGGGGAGGGACAGAGAGGGAGGAGAGACAGAACCCTAAGCAGGCTGTGCACTTATAGTACAGAGCGCAACGCGGAGCTCAATCCCATGAACGGTGAGCTGAAAGCAAGAGTCGGGTGCTTAAAAAACTGACCCATGCAGGTGCTCTAAAATAACTTATTGATAAATTTTAAAATATTGATTACATGTTGGAATTATTGTATTTTTGATATGTCGGGTAAATTCAAATATATCGTTAAAATTAATTTCACCTGTTTCTTTTTTTTTTTACATTTTGAACATGGCTACCAGAAAATGTAACATTACATGTGTGACTTGCATTTGTGTACCATTATACTCTCTTGCACAGCACTGATACATATAGTAAGCCATCCAGATGGTTCTATTCCATGGAAGTATTATGTGATGGGAGTCTGACATGCATTACACACTTTTGCTCTCTAGTCTGAAATAAGAGACCCTTCCATCCCACTTCTGCCTAAACTGTGGCAAGTCCCTATACAGAGAGAAACGTCTGTCTTGCTGAAAAGCTATTGCATTGTAAAAGCTTACTGTGTTGACCTGTTCTGGGATTGTCATATTGTGCATCTCAATACAAAAATTGTAGCATCTAAGAATGCTGCTGAGTGAATAGATTTAGTGAACAGCTTCTGAGTAGTGTGGTGATGGATGTAAATGCTAACTGTATTTCTTTCATGAGCCCAATTCCTAGTTTGTTTGCTTGAGAGGTTATGTTGATTGGACAGTTTTGAGTTGATTTGACCAAGTGGTGATATACTGAGGCAAATTGGTTCTCTCTTCGGAGAAAGAATAAACTATGAGAAATGGAAGTAGAGTATGGGACCATTCTCTAGGGATACAACTTTAGCTTATAGGTGTTTAAATCCCTGAATAGGAAGCAGTACTGATGATTAGAAACTGTATTCTGAATACATTCAGAAGGATTGTGGCATCTGGAAGGAAAGGGAATGTGTTGTAAAAGTTAATTCCAAGGTCCAGCTGTGTGTGCCTATAGAGCAAATAGAAGAGAACTGGCTGTGTATTTGCAATTGCTTTTGGCTGAGGGGTCGCTTTGGTTTCAAATAAATAACAAATAACTAAATTAGCAAAATGTGGTAGCACACAAAGCTACAAAAACAAAACAATGCAATAACACTATTCTATAGGGAAATCTACAAATCTAAAGAGTAACAGTAATAATATGGAGTTAAAACAATTAAAATGCATGCTAATGTCTAATGCTGTTTATCTGCTGTACTTTTAGATAATGTTTTTATGGTTTCATTCTGTCCTTCATTCATGTGGAATTAGGAGGGACCAAGGAGTAGTTGTTTTGTTTAGTTTTTCCTAGTGAGGAAGGGACATGAGGTAAGGCTGTCTCAGTGCTTTCAGATTAACCAATTTGGGCAAATTTATGATATCTGGTTTGCATTCCCCAAAGATGCCAAAACATGGCCAAGTGTCTGGGGCTATCTCATCTTGGTAAAAGGTGGAGGACACCTCAGTGACCTCAGTGTGAGATTTTCAGTTTGATTAAGAAAATCACATTGTTTTGGCCCATAGTTCAGTGAGTTTGTCCATTGTGTAGATTTTTGAGATTTTATTTGTTAGCTTTACTTTGAGTATGATGTTGTCTTGATGTACAGAGCTATGACATTGGAATTTTATCTCAATCTTCTTAAAGTCATAAATGATAAATAATATCTGATGAATATTTGAATGCCTACCATGTGCCAAGGTAAGTATCAGTTTACTATATAAGAGATAAAGCATTATACTCACTTTAAATACAGAAAAAATGCTTAGATTGCTCAGGAAAACTAAACAAGGCAGAAAAATGTATTCAAGGCCAAGGTCAGGCCTTTTCTAGGGACCTGGTACATGGAATTCTCCTGGCACCTGCTCAAGTAAGAGTTAACAAGGTTAATTTGTTCTCTGCTTCTGAAACACAAGGGAGGAAATTTTAGAGGGCTATGAAATATCCTCTTTGAGGTTAGGGAAAACTTTGCAGAAACTAAGAAAGCTATAAGAGTAGAAGTGCCAAAGGTGGTAAAGAAAAGTACTGAGGAGGAGGAAATGCTGAGCCCAAAACTTGGGTAAATATTAGCCTTCAGTGTAGTTCAACAAGTATGATGGAATCTAGTTCTTTTTACGAAGATGGGTCAACTACTCTTGTAAAATAGCTCAAAGAAATCATTTATTCCTCAGTAACAGTAGTAGGCAGGTGAATAGCAGTGGGTGGCTTTCTTTCTCACTGTTTTGGGGTACAACGGGACCCAGGCTGAAAGAAACTCTGCCATTTTCAATATATATCTTCCAAGATCACTTCCATTTAGGCCATGTATATAGGGAAGGGAGCATCTAAGAGATTTTTGTGGTTTCTTCCTGGAAATGGTCGACATCACTTCTGCTTCCTTTCCATTGATAGATCTCAATTATATAGTCACCTCTGATTATAAAGGAGACTGTGAAAGATAATCTAGATGTGCACTGAGGCAGAAGAGGAGAACTCGGGGCAAGGCCAGCAACTAGTGATCCCTGCTAGATTCATTCAACTGAGCATAGATTCTGTGCACCCTCAGCACAATTTCATTGTTGCCTTTAGATCACTCTGGAGTAGAGTTAACACAATACGTCATGCCAAGTCCACACTTGTAACATTCCAGTTTTTACCAAGCATTTTACAAATGTTCAGTTTGATGCTTAACCTGACCTCACATGTCATAGCTCTCTGGGAAGAAGTTCAGTTCTCTATAGTATTACATAATCTTATTCATACTGTGACCATGAGGCAACATGATGAATGCAAAAACCATGTCTTTGGGAATTAGATAAACGTGAGTTTGGGTTCTTATTCTTGGCTCATAATTTTGTATGCCTGGTTAACTGTCTTAACCTCTTTGAGGCTTAGATTTGACATTTTAATGACAAAAAAAAAAAAAAACCTAAATGAAAACCCTCCTTCCTAAAATTGTCAAGAGAATTAAATTGTTTTTAAATGTAGAAGCAATAAAGTTAAAATCTTAGTAATTTTTTCATGCCGAAATAGCTGTTGATACTTACTTCTCAAATAATATATATTTTTAAACCAAGAGTAGAGATTGAGTTTTCTTAAATGATATTTTAGCATTTACGAAGACAGTAATAGTTTCTTATCTACTCATTATGATGATTAATATATTAATAGTCAGTTATATCCTCCCCCCCAATTCTGCCAATCATGAAGTATCTAGGGCCACATTCAGTGCATAGTTAATTGGTGCTCTTTAAATGCTTGTTGAATGCCTGACCTCAAATCAATATTCTGGAATTAAGAACAATCTAAATTTATTACAAGCTAAAATTTTGAAGCTTCTGCTCTGACCATGATGTGTACTTTTTCTACCTCAGATGGGATTATATACAAGGCAAAGGAACTTGGAAGGGGAAAATGATAGGCACATTTAAAGCTTGCCTGCCAAATCAATTTAAAATGAAGTTGGCAAATTATTTTATGTCCTGCTTTTACTTTCTCTGAGATGTTTAGTACAAGTTGCTTGATTGACGCATAGGGAACAGAAAAGACATGCTCTACACTTCAGTATGGATTAACCGGAGAACAGTATACACTCCTAGAGATCAGCTGGCATGGTGACCATGAACTTCGGAGCTTCCAAGGATCACAGTAAAAGTGTGCAGAAGCAGGGAGAGAAAGGGTGACAAGAGAGAAAGGGCAGTTTCAGGAACATCTGCTTCTTCAGATCTTTCCCACCTAAGAGTTGCCTCATTCAAAGTCTTCAAACAACGCTCAGGAAGAAAGCCAATTGTGTTAGAACCATGTTTAGTGCTGAATGCATAGAGAAAGGGCTCTCCTCCCTGCTGTGCTCCACATGGAGATGAAATGGAAGCTCTCTATTATGCATTTGTGTCAAAGTCTTTCCTTCATCCAGCTATCCTACTTCCAGGATAGGGTACAGATTCTATCTGGGTCAGCTGCTTAACCAGCCCTTGTCTTGAATTTCTCTACCTTCTCTCGTGCAGTCTTCAAGTATTTACTGGACTTAAGAAATGTAAGTCTCTGTCTCTCATGGAAGTTACATTACAAAGAAAAGGAGGGTCTCAACAATAAATAGAAGACAAATAGGTCGATTATTAGGGAGAGTAATGACTACTGATGATGAAGTAATAATAATTTTAAAAAAAAAGGCTATTTGAAAGGAAGTAATGAATGAGTATTGAATTCAGATAAGGCAACCCAGGAAGGTTTTTTTTTTTTGTTTGTTTTGTTTTTTTTTTGTGTAGAGGCCATGTGAGCTGAGACCTGAATGGTGAGGAGTCACAGTTTGCCATACACAGCTCTAAGTCCAGACCCCTTTAGAAAGAGGGAGCAGCAAGTGCTAATACACATGTGTGAGGATACCCTTGGCTGGTTCAAGGAATAGAAAGAAGACTCTTGTGTCCAGAGTGGAGCCAGTACGGCTGATGGTGTGAGAACAGATGTCAGATGAAGTAGTTCCTCCCAGGTAATGGGAACAAGGGAGTTTAGATTTTTTCCTGTGTGATAAGAAATCATTTGCACCTACTAAGAATTTATTTATTTGTGTTCATTCAATGTGGTTAAATATTCTGTGCTTTGGAAAGTTCTTTTTCCGCTGTCTTGAGCTCTGCACTCAAAATTGTAGTTCCTAAGTCTGTCAAATTGCAGAAGAAATGGAGAATCATTAAAAGAATTTTAATAATACTTATTGACACTTGCAAATTGCAAACTCTCGAATGGCAAACTTTATTTCTTTGTAATCTTTTCCACATTTAGAATAAATGTAGAATTTCTAGATGATTGTAATGAGGACTTTTATTTAATGTATCAAAAATTACACCATTATAAAGGTCCTATTTCCAAAGGGTGATTGCTAAAAGCCATGTTCTTTCTTTAGGGCATGTTTTCCATTTAAAAGCACTTATCTTTGTAAGAATGAATGAAATGGTTAAGGGAATTGGTGCTAATTGGGAATGACAAGCTGACTATAAAGTCCTGCCCCCCCCTTTTCTTCTTGGTATATTTTTCTGAGTTTTATGCAAACCATTGGCACTTATAAATACTTTCTATTTCAAATAGATTTCAATTGTTGGGTGCTGTGATGTTTAGAGCTATATTTGTTTGATGTTTGTCCACTTACAAGAAGTAAATGTCTTTTTGAGAGAACAAGAAACTATAGGCTCTTTCAGTTAAGGTATAAAACCTCCTACTAGCAAATATGTCGTGTTGATTTAAATGAAATAGTAGCTCTGAGGTACATGTGTTCAAAAGTTGAAATTTGGTGTGATTTAAGTTTTATTTTTACTTTGTGCTTTGTTTGTTCTTCATTAGATATATGGTGATGCCATTGAGACACATGCTATCACAATTTTGTTTCTCTGCAGAATTATTTCGAACTCAAGATTATTAAAGACATGTTTAGAAACAATGAGTTTTTGATGGCAGTTCCTAAAATGTCTTGGGAAACTTGATGAGGCTTGTGATTGCTGTTTTCTTAAATGCTCTTTATTCCCATGCATTATGCATTCTTTTGGCTTTAGCTTTGGCTTTGGTTTTCAGTTTTTGGATGTGATCCTGCACTAAGTGGTGCCCACCTTGTATATGATGAAGTGCCTTTGGGTATGTTTTCTGGAGCAGGCCCACTTGCACTGCATGCGATGCAAGTGAATGAGCAAGATACGGTCTATATGGTTTTGGTATTCTCGTAGTCCCTGGCTACAAATGTAATAGGCATTCAGGGTTAGTGACCCTTGACAATGGGTGAGTTAAAACTTTGCAGAGTTAAAACAAGTCTCCAGTTGTTGAGAAATAAAATCTATTGGTCAAGTATGTTATGTTGTGAGTGACTCACCCAAAGCAAAGAAACAAAGGGTAGAGACGATGAGTACTTCCCTTAATAGAACAGGGGGAATAATGGAAACTGGTAGGTAATTTCTCTTGGCATTTATCTTTTGCTTTTTTGTTTTGTTTGTTTTTGATACTGATTATAAAGGTAATAGATGCTTATAGAAGTTGTAATTTGGTCTGAAAATACTGTATTAACCTCAAAGTAAAATGTAACATAAGGACCGTTAGTAAAGTATAATACAGATGTTAAAGAACCAATTCAATTTATTCTTTGTTCTCCAATCCCCTTCCTGCCACATTGTTAAGGGAGGTCTTTTGTTTGACTGCTTCTGTACCAAAATTTGTAGAGATAGTAGTACACAAAACAGAAAGAGAATACTATCTTTAGATTGATTTACTTAGTGAAAAAGTAGCTAGGAAGGGAAGGGGGCATTAGGAAAAGAAAAACTAATACAGAGATAGGGAGAGACATTTTGGAGGACTCTAGGAGAAAGAAGAGAGAAGTGGAGTAGCTGCCATGTGGTGTGAGATTTGGGGGAGATCAAGTGGTAAAACAACTTTTAGGGAGTTTTACTGTGTGAGAAGATAAGGAAGTTTGCTGAATATTGTAACATGCAATTTTCCATTAATCCTTCCATATATTCTGAAAACATTTCAGTAAAGATATCTACATTTTTCTTCAATACTCTCAGAGTTAAAAGTTGTGCTTCTTTCTCATACATCACCATGCTGAGATGGGATCTTTCTATTTGACAGACATATAGATCAAGATTTTGATGGAAGAGCTTAAGGCACTATATCAATAAATTAGGTTATACAGATAAAATAGAATATGCAAAAAAGATAATACAACTTTCCTTTATTACCTCACCATAAAATAAAATCAGACCCTATGTAATGCCTTGTACCCTGCTTTTTCCACTAGCTATATTTATATACAGATACATATCATTCCATTCCATTTGAAGGTTACAAAATATTGCATTGTTTGAGGTACTACAGTTGATTAATTCATTCTCCCATTTTTGGATAGCAGATTGTTTCCAAACATTTGGTTATTATAAACAGTATTGCAACACCTATTTCTGTAGCTAAGACTTGGCTATATCCTAATTTGTTTTGCTAGGACAAGAATTGGTGAGGAATAAGTTATTTGGAAAGAAAAGAATCAAATTGTAAGTATCTAATATTTTCTGGGGATGAAATGCCAAATTAATTGAGGTAAAGCAAAGAAATCACAACTAAAATAAGTGAAAAGTTTCATTATAGAAAAATATGAAAATTAAGCCAAGAAAACGCATAAAAACATTAGAAAATGAGTCAAAGAAGGGTTCTCAATCATTACCTCTTTCCTGAAGTTTATACCATAGTTAAATGGACTAGTGTGATATAAATGTGTCATAACTAAAATAGAAAATATATATAATACAGAGAAGTACAAAGTAATGTAGTAATTAAAACTTGTCAAGAATGACAAAAAGGAGCTAGAAAAGATCCAGAGAGAGTAAGAGTTAAGATCCATGAGAATAGTTTTTTTTTATTTTAATCTTTTAAATTTTTAATTTTTAATTAATTTATTTTTAATATAATTTATTGTCAAGTTGGCTAACAGAATAAATTTTTATATGGATTCCCAAGATTATACTGTCACATTTTGAAAAATGAAAACTGAGAGCTTATGTGGTCAAAATTAATGAAATTGTAATCTAAGGTGAAGGGAGGTACACACCCATTTGTTTTCCATATTTCATAAAGCAAAAGACAAAGAACACTATTGAAAATTTAATACTGATAATTTTAAGAAAAAAAGGCAGAAATTCCATAGTCTTCTACTAACCATAATTTGAAGAGAGTATGTTTTATATGTTTTTGTATGAAATGTTCTTTTTCTTTTTTTTATGTGTATGGTGGATGGGGTATCCATACCAGTTAGGAATGTGTTAAGCTGCAAATAAAATTCAAATGAAAGACCCTTAAAAAATATAGGTTAGATTTTCTAATAAAACAAAAAGTCCAGAGAAAAGTGGCTGCTGATGTCATTTGAGCTGCTCAGAGATGTGGTCAGATACTGTAGTAGTCTGTTGCATTACTGTCTACCAAATAAACCACCCTTTTGCTGTCCATACTCTTTTGTTATCCTCTGCTCTTGGGTCTGTGCTTAGCCTTTGAGGAGGTAGAGGAAGTGAGGTGTAAGTTTTACAAAATATTTTGGTCTTGAACTTTGCAGTTTAGAATTGCATGGTATCAAAAACAGGCTCTTCCTTCCTCCCTTAGCTTCTTTCTATCATGAAAAACACCTTGCTGTTTAGAAATATGTATAGGGGCACCTGGGTGGCACAAATGGCCGAATGGCCGACTTCGGCTCAGGTCATGATCTCGCAGTTTGTGAGTTCGAGTCCCGCATTGGGCTCTGTGCTAACAGCTCGGAGCGTGGAGCTGCTTCAGATTCTGTGTCTTCCTCTCTCTCTTCCCTTCCCCTGCTCTCACTCTGTCTCTCTCTCAAAAAATAAACATTAAAAATTTTTTTAGGAATATGTATAGACACGGATGAAACTTGATATTCCTAACTCTCTATAAAACTTCAACTGGGAATGCTTCGGTGGCTTATTCTGGTAAGCATCCAACTTTGGCTGAGGTCATGATCTCACTGTTCATAAGTCAAGTCCTGCATCTGACTCTATGCTGACAGCTCAAACCTGGAGACTGCTTTGGATTCTGTGTTTCCCTCTCTCAATGCCTCTCTCCCTCTCTCTCTCAAAAGTAAATAAACTATTAAAAAAAACAAAAACAAAAACACTTCAGCTGGAATACAGAAAACCTAAGCATTAGAGGGCTATGGCTTTACTCATGAGATGACTCTGTTCCTCTCTTTCAATTTGTGCAATGAAATTTTTGCTACAAATGATAAAGACAAAAATAATGTCCCCACTATTTTTGAACCTTCACGGGTTTCTGGAAATGAAAGCAAGCCAAGAATAAATACGCATCTTAAGGCTTGGATATGCAAGAGATGATTCTCAAACTTAAATGGACTTCAGAATCACCTGAAGGGCTTGTTAAACACAGAGTGGTAGATCCTATCTCCAGAGTTTCTGATTCAGTAGGTCTGATATACAGCTGAGAATTTGTATTTCTAACAAATGCACAGGTGATGCTGATGCCACTGGTTTGGGGACCATAAGAACCACTGTGCTAGAGATATAGTAGATCAGGATAACAAATATAAATGTCAATAGGGGTCAAGCAGGTAATATAAATGATGAAATAGGGTCGAGTATCATACAACAGAAAATATGTAAATCTAGAGATCTGGAGACACAAGTCCCTGCTGAAAGGGGACAGCCCTCAACACTGCTCTGTAGATTGTATGTAATAGGTTCAATGTTGCTCAATGAACTGATTTCTAAAGAGTAGCTGGAAATATATATTTTATAAGTGTAATTTCTCAAATTGCATATGTTGAACACTAAAATAGGATTTCAGTAATATGTGAGTCAAATAAATGTATCTTCAGGCTGGATGTGGCCATGTAGATCAATTATTGAAAACCTCTCCAATGGGCAAAAGGTAACTGTCCACCACAACTATTTACCCCCTACCACATAATAACTCAAACCTGAATATGCATCTGCTTTGATTGAATGTTGAAAGGTGTTTGTTGTTGGTATTGAAATTTTTGCAGCATTTCCTATAGATACAACCATCAATAACTCAAAAGTCTATTTTTGGGAACACTATTAAAAGAAAGTAGCTATAAGATCATGTGTATTATCACCTTTAACTCATGTTTTGATTTTTTCCTCTCTTCATACTTCCTGACTCCCAAAATGGTTTAAACAGAAAATTCTGATAAATTTTGTCATTAATTCTGATAATTTTAGGGTATTATAGATGGCTAAAGATAACAGTATTCTGCTATCTTCAAAGTCTCATGCACCTGCAAAGTTAAGAGTTGGTACCATTTGGAAGCAAAGAAGAAAGCCTGTTGACTTGCCTGGGTTGCATTCTTAGCCTTTTATTCCTTAGCCTTTCATTTCTTGAATCAGTTAAAATGTTTTATTAACCATCTGGTCACCTACAGGCTCAGGAATAAAACAGTGCCAAAATACACCAAGAAATCTTGTAAACACTTTATATAAAAGAGTAAAATAAAAACCTGGTCAGTTTATCCATCTTCATTAATGATTCCTTGGATAGTTTTCCTTCCCCACTATGACTAACAAGTATCATCTAGTTAGGAGAGACCATTATACAAAATCATTAAAACATGCTTAACTGTACTGTGTTAATTATGCAATGATAAATTATTCTTTATTTCTTCATTAACAGTATTGTAGCAGTAGAATTAGCATTGTTTGTTCCTTTTTGAAGAAAAAAATCATTAATATTAAAAAATGAAAATTCTGGAAACTTAATGTTGTGGAATGACAGTTTTAATTTGATTTTTAAAATCCTATTTGCTGCTCCCCTCAGCTATAAAAGTGTAACCATTATGTCACTGTAATTACATTGGCTGTTTATCTCCTCTTCCATGGCTATATCTAGGTCTGCGCAACAAACTAAGGGCTGGCATTAGACTCTGAATCAGGAGACCTAAGGGATCTTACTAAATCTTCTGCTAAATTGATTCTAATAGTATAATTTAAATCGCTTCTAGATTCACTCTCTGCTTTTGAATCATTTCATTATTAAGGCACAAACAATTTAATGTATGCTTGTGGAGCACTATGCTAGGCACTATGGAGGACAGGAAAACAGTCTAAATTTGCATATTTGCTGCCTTGTAGTGTTGACAATACATCATCAAAGTTAAATATCTATACATGCAACATACAATAAAATATAATCACTGATGTGCAATGGCACAAAGGCAATATTAAGATATAGAAAGGAAAATTATTCTGATTAGATTGTTTAGAAAATTTGTCTTTAGCCTTGAACATTAAAAAACAACAATAAAGACCAACATCATAACGTGTGTATCATTTACTTTGCCTGGGACACTAGCTCTAAGAGCCTTCCATACACTAAGTCTTAAATCCTCCCGGGATCTCTATGAGTTTGGTACTGGTATTGTCCCATTGATAGGTACAAGGACAAAAGATTTTATTAGGTCAGTCGTTCTTAAAGTATTATCCTAGGACCAGCAGTATCAACATCTCCTGGGAACTTGTTAGAAATACAGATTCTTGTGCTCTCCCTATCCCAAACTTACTGAAAAATGGAGAATGGGACAGCCCTCTGTTTTGACAAGCTGCCTGGGTGATTCTGATATTCACTAAGGTTGAAGAACACCAGCATTAGGTGAAAAGGATGATAAGGACAGTGAAGTGTGTGGCATACAATACAAAAAGGTTTTTATACCTGGCAGTTGGTCCTATCTTTGCCCCTTATTGCATGTGTGGCCTTAAATATGTTACTTATCCTATTTAAATCTCAGATTTGTCATCTGTAAACTGGGGAGAACAGTTGTTATTACTCCTCCTTGCTATTGAGCATTACATGAGATCATACACATAAAACTCTTAGCATAGGTTCTGATGCAAAGTAAGCTTTCAGTAAATGGTAGCTTTTGTTACAGTGATTGCCGTCACTGTCTTCACTGTTATCATTGACATCCCCATTCAGGTAGAGACGGCCTGAATTAAGTCCAGGAGGAAGGAGTAGATAGTTTTCCTAGGTGGAAGATTTCTCTTTTGTGGCAGATGTGGATCACAAATAATGAATGGAAATATTAAAGCCTCAATATTTATATCCTTCAAAAACCTTCTCTGATTAATCTTCCCCATGGAGTATGTGTGTGTGTGTGTGTGTGCGTGTATACTTTCCTGGAACATGTATGGATATAGCCTGCCCTGAATAAATTCTCACTTTTTTAAAATGTTACCCTGTAATTGCTCCAATTTGAAAGACAAACAACAACCAAGAATAAACAACCTGGGATAAACAACCAAGTCCCCTGGACCTCCAATTTCTTTAATGTTCTCTATTGGGAGAGTTGAACAGCTCCTATTCTGGAGTTAGACTGGATTCAAAACCAGGTTCCACCACTCATGAGCTGTTTGACTTTGGACCAGGGGCCCAAGGTTCACCAACTTTAAAATGAAATCAAGTTTAAGAAAATATTATTGGGATGTTGAATTTAATTTCCAAATTTAAAATAAGGGCATCTTTGGAGGGGATTGTTGAGGTTATTGGAAGAAGGAATCCAAAATAATCATCATCATCATCATCATCATCATCATCATCAATAAATAAAAATAAAAAAAGAAGTAATCCAAAAGAAGCTCCTATCTCATTGTCTGAGAGATAAGAAGCTCTCAATAATGATTCTTTTTTTCTTTTTTTTTTCATTGTTTCCCCTTTCTTTTGGCACCCAGTGAGTTCAAGAAGCGTGCTGTTCATGGGTTTGTGAGATTCCAAAATGGTGCAACTCAGCAAGGCAGGCCATAGAGGCAACGGTGTGTAAATGCCAACTCTTTCCATTGTTTTTCCTCGGTGATAAAATGTGTATACCCTGGTAGTGGGTGAGAATAGAAAAGGATAGCATGGGAGAGGTAAGGGGGTGGAGGATCAAGGGGCAGAATTGCTGCAGACACAAGTTGCTTAGCAAACGTTGATGAAAAAAAGGGGTTAAAGGAGATATATTTTCTAGTCTCATATATACACTATGAAAGATACTCTGGGGACATTTCTGAGTATAATACAAGGCTATAGATTTCCTGAATAGTATTATGCTAATGTCTGTCACAGTCCTGTTGTGACTTTGGGCAAATCACTTCACTTCCCTCTTCCATTTTAAGGACATGAACAAATTAATGTAGACTTGCTAGAATGCTTACTCTGTGTTAGGCACTGTATAATATTTTGTGGAACAGTCTCTGTAAGTCCTTATAATACTACCTAGTCAAGTGAGGATTATCATCCTCTTTTCACAGAACAGGAAAGAGAGACTAAGACAGACTAAGAATTTTGCTGAGAGGTCACAGATAACAAAGGAAATTCAAACTGGAATTCAAATCCATGTGTATGGAGTCAGAGTCTCAACTCTTGCATATTATCCTGGAGGAAAATGAGCAGATTGAAGTAAACAATTCAGTGTTTCTACCTCAGAGTAGAATTCTGTAGATTCTACCCACCCACCAATTTTTACACATCCTACTTAGATTTTAATATATATTCTGGTGATTCCCCATATGATAAAATAGTAAATTTTCCATAAATCGTATATTACCAATTCTTGAATATTTCTGTAACACCCTCTTATGT
Source organism: Herpailurus yagouaroundi (assembly GCF_014898765.1). Classification (NCBI taxonomy): domain Eukaryota; kingdom Metazoa; phylum Chordata; class Mammalia; order Carnivora; family Felidae; genus Herpailurus; species Herpailurus yagouaroundi. Next base: position 57,809,446 of record NW_024412377.1, read on the forward strand.
GTCAGCCTTCACCATTCTGGTATCTGCTCTCCTGATTTATCAAACCTTCAGAAATGCTAGGGAATTCTCCTTTTGCAGTAAAGAATAAAAATTATTTTCTTAGTTTGTACTGTATCTGTGGTGGCTGGGACTAGGTCAAACACAGAATTCCTAGTAGCCTGAATGTCTATTTTAGATTCAAAATTGAAGGTCTCATGTTCTCCCAAAGGCTTATTTTGCTGAAGGATTGGTCTGAAAATAAAGAGGCTGTGTTTTTATATTTTAGATATTGTTGTTTCTTTTGCAGAAGGAATGGAAAGATTGATCCTTGGCTTTAGGGCTAGCATGAACATGGTAGGCTTGTGAACCCATGCTACTGGCCCAGGGGACACATTCTCTCCCACCTCCACCCACATTCGCAGCTTCTCTTTTTTGTAAATCTTGATGTGGTAGACAAGATGGGGCATCCTTGAAATAATCTCACTGTTAGTGCATATGGAAATATATTCATGAGTGATTTAGGAAATGTGACAGTTGAGTAGTGTGTGTTTTTTCCTAATCTCTGGGCTGTTTTCCCACGGACTGTGTGTCACATCCTCCAATTCCCCCAACAGCTGCAAAGGAACACAAGCCCTCACCGGGGTCTTGGATAGGGAATTGCCACACTGTAGGATCTTCCTTATGATGGATGCAAACAAGCACTAAGTCAAGATGTTTTTACCTGTATGTTTCCTATATGTCTTCCCCTATTAAGAGTGTTGCCATGTATTTTTTTCCATCTGAATATTATTTCGTTAGCGGTATACATAGTGTGAACATTTAATGTTGTTGACATTTGCTTAGCAAGTGAAACTGGCAGACAGACTTGTTAGCATCATCAAATTGTACTGAGGCATCTGGATGCCCAAGATATGTGCAGGGTCAGATAGCAAATGGGTTAAATAGCTTTTGCAGCCTAAGATTTTATTATCTCAAACAGCTAACTCGTATGTGAGCCAAGTACAATGGAAGATGGTGAAAACCTTCCCAAGAAGATGAAGACAGAGTATGGATAAACAAAGGGAAGGGTGAGCATCATGGCCATTTTAAATGTTTTTTGCTAGTAGGATGCTAGCATATTGGAGATGAAAGTTGTGTTATGGTATTATCAAAAAATTTTACTTTATGTAAGTACAGGTGATGGCTTCTTTAAAAAAATTAAGGTTTATTTATTATTGAGAGAGAGAGAAAGACAGAACATGAGTGGGGAGAGAGGCAGAGAGATGGAGCCACAAAATCTGAAACAGGCTCCAGGCTCTGAGCTGTCAGCACAGAGCCCTACATGGGGCACCAACCCATGAGCTTTGAGATCATGAACTGAGCAGAAGTTGGATGCTTAACCAACTGAGCCACCCACGCGCCCCCAGGTGTTGGTTTCTTAAACTGAATTTTCTGGGTCCCAATAAATGAAACTAATTCAAGTTGGTTTAAGCTGAAATGGGAGATTTATTCTAAGAGTATACAGATGTCTCTGAGAATCCAAGTGAAGAATTATACCCAGGCCTGGAAGATACCAGAACGAGGAATTGGAAAATTGTGCAGACTCTCCGTCCTACATCTCTGTAAAGCGTCTTTATTCTTCTCTCACTCTGCAAACAGTTTTTTTTTCTGCAACTGCTTATCTGTTTATGAGTAGGGGTTTCTGATCTCACATTTTCCAAGTATGTACATTGCAGATGCAACTACTTGAACCCATCCCATTTTAATCAGTGTCTCCTTTATCTCGAAATATTTCTGTATTCCTGGAGAAGATAGTCTATTCTGATTAGCCTCGCTTGGGCGATATGGTCACTCTTGTTCCAGTCAAACTTCAGATATGGGGATTGCATAACCTTTATAATGTGGTCCTTATATTATCTTTCTATGGCACTGACGTTGCAAGGAACTTACATCCATGATCTGTGCTTGGGCCTGGCTTCTGAAGAGTGGGTGAGATCCTTGCAACAGCCCATCTCTTACTTGTTTTTTATCCACAACATTCAGTAAAGTTCATACATTTTTGGAGCAGGTAAGTACTTGCTAAGGAAAAAGCATAGAGACTAAATGAAGTCCCAGTTATCGAATGTCTGACTCTTTTCCTGCTTGAACCAATTGACCCTCTCCTTTCAGCTCTCCTTATTACAATGATCCTTTATCATGATTGTGAGATTGCAAATTGTCACTAATCACCTGAAGGAGAGGTGCAAAATTCCCCTGGAGTGAATTTTAATTCACATTTAATTTTTTATCAAATCACACAAAACGCTTGGGTATAAAGGAAAGGGGGCTAACATAGAAAGAGAGGTCATGGAATTTAACCTTGATTAAGAGTTAGAAAATCATTCATTTATTTTTGAAGTGTCTTCCTACTGGAGATAAAATTTAATTTTCCAAAGTTTAGATAAGAATGAGAGGTAGGTGTATATAGTGTAGTACTTTCTAAGTTCTTGAAATTTGGGGTCGTTTTTCACATTGTAGAAATTTAACCTGGTGCAAAAAAAAAAAATAGTGGAATACATGAAAGAGAAACAAAAGGATCTGGCATTTGTTGGTGAAATCTGTGTTTAAAACCAGGTAAATGGATTCATATCTGGCCTCTGCTCTATAATCTTAAGCTAATGTTCTTGTTTTATTCCTGATCTATAAAATGAAGATAGGAGTACCTAAATAAAATGGTTGTTGTGGTTTTTGAAGACATAGAGGATATGGAGTCCCTAGCATGGTGCAGTAATTTGGACATTTTCATTTTTGTAAATAAAAGGTCTCAGATATCTGGGTACATAGGTTAAGGATAATTTGGTACGAAACTCATGTTAAATCACAAAATGTGAATGTGCCCTGATACATGTGTCACCTTTTATAAGTAGGGATAGTCTAATCCCATTTGCAGTCACTTCCGTTGAGTTTTTATAGGATGCATGGTGCTGTATTTGTTCCTCTTTCACTCTATTTTGAGTTGTCTCTGCTCTCTGTCATCAAATGGTCCTGTTGGCCAAATCAACCTGGTACTTTTTAAAATCTTCCTGTTTCCATAAAGTCTTAGAAAGTTGTATTTGAGGTCCCATAGGAAGTAGCTTATCATGCTGCTGGTGAATCCGGGAAAGCATTTGATAGAATCTGTTGGCATTCAGTTCTGGTGTGTGCCCTTCTTTTTTTTTTTTTTTTTTTTTTTTTTACATGTCCATTTGTGCTTTGGGTCCTTAGCTGCTGTTCCCTACAATCCTGACTACTTAGGGTTTCTCATAATCTCCACTGAGGACCAATACTAACTTACCAAGCATGGGTTTCTTTTTCATTACCAGGATTTAAAGAGAGTATGTCTTTCTAGGGGTTTCGATGACTTTTTTGTGCCTTTATTCTTTCCTCCAAAAGATTGACCCTCCAGTTTTATAATGAAAGGCCTGGAAGAAGCTAGACTCACTTTCCAGGCAGTTGTACTAGAACACAAACCTTTTATAGCACAAGGGATGTTGGTAATTGCTTTGGGAGGGAACATTCCCCTCTCAAAAATCAGAAGCTACCTCAATATTTTAGGCAGTTCATCACGGCTGTCTCCCGCAGAGGCTTTTATCTGCATGTATGGAAGAGTTTACACTGTTGTAACATTTGATGCTATATTAGACAACAGAGGGTAGTAGGCAAATGTGAGAGACTTTCATTTCCTTGAGCCTCTGAGTGATTACACCATTATGGTTCTGGTGAATGGCAGTGCTAATGGCTGTAAAAATATAATCGTATACCTTGAGGGATCATTAAGAAATGCAGGAATGCAAGTACATAATTTTGAGATTGATGTTACTGAGTTATTTTTAAATTTGCACAAAATTTTATATTGGGCTCTGCATTTTCTAATCTTCTGTATCAAGTCACCTATTGATTTACAAACCAACTACAATAGTAAGCACAGGCTACAAAGAGTCCATTCAGTTGAGGTTTGTATAAATGAACTTTTAAGCTATTACCCAAATTCTCATTCCTTACTTCTTAATAAATATTCTTTTCAGCCAGAATGAACATGAGCTTCTTTTGGGGATTTGTATTCTTTGGGATCTTGAAACTTCAACATTCAGTATTTTTGGCTGTTTGGTAAATTGATTATCATCTTCTGTCTCGTACATGCAGAATAAGAGAGACCTATAAAACAAGAGGAAGAGTAATATAAGAAATAATTTAATATCATCTTCACTGTGTCTCATATTCACTGACAAACCTAAATGCCAGAAAATAATTGGCAAAATAATAATTGGCCAGAGTAGTCAAGCAAGATCTAAACACATATACAAAAAGGTCAAATTTCAGACTTTTGTCATGAGAGCAGTTAACTACAAGACTGTCTTCTCAAGAGATGCCCAGCTTTGGCTTGTGGCCTAAGACGCTGTGTCAATTTCAAATCAGCAACCTAAATAAAATCACTTTTCTCTAGGTATATTGGAGTGGGTATTGCTGCCACACCAGGGATATCTTGTTCTGTTATTTCAACACTGTTGGGAAGTTTCTGGTAAGGAAATCTTCCTCATCTGAGACATCCTTGGTGAACATGGTTAGGTTCAAGCTGATAATTGGCCGGAATTCCAGACTTCTTTCTTTCAGTTACTCTCTGTTTACCTAGCAAGGGTTGGCCTACTGCGGTCTGAAGGTCAGATCCGGCTCTCTAGGTTTTTTTGAAATAAAGTTTTATTGGAACACAAACATGCCTATTCACTTAAGAATTTTCTCAGGCTGCCTTTGTGCTACGGTGGTAGTGACTAGTTGTGACAGACCCTGTGATGAGGAAAATAATTTACTATTTTGATCTTTACAGAAAATGTTTGTTGACTCCTGACATAGAGTCATGCTAGGACTCTGCACATACTTTCCAAATCAGAAAAAATGTTTTAAAGGTAGGCCATTGATTCTGACTTCTCTGCATGATAGGGATAGTTCCTATTCTTTGAGTACTATTTTAAAATTTTCAAAGCAGTATTTGTATTTTGTTTCCTAGTTAAGGAAGTAGAGGCTATCTTGAAAGAGAACACTTACATTGTATTTGTTCGATGAAGCAGAAGGGAATATGTCACAAAATTCATATGAAAATTCTCATGTAAATCATGCAAATTAACAATAGACTTGAAAAATATGTTAAGGACACTTAAACACTAAGAAAGACCAAAATGGCCAAAGCCCTTTTAAACACTTATCCTATTTTTTTTATTCAGATGCCTCTATGTAAATGCATAGCTATTTTTAACAGAGCTTTTTTGAGTGTTCTTTGACAGTGGTTCTCTGCCAGCTCCTGGAGATAGATTACAGGTAGGAGCCAAGGTCCTTGCCCTCAAGGAGTAAGCATCTCAGATACAGACCAAAATACTGTTCTTGTTATAATCCTTTTCTGGATTTCTTACCTCATTTCTCATATCATGTAATTGAAGTAAATCCTCAATGAATGCTATCTGCTTCTTCATAATAGTAAAATAATAGAAAGTACCGACTTCATCCTCACACACATGTGCAATCAAATTTATAACAAAAATGGTGATTATAGATTGTGCTGTGAATGCCCCCCCCAATCTTTTTTTTTTAGGTGCGGGCATAGGGCACAAAGGGTTAATGTTACCCAGCATTCTACTCTGAGAGTCCCCAGGGGAGAATCGCATCCTCCTCTCCCTCTCTGAATATGCCTCTTTTACATCCTTCCTCACATGATGTCTAGATTTCTCTGCGTCCAGTTCCTGCACTTACGTACTCCCTTAAGAACTTTCTGGATCTTTCTTTATTAGGCAGAATACTTTAGACTTACCCAATTCCTCAGAGCCTCTATCTCTATGTCCAACATTTAGTTCTTGCAGACAACACTTCCCAGTTACCAGAATCTACTTTTCTGGACAGCTAATGAGTTCATTATAAACAACTAGTCCTTTGTGTGTCCTTTTCCCCTTATATGTATTATCATTTTGGTGATGAACTTAATGTGGTCTATTTAAAATATGGGATAGGGGCGCCTGGGTGGCTCAGTCAGTTGAGCATCCAACTTCACCTCAGGTCATGATCTCACCGTTCCTGAGTTCAAGCCCTATCAGCACAGAGCCTGGAGCCTGCTTCACATTCTGTTGTCTCCCTCTCTCTCTGCCCCTCCCCCACTCATGCTCTTTCTCTGTCTCTGTCTCTCTCTCTCAAAAATAAATAAACCTTAAAAAATTAAAATTAAATTTAAAAATAAATACGGGGCAAAGTGCATTGATTTGCTAAAGAATGGGTGGTAGTAATAGACCATCTTAGTTTCACATTTTCAGTGTTCGTGAAACTATTTCATGCAGCAAAGATTGCTTACCAAATGGGATTATTAGTATCTATGTGTCTGTCCTCAGAAAGTGCTATGATACTAACCCTAACAGATGTTGTTTGGAATAGTAGTACTTAATTTGTACCTTGGGGATCACTAAGTAACAGGTACTATAATTTTTAGTGGCTAGATAATATTGATGATCGAGGGTAGTGATAAGGATGATGGTGACAGTGGTGAAGTCTGTCACAATTTGAGCATCTCTCATTAGGGGATTCACATGTGCTGGTTTGACATTTTCACATTAACACTTCCAAGTAGCCATGTTATTTTCATTTTCCAGATGTGGAAACTGAGGTCTGTCCCTTACAGCTTGTCATGAGATTTCCCGTAATGTCTCTCTCCTTTGTTTCCATTGCTCATCGTATAGAAGAACATACTGGTCAGTTGATCAGATGTTTTCTTTATTGAGTACATCAGGACTATGATGTGCTTAGTGACTTTCATGAGACAATTGCATTGCATTCTCAGACAACTACAAATCCAATATCTAAAAGGGACACGGCAGAATGTCCCAAGACTGCCCTTTTCTCTGAGTTATTATTATTTTTTTTTTTAATTTTTTTTTCAACGTTTATTTATTTTTGGGACAGAGAGAGACAGAGCATGAACGGGGGGGGCAGAGAGAGAGGGAGACACAGAATCAGAAACAGGCTCCAGGCTCTGAGCCATCAGCCCAGAGCCCGACGCGGGGCTCTAACTCACGGACCGCGAGATGGTGACCTGGCTGAAGTCGGACGCTTAACCGACTGCGCCACCCAGGCGCCCCGAGTTATTATTTTTTTAATGAAGGTAGGCCTCAGAGTCAGACAGCTCTCAGCCCCCATCTCAGCATGAACACTTATTAGATAAATGGAGTCAGCAAGTCTCTTAACCTCCTGAGTCCCCATTTCTCCTGTAAAACACACATAAGGAAACCTATATGGCAGGATTGTGCAATTATTGCTAACTTACATAAGGAAGCTAACTCAATCCCTAACACTTTGTAGGCATTCATTAACTAAGATCATGAGTTGACAATGTTTTTACTTCAGTGTTTTGCCTAGAAACCTGCGGCCCAACATCCTTTGCACCCTCTGATTATCTGGTGCTGCTTTCAGTCTCATGCATGAGAAGAGCACACTCAACGGGATGAGAAGAGTGTGTTCAATTCTTTCCTTCATTAGGTTTTGAGTCTGAAGGCTCATGTGCCTGCTCTACTGCCTTTCTGAGCTCTGCATGGTAGGGAGGAGTAGAGGGGAGGGACTGTCTTTCCGGTTACGGTAACTTAGCCAGTGCCTAAGGTACAGCCATCTGTTCGACTTCTGATCTCAGGAGGCACATAGGAAAATGGGAAGAGAGCAGAGGGGTCTGCATGTGGGGAAGGTGGAGCTGAGGAGGCAAAGACTTCACTAAACTTGCACATTTCATACTGAAATTTTAGCAGGAGGTATAACCATGCTGACGTTCTTGAATGTTAAACAGTTTGGAGGGGAGATGGGGAAAAGGCATGGAATTAGACGAAATACCAATCTGACATAGATTTTTGACTTTTCATTGCTATTCAAATAATATAAACACATGAGCTTGTGCTATGATGGCAAATCTCTAGACTTGTAAGGGTATGTTTTTGCCCTTTTATGGTTTTTGTTCATGGGGTATGCTGGCTCCCACAATGTCTTTGCATTTCACAATTTATAAAATTCATAGACAGAAGATAATCTTGGTACTTCTCTTACCATCTCCTGTGCACATGATTTCAGACACCCCAACAGATTCTAAAAGCAGCAACATGTAGCTCTGAAGCTAGAGAGCAAAACACAATTGTGAATTTGCTTATCCTTTCTTGCTCTGGACATTAACCAGAGTTGGCTTTTTATCCCCAGACATATCAATATAACAGCACAGGGGAACACAAAGCAAATTGCTTTTGACCTCTTATTTACTAGTGCATTAAATTACTAGGGCACTGTCTTCTACTTTTGTAGATTTTAAACCAGATATTCTGTAGTCTACCCAGAGGTCACAGGGATATTCTGTCTCTAGAACTGTTGGAGTATGCCTATGTTCAGACTTGTTTTTAAATGTTTCTAGGAGCAGAGACTGTAAATATTTGAGTACACACTCTGGTTTTTACATTCTGCCCATGGGAGTTCTATTTGGGGGTGGTTGTGTGGGTTAGTGAGCGGGTCTCTAACTCCCTCCCCTGTATCAGCCTCTCTCTCTTTTATCTTTGAGGTTCTATATTACACTGCATTTGGTGCCTTAAAGATTTTAAAATAAACCACTTTCACAAAGGAGTTCTAATACACAGGAAAGTAATCTGTGAATGCACTGTTTTTACGTTGACTTAGCATTTCTGCTTTGGGTAATAGGCAAAACTGGCAAAGGAGTTAAGGATAAAAGGATCATGCATTATCCATTATATCTTTTTAAACATAGAAACATGGCTCCTACAATATTTAAGAAACAAGTAGTCAGTCCAATTAACATGTTATCGGAAGGAAGAAAGACATTCTACAGGAGCTTTCTGATTGGGCTTTTAAAAAATATATTTTTAAAGTACAAACATGCTCACATAATGAAACTTTTTATTGGATTTCTAATATACCTGTGACACCAGCTCAAATTAGGAAACAAGACTATTTGATGTTCATGTACTGACTCCCCCACTCCCTCCTAGACAAACTTATTCAATGATGTATCATAACTTGAAATGAGAAAGAAAGGTGGTCACATTAATCTGTATTCAGAATTGACAGAGTTCCAAATCATGTAGACATTTCCTGGTACCACACCTCTCAAAGGTCTCCAGTCACTTCATGAGATACAAATGTTTAAGCACAGTGAAACAATGCCCAGGGTGTGATCCAAGACCAATGCTGATGAGGGTGAGGCAAGTTTAATCAACTGCCGACAGTATTAGTTATAACAGGGACACGTAGCTCTCCATTGGACATGCTTAAAATTCACCTATGCATCCATCATTCATGCACACATATACATACATACATACACAGGTACACACACAAATACAATAACATCCACACGCACACATCTCAAATGGTCTGTCAGTGATTAACAAGTCAACCTCTTTAAGTAGTAGGATAATCTGAAAAGTTAATAGTGAACTGTGTTACAGCTCATAGGATTAGTTAATTAGACAAAGGCTTGCAGGCAAGATCTCTGTAGTCTGTTCTGCGAAAGTGATGGAACCCACTTAGGCAACTGATGAAAAAAGCAGTGTGAACACTCTTCAAGGGAGGAAATGTGGCATGTAACGGAATAAAACCTCAGCATAGCAGTAACGAGCTGGCAAAGGCATTGCCATCCAATGATTGCCATTTGTCAGTGCCGGAAAAAGCAGAGGCTTGGGGAAAAGATTTATAATTTTGGTTACCATCTTTCCTACTGCTTCAAGGCAATTTTAATTACTTTTTAAAATCAGTCTCTAAACTTGCATTCCCCCACATGAATTGTTGACCTTCACTTTCAAGGACAGCTATGCGCAGAGTGCTTGTCCACAGTAGGAAATACATGCATTTTATTAGATAAAGGATGGATATATA
>NW_024412377.1:57819409-57889446 GCF_014898765.1 Herpailurus yagouaroundi
AAGTGAAGCACAATGGTGATAAAATCAAAAGGAGTGGTAAAATGATAATACTAATAGTACTAATAATACTAATAATGAGTAATCTCACAGATTAGGTACTTGTTTCCATGATATGGAGTGTGAGCCCAAGTTTTCCCGATTGCCTGTTTAAAATTTAAGAAATTAAGCTTTTTAGTTTGATACAACTGTAGACTCATGTGCAATTTCAAGAAGTGTTACAGAGACATCCCCTAGTACCTTTTAGTCCATTTCCAACACTACCAACATCTTGCCAAATTGTAGCACCATATCACAACCAGGATATTGACTCCGTTAAGGCAGGCCAAGAGGCAGAACATTTCCATCACCAGAGGATTCCTCCTATTATCTGTTTATAGCCACACCCACTTCTCTCACACCCTCTCACCCTCTTTAACCCTGAAGACCATTGATCTCTTCTCATTTCTTTTTTTTTTTTTAATTTTTTTAAATGTTTATTCATTATTGAGAGACAGAGAGACACAGAGCGAGCAGGGGAGGGGTAGAGAGAGAAGGAGACACAGAATCTGATGCAGGCTGCAGGCTCTGAGCTGTCAGCACAGAGCCTGACGCGGCGCTCGAACTCACGAACCGTGAGATCATGACCTGAGCTGAAGTTGGTCGTCCAACCAATGGAGCCACCCAGGCGCCCCTCTTCTCATTTCTATAATTTGTCATTTCAAGGATGTTATATAAATGGAGCATATAGTATATAACCTTTGGGATTGGCTTTTTCACTCAGCATTACTCTCTGGAGATTCACCCTCATTTTTATGTATATCAAGAGTTCATTCCTTTTTATTGCAGAGAAAGATTTCATATCATGGATATACCAGAGTTTGTTTAACCAGTCTCCCATTGAAAGGCATCTGGGTCGCTTCTAGTTTGGGACTATCAAGAATAAACATTATTCCATAAAAATTTGTGGACAAGTCTTTATGTGAACACAAATTTTTATTTCTCTGTGATAGTGATAAATGCCCAGCAGGACAATTGCTGAGTTTTATAGCAATTGCACATTCAGTATTTCTTAAAAACTGTACTTTTCCAAATAAGACATGTAGCCACATGAAAAAATACTCATCATCACTAACGATCAGAGAAAAATCAAAACCATGACCACATATCATCTCACACTGGTCAGAATGACTGTTATCAAAAAGACAAGAAGTAACAAGTGTTGGCAAGGATGTGGGGAAAAGGGAACCCTTATTCACCATTTTATTGGTGTGTCCACTACAAAAAGCAATATGGAGGTTCCTCAAAAGTTAAAAATAGAAATATCACACAATCCATCAATTCCATTTCTAGTTGTTTATCTCTTCACCAAAATGAAAACATTAATTCCAAAAGACCTAGGCACCCCCTTGCTTATCACAGCATTATATACAGTAGCCAAGATAAGGAAGCAAACTAAATGTCCATCAGTAGGTGAATGGATGAAGATGTGGTGTGCACACACATAGGAGAATAAACAAATAACTAAATTGTTTTCCAAAGTGGCTGTGCCATTTTACATTAGGGCAGCAGTGCATGAAGATCCAGTTTTTCTATATCCTTGTCAGTACTTTGTGTTGTCACTATTTTTATTTACTTTATATTTGAAAGAAATGTTTAGCCATTCTGACAAGGCTGTAGTAATATCTAATTGTGGCTTTAACTTTCATTTCTCTAATGTCTAATGATGATGAACACCTTTTATGTGTTTATTTATCATTTGTCCTATTTGGTGAAATGTTGCTTCTTGTCTTTTGCCTATTTTCTAATTGGATTGTCTGGATTTTTTACAGTTCAGTTTTGAGAAATACATACGTATTCTCAATACTTAACCTCTTAACAGTTTTATGATTTGTATGTAGGTTCTCTTAGTCTGTAGATTGTCTTTTAATACTCTTAACAGGATCTTTTTCAGAGCAAGTGTTTCATTTTGATAAAGTTCAATTTATTAATTTTTCATTTCATAGATAATGCATTTGGTGTCAAGTCTAAAGATTTCCTCCTTTCTACTTCCAAAGTTTTATAGTTTTTTTCTAAGCCTTTCCTAAGAGTTTTATGCTTTATATTTAAGTAACTAGATCCATTTTGAGTTTTTATTAATTGATTAATTAATTTATTTTTAGAGAGCAAGTGAGGGAGGGGCAGAGGGAGAAGGAGTGAGCGAATTTCAAGCAGGCTCCACGCCCAGCATGCAGCTTGACATGGGGCTGGATCATGACCTGAGTGGATCATGACCTGAGTCAGACACTTGACAGAGTGAGCCACCCAGGTGCCCCTTTGAGTTAATCTTTGTTGAAAGTAGGAAAATAAGTCAAGGCTCTTTTGTTTGTTTGTTTTTGGGTTTGCTTATTGATGTCCGACTATTTCAGCACCATTTATTGAAAACGTTATCTTACGTCTGTTGAATTGCTTTTGCATTTAAAAAAAAGAATCAATTGAGTGTATTATTGGTGGGTCTGTATCAAGGTTCTCTATGGTGTTCTCTTTAATTTATGTGCTTGTCCCTCTGCCAGTGTCGCACAGGATTGATTACTGTAGCTATGGAAGTTTTAAAATTGGGTAGACTGATTCCTCCTACTTTCTTCTTATTAAAAAAAAACAAAAAAACAAAAAACAAAACTTTTAGTCATTCTAGTTCTTCTTCCTTTCTATATAAACTTTAGAATAATCTTGTCTCTATCTACAAAAATTTTTTCTGGGAGTTGATAGGAATTACATTCAGTTTGTATGTCAATTTGGGGAAAATTGTTTTTTTGTTTTTGTTTTTGTTTTTGTTTTTTTTTACTATGTTGATTCTTCCAATCCATAAACATAATATGTTTGTCCATTTATTTAGATCTTTAATTTCTTTCATCACTGTTGTGCTGTTTTCACCCTTTAATTTCTATACATGTGTTGTTAGACTTACATCTAAGGATTTCTCTCTTTTTTAAAAAAAGATGGTAAATAGTATCATATTTTACATTCTGGTACCCGTGTGTTCATTGCTAGTAAACTGAAATGCAATTGTTTTTTTTTTTTTTTGTATGTTTATCTTATATCCTATTATCACACTGAATTAATTTATTTTAGGAGTTTTCTTAGGATTTTCTGCATAGACAACCGTGCCATCTATAAACAGGGACAGTTATATACCTTCTGTCTGCTCTATATGCCTTATATTTCTCTTTCCTATGTTATTGTACTGGCTAGAAGTTCCAGCACTATTTTGAATACATGATAAGAGCAGACATTCTTTCCTTGTTCTCATTCCTAGGGGAAAGACTTTAGTTTTTCACCATTAAGTGTAACATTATCTGTAGGTTTTTTGTTGTTAACTCTGTCAACTTGAAGAAATTTTTCTATTCCTGTTTTTTCTGAGAGTTTTTATCATTAGTAGATATGGATTTTTGCCCTATGCTTTTTCTACATTAAGTGATATTATTGTGTGATTTTTCTTCTTTAGCCTGTTTATACGGTGGATTGCATTTATTGTTTTAAAATACTGAGCCATCCTTGCATCCCCAGAATAAACCCTGTTTTTTTATGGTGTATATATTATACCACACATGCATACAATTAAATATCTTTACTAGTTATAAGGTTATTCAAATGATGTATTTCATATTGGGTGAGTTGGGATACTTAGTTATTTGAGGAGTTGGTCCATTTCATCTTAGTTGGGAAATTAATTTTTGTAGATTTCTTTGTGGTATTCTTTAAGAATCTTGTTCATGTCATCAGGGTCTCCAGTGATCTCCCGTTTCATTCCTGATATTGGTAATTTGTGTCTTCTTTGTCAGTCCTGCAAGAAGTTTGCCAATTTTATTGATTTTTTCAATGATCAAACCTGTTTCATTGCTTTTCTGTATTGTTTTTGTGTTTTCAATTCCATTGAATGTGGCTTTTTATTATCTCCTTATTTTGGGTCTATTTTTTTCTTCTTTAGATTCTCGACATGGAAGCTTAGATTATTGATTTGAGGATTTCCTTGTTTTCCAGTGGATGTGTTTAGTTCTGTAATTTCCCTCTCAGCGCTGCTTGTGCAGTTTCTCACAAGTTTTGATATGTTATATTTTCATTTTCCTCCACTTTAATGTATGTTTTGATCTCACTTGAGATCCTTCTTTCACCCATGAATTATTTAGGAAAGTGTTTTTTAGCTTTCAAGTGTTTGGAGATTTTCTTCTTTTTATTATTGATTCAGGTTTGGTTCCATTATGCTAAGAGAACATACTCTGTATGATTTCAATTCTTTTAAAATTTTTAATTTTTGTTTATGGCCCAGGCTGTGTTCTCTCTTGATACATATGCCAGAGACACTTAAAAGGATATATACTCTGCTGTTATTGAGAGGAATATTCCATAAATGTTGAGTAGACCCTGTTGATTGATAATGTTTTGGGGGATTTTTTTTTAATTTTATTTTAATTTTTTAATTTACATCCAAGTTAGTTAGCATATAGTGTAACAATGACTTTAGGAGTAGATTCTTTTATACCCATCCCCCCTCCCACAATCCCTCACATAACCCTCTGCTTGTTCTCCCTATTTAAGAGTCTCTTATGTTTTGTTCACCTCCCTGTTTTTATATTATTTTTGCTTCCCTCCCCTTGTGCTGATCTGTGCTGTGTCTTAAAGTCTTCATATGAGTGAGGTCATATAATATTTGTCTTTCTCTGACTAATTTCGCTTAGGATAATACCCTCTAGTTCCATCCACTTAGTTGCAACTGGCAAGATTTCATTCTTTTTGGTTGCCGAGTAATACTCCATTGTGTATATACCACATCTTCTTTATCCATTCATCCATCGATGGACATTTGGGCTCTTTCCATACTTTGGTATTATTAATAGTGCTGCTATAAACATTGGGGTGCATGTGCCCCTTTGAAACAGCATACCTCTATCCCTTGGATAAATACCTAGTAGTGCAATTGCTGGGTCGTAGGGTAGTTCTGTTTTTAATTTTTTCAGGAACCTCCATACTGTTTTCCAGAGTGGCTGCACCAGTTTGCATTCCCACCAGCAGTGCAAAAGAGATCCTCTTTCTCTACATCCTTGCCAACATCTTTCGTTGCCCGAGTTGTTAATGGTAGCCATTCTGACAGGTGTAAGGTGGTATCTCATTGTGGTTTTGATTTGTATTTCCCTGATACTGAGTGATGTTGAACATTTTTTCACGTGTCAGTTGGCCATCTGGATGTCTTCTTTGGAGAGGTGTCTATTTATGTCTTTTGCCCATTTCTTCACTGGATTATTTGTTTTTTGGGTGTTGAGTTTGATAAGTTCTTTATAGATTTTGGATACCTACCCTTTATCTGATATGTCGTTTTCAAATATCTTCTTCCATTCCATTGGTTGCCTTTTAGTTTTGCTGATTGTATCCTTTGCTGTGCAGAAGCTTTTTATTTCCATGTGGTCCCAGTAGTTCATTTTTGCTTTTGTTTCCCTTGCCTCTGGAG
The DNA here is from genome assembly GCF_014898765.1 of Herpailurus yagouaroundi. Taxonomy (NCBI): domain Eukaryota; kingdom Metazoa; phylum Chordata; class Mammalia; order Carnivora; family Felidae; genus Herpailurus; species Herpailurus yagouaroundi. Next base: position 57,824,868 of record NW_024412377.1, read on the forward strand.
ACGTGTTGAGTAAGAAGTTGCTGCGGCCAAGATCAAAGAGATTTTTGCCTGCTTTTGCCTCAAGGATTCTGATGGCTTGCCGTCTTACATTTATGTGTTTCACCCATCCATTTTGAGTTTATTTTTGTGTATGATGTAAGAAAGTGATCCAGGTTCATTTTTCTGCATGTTGCTGTCCAGTTTTCCCAGCACCACTTGCTGAAGAGACTGTCTTTATTCCATTGGATCTTCTTTCCTGCTTTGTCAAAGATTGGTTGGCCATACGTTTGTGGGTCCATTTCTGGGTTCTCTATTCTGTTCCATTGATCCGAGTGTCTTTTTTTGTGCCATGGGGAATTCTTCTGTCTCCTTCTTGATTTTCTGTCTAGTTGCTTTATCCATCAGTGGGCCTCCAATGTTGAAATCTCCAACTGTAATTGTGTACTCATTTATTTTTTTTTCAGTTCTATCATGTTTTACTTCACATATTTTACAATTCGGTTTTTGGTACATACCTATTTAGAGTTGCTGTTTCTTCCTGGAGGATTTATCCTTTCATCATTACATAATTTTGTTTTCTGTCTCTGCTAATTTTCCTTTCTGTAAAGTCTGCTTTAAATAATATTAATATAAACCCTCTTGTTTTCTTTAATTTTTGTATTGTGTATCTTTGCTGTAGTTTTTCTTTCAACATGCCTACACCATTATATTTGAAGTGACCTTGTTGACAGCATAGAGTTAGGTCGTATTTTTTTAATTTAGTCTGCAGATCTCTGTTAAATTGGTTTCCATACAATACCCATTGGTCATATCAACAGGTGCCTTTCTCAATGCCCATTACCCACTTTCCCTTTCCCGCACCCCCATCAACCCTCAGATTGTTCTTAGTATTTAAGAGTCTCTTATGGTTTGCCTCGCTCATTCTCTGTAACTTTTTTTTTCCCCACTTCCCCTCCCCCATGGTCTTCTGTTAAGTTTCTCAGGATCCACATGAGTGAAAACATATGGTATCTGTCTTTCTCTCCAGGCATTTAATTAAAAAAAAAAAAATCCATTCATTCATTTGAATTCCAATGTAGTTAACATATAGTGTTAAATTCCTTTCAGGTGTGCAAGATAGTGATTCAACAATTTCATATATTACTCAATACTCTTCAAGATAAGGGTACTCTTAATCCCTTTGACCTATTTCACCCACTCCTACCACTTACCCTCTGGTAACCATCTGTTTTTTCTCTATAGTTAGGAATCTGTTTTTCAGTTTCTCTCTCTCTCTCTCTCTCTCTCTCTCTCTCTCTCTCTGTCTCCTTTGATCATTGTTTTGTTTCTAAAATTCCACATGTAAGTGAAATGCTGTGATATTTGTCTTTCTCTGACTAATTTCGCTTAGTATAATACCCTCTAGTTCCATCCACATAGTTGCGAATGGCAAGATTTCATTCTTGTTGTGGCTGAATAATATTCCATTATATATATGTGTGTGTGTGTGTGTGTGTGTGTGTGTGTGTAGACATATATATATGTATATGTATACATACATACCTATATACCACATATTCTTTATACATTAATCTATCAATAGGTACTTAGGTTGCTTCCATAATTTGGCTACTGTAGATAATGCTGAAATAAACATGGGGTGCATGTATCACTTTGAATTAGTGTTTTTGTGTTCTTTGGGTAAATATACAGTAGTGCGATTACTGGGGTAGTTCTATTTTTAATTTTTTGAAGAACTTTTATGCTGCTTTCTACAGTGGCTGCACCAGTTTGCATTCTCACCAACAGCGCATGAGTATTCCTTTTTCTCCACATTCTTGCCACACTTGTTTCTTATGTTTTTGATTTTAGCCATTCTGGTTGGTGTGAGATGATATCTCATTGTGGTTTTGATTTGCATTTCCCTGATGATGAGTGATGTTGAGCATTTTTCATTTGTGTTGGCTATCTATATGTCTTCTTTGGAGAAATGTCTGTTCATGTCTTCTTCCCATGTTTAATTAGATTGTTTGCTTTTTTGGTGTTGAGTTGTCTCTGTTTTTATATACTTTGGATACTAACCATTTGGCAAATATGTCAGTTGTAAATATCTTCTTTAATTCTGTAGGTTGTCTTTTAGTTTTGTTGATTGTTTCCTTTGCTGTATGGAAGCTTTTTATCTTGATGCAGTCCAATATTTTATTTTTGCTTTTGTTTTCCTTGTTTTAGGAGACATATCTAGAAAGATGTTTTGGGGGCCAATGTCAGAGAAATTACTGCCTATGCTCTCTTCTAGGATATTTATGGCTTCACGTCTCATGTTTAGCTCCTTAATCCATTTTGAGTTTATTTTTGTATATGGGGTAAGAAAGTGGTCCAGTGTGTAGCTGTCTAGTTTTCTCAACACTGTTTGTTAAGAAAGAAACTGTCTTTTTCTCATGCATATTCCTGCCTTATTTGTCAAAGTTTAATTTACCATGTAATTATGAGTTTATGTCTGGGTTTTCTATTATTTTCTATTGATCTGTGTGTCTATTTTTGATATTGATAAATTCTCTTAGTTTTTTCTTTATTTGTGATGCCATGTTTTATCCTTCATTCTGGAAGGATATCTTTACTGGTTATAAGATTCTGGATTGAAACTTCCAATTTTTTCAGCATTTGAAAAACATTGTTCTATTTCTTTCTGGTTTTCATGGTTTCTCATGAGAAAACCATTTTCATTCAAATTGCTATGCTCTGTAAGTTAATGTAATTTTTCTTTCACTACTTTCAAAATTATCTTTGTCTTAACTTTTCTGAAGTTTAACCATGATATGTCTTGATACGGATGCATTTGGATTTATTCTCTTTGGTGTTTGTTCAGCCTCTTGAATGTGTAGCTTTATGTCTTTTGCAAATTTGTGTGTATTTATCTGCTATTTCAGCACTTTCTCAGCCCTCTCTCTTTCTCCTTTCATAATGAGACTCTGACATAAATATTAGGTCTACAGCTCCCTGAGGCTCTTTGTATTTTTCCCTAGGCTATTTTTTAATCTGTGGTATAGTTTGAGTAATTTCCATTGTCCAATTTTCAAATTTCCTCATTCTTTCTTTTATCTCTCCATTCTGCTCTTGAACCCATCTACTGTATATATTTAGATAATTTAATAATAATTAATAATAATTCTAAGCAATTTAGAATTGTTTAGTTCTAAAAATTTCTTTTAGAGTCTTCTTTATATCTTCTATTCATTTCCTGAGACTTCTTGTCTTTTTTATGAGTCTCTATATATTTCATTTAAGTGTGTCTGTAATTGCTCACTGAAGAGTTTTATGATGGCTATTTTAAAATCTGTGTCCAATAAGTCCGATGTCTTGTCATCTCAGTGTTGGCATCTATTGATTGCTTTTTCCTTCAGCTTAAGATCGTTTTAGTTCTTGGTATAATTTTTTTTTCTTCTTTTTGTTGAAACCTACACATTTGGTGTTATCATGTTATGAGATTCTATGTCTCACTTAAGTTTTCTGTTTTTGTTGGTTTCCTCTGACACTGTTCTGTCAGAAGAGAGATCCCACCTCATTACTGCTAGATTGGAATAAAAGTCCAGGTTCCTCACTCAGTCTCTGCCAATACCCAAGGGCAGGGAGCTCCTTATTAGAAGCTGTTGGGTGGGGAGGCAGTGGAGGAGTTCTGGCTCCCACTGATACTACCCTTGGTGTTAGGGATAGGAGTGCCTCATTATTCCTTATTATTCCCACTGTTACCAATATCAAGTGACACTAACAACCACCAACAAGAGGCAGAAGGACTCATTACTGCTAGAGAAAGTGGAAGTCCTAACTCTCCACTAGGCCTCCTCCTATGCCACTCCAGCAGAGGAGAGTGGCATCTTACTACTCTCAGTGGGGATGGAAGGCCAAGCTCCCTAGGAGGAGAGGATGGCCTCATTATTTTTTGGAAGAGATGAAAATCCTGGCTGTCTTCTTAGCTGTCTCTCTGAAAGCACTGTTAGAGATTAGGATGCTTTGTCACCTCAGCATTGTGGAAATCTAGGCTCTTCCTCTGGCTTTTGCTGGTGAAAGTGGGATTCAGACCACTGTGTTTGCCATGTTGTTTGCCTAGAGGCAAGTGGTTACTATCTCAACATTTTCTTTCTTGTTTGACTTTTCTTTGTTAATCCTTTGGCGAGAGGCAACCTGCTTTTGTTGGAGGTTTTGTTGTCTGTGCCTATTGATGTTTCTGGGTTGCCAGTATCTTTAGCTCCAAGTCTGGGATATACAGGGCAAAAAGAAATTTCAGGAACTTGCCACAGTATTCATGAGTTCTGAAGGCCCTAGTTGGTCTGCCTTCTCTTTTTCCTCTCATATTCTTCTTATATTTGTTTTATATATTATATCCAGGGGTTTTCAATGTACCTAGAGGGAAGAATAGATAAAATATGTTTATTACAACTTTCTGGAAGCAGAAATTTCTATACTGCCCAAATTTTCATGATAAGCAGGAGATCCAAGTTTAGTATAAATTCTCCTGTTTTGTCTTTTTAAATCTTGAAAACTAACTTTTAAATAACACGTAGGCTCAGGGCACATGGGTGGCTCATTTGGTTAAATGTATGACTTCTGGTAATGATCTCACAGCTCATGGGTTCAAGCCCAACATAAGACTCTGTGCTGAGAGATCAGAGCCTGGGATCTACTTCAGATTCTGTGTCTCCCTTTCTTTCTGCCTTTTTCTGCTCACACTCTGTCTCTGTCTCTGTCTCTGTCTCAAAAATAAACAAAAATTTTTTAAAAAATTTAAATAACAGGCAGGCTGAGTGCAAAATGTCTGTTGGCCAACAGTCTGTGTATTCTGCTCAGTTCATTAAGAAATTAACTTTCTCTCACTAAGATTTGCCATTTTTTACCTCATATGTAAATTTCTTTCATTTGTCCAGAGATGGCATTGCTCACAAACTTAATTATCAAGGGAATAGCCAAGAAAGAGGAATTTATCAGGAAAAGATCACTGGACAACCGAATGTCAAAATGTCCATCCACTGAAGTTCTTGTACATTATGAATAGATAATAAGCATTTAGGCTTCCACTTAGAACATGATTTTTTTTTAATATATAAAATAAAATCACATACCACATACAGAAAGTCAGCCCACTTTCCAAACCACAATACAAATTAGAGGAGATAGGATTTCCTGAGTCAGGAACACCAAAAATATTAAAAAGTTAAAAAAAAATTACAGTGAAGCAGAAGAGAAATTATAAAATTTACTCAAAACAGCCAATTTCCCAAAGAAACACTGGCTCCACAGTGTTGGTAGGCACAGTCTTGTATACTTTTAATAGGTGCTGAGGGTCTTCTTTAATCTGTGTGCAGTTCAAGTATTGATATTTATAATGAGAACTTTGAATTTTAAGAATTTATATTATTATTGCCACCCTCTGTCTTAGGCAAGTCTATAACTACTTAGCTAAGAAAAAAATAATTATTCAGAGGGGAAAAAAATAACTACTTCTTATAGAGCCCCTACCATGTGTTAGTATATTAGGAGGTTTACTACAGTTTTTATTTTAATTTTTATGGCAACTTTAGGAAACAGATTCTGTTATTTTCCATATTAACTGGTTGAGAAATTGAACTTAAAAGTTTATGAGTAATTTTATAAAAGCTCTGGCTAATCAGTCACCATGATAAGATTCTCATCCAATCAAGACTTCAGTGGTCATGCTCTTAACCAGTCTGTAATATGAATTCCAAGGTGTTGAGATCACATGTTTTAAACTAGGGAAGGTGATTTTTGGCATCTATAAATTGCATTAATGTTAAGGTACTTGGATTGGCTACATAGCAGCAAAAACTTCCATGCCAACATTGAGTGTTTGTGTCCTTCAAGCAGGTCCTGGGGTCTTGATAGGTAACTCTCAAAGATGCTTCTCAGCTTCCTGGGTCAGGAACTATAGGCTCCAGGAAACTAAGGATTCGCTCTCCTATGAGTGATTGTGGCAGCAACACCACTGTGCTTGGTGTTCAGAGCAGGTGTACTCTCTTTTTAATTGCCGATTTTCAAACAAAATTGTCCATGATAACAGGCAGTATTTGCAAAAGTATATAAATAATATAAAGTAGGAGCATTTATGAGATCCAGAAGGGACTCTTACTGTATAAAGACAAGAGAAGGATAACTTGGCTTCTGCTGTCCTGGGACAGATTCCATGCACATTACTATGCATACAGGCTATTTCTTTGGTATAAATAGGCATCCCATTACAATGTGGTGAATAGCCAAAGAAGAGCAGAGGGTTCTAAGCTACAGATATGTTCACCTAATATTTTCTAATGTATTGAAGAGGCAGTGAGCAACAGTAGCCTGGAGAAAAATCATTATGCTGGGTCTGGGTTGTATTTCCCATTTTAATTAAATTTTGTGTATGTCCATTCTGTCCAGGCCCTCGCCCTATGGTCCATGCTCTTTTGCATGGCCAATGAAATCAGTAAGAGCCTATCATTTGAAACTTGGAGGCATCTAAGCTATTTTGTCATATTTGCTAGGCAGAAGGCTAGTGTTTTCTGAGGATGTTTGGTATACACTTTCAGGCTAAGGGTGTCAAGTGATAGACTGAAGGGCTCTCTGGTTGCCAGTTCATATGTTAAAGAGGTTCCTTCTCGTCAGCTTATCTATTGCATTCAGTGCTCTTCCCCATTTTTCTTCTTAGCAGCAGATATCCCAGCAATGAAGAGAACAGCATGTGCAGGCGTAGGTTGATGATCAGGTGGTGGTACCAGTTAGACTTCTTGTGAGCATGATCTCTGTTGGTAGGTGACTAAGGAAGGGAGGGACCGGGTGTGTTTAAGCCACAGTTCTGCAAAGAAAAAAAACTGATTAGAATTTGCTGAAGGTTCATTAAAGAAACCAGAAGAGTATTGTTTGCCTGTGAAGAATGGCTTACGTTACTTTTTTTCAGACCCAACTAGGTAATTTCATATTAGTCAAATATGACTTGGTACCATCACAAAGTTTTAGTAGCATGTATTTATGCCTTATACACCTTTCTTTCACTTTTATTTATTTAATGTTGATATTTGCTTTACCCCAAACCCTCTCTAGCAAAAAGAGAATGTAATTAAAGATGGGTAAAATCAGTTTTGCTTTGAACTGCTTCATAGTAAAATCTTGCAGTAGTGACAGACTTATCATGTCATCTGTATTCACATAGGGAAATCAAAACATGAATTATTTCACTACTCTTTTTTCTCAAAATGTATTAAACAGCAAAATAATTAACTTACTGTATCCAGTCATTCTATTTAGGCTGATTATTTCAATATATATTAAGCATTTGCAAAAAGAGATTGTGTGGTCTGACCACATTTCCTTTTTATGTTTTTATCTGAGTCAGAGCATGAGTCAAAACTGAAGGCAGCATTTCTTATAATCACAGTCTTGTTGTTTTCCTTTGATGTTTTTAGGTGGCCAAGTGAAAAGTACCAAAACTTTGGCCTCCCTTTTCTGAAAGCATCGGCTCTCTGTCAGATCCGGGATAATGGACGTAAAGGACAGGCGACATCGCTCTCTGACCAGGGGACGGTGTGGCAAAGAGTGCCGCTACACAAGTTCCTCCCTGGACAGCGAAGACTGCCGTGTGCCCACGCAAAAGTCCTATAGCTCCAGTGAGACTCTGAAGGCCTATGACCACGACAGCAGGATGCACTATGGAAACCGAGTCACAGACCTCGTTCACCGGGAGTCAGATGAGTTTCCAAGACAAGGTATGTAGAGCTGACCTCACTGAGTTGCTCTGAGCTGCCTTACATTTTTGACTTGTACAGTTGTGCGTCGATCACTGAGGTTGGTAAAAACCGAAGCACAGCCTGCTGACATCATCTCCCCATTAGAGTTTAGTGTAAGAGCACAATTCTTTCATCGACCTGTATCAGAATCCTGTGGGAATTATAGAAGTGCCTTTTTTGTCCTGGACACTGTATCCCTTGACAATTTGGTGGTTACTTTGGAGCCCCACAGTAGCAGGTTTTGATATATGAAATAAGGTACAGCAAAGTCTGGGCTCCATAAGGAGTTGTCCTTAGTCTATTCTGAATCCCTGTCCTCAGGAACAGAAAATTAGCTGTGGTTTTTAAACTGTTTTTTGTTCCTTTCCCTTGAACCCGCCCCCATACAAACTTCCAAGAGTTCAAATTTCTACTGTTTTACACGTTGAGCTTCTCAGATTCTGTTTGAACAAATGGTAAATTGATTATAACATATTCGAACCTCCCCTATCCTGTGTAATATATAATTTCTTTCCTCCTCATATGTGGTATTAATCTTGAGTTATGCATTTGCCTTTCGGTATTTCAGAGCATAGGTGAACTGATGTATGTTATTTAACCAATTCCACATATATAATTCTCCCTGCTACTTAAACCAAATCTTATTTGTCTTACAGTATTTTGATTTCTTAAGGGAGGAGAATATTTTTCTCAAGTGCTAACAGTTGGCATTCTCTTCATATCCAATATCCATGAGGAAGTTTGTCATCACTTGTCAGGGGTTGCTGTAAATGTATGGATATATAGACTAAAGCATAAACAGTGCTGAGAGGCAGTATGGCTACGTTGACTCACTAGCTCCATGTCTTCTGCTTTGTGTACCAGCCTTGTCGTGTGTGATTTACATTAACAGCTTAGCAAAATCACAAGTGAATACACAAAAACACAGTGAATGAGCTGGGAAGGTTCACTTGACCAGTACCAAGGGTGGAGTCCCTGCCTGCTAGATTATAGCATCATTGTTTATCACATTGATTCTTTATTTCTTGTTTCATGTTCTGTTAGTGACTGTTACAGCTAATTTAACTCCTCATGAGATACTTCAACTTGTGTCTTAGTTCTTTAGGACTGCTGTAACAAAAGATCATAAACTGGTAGATTATAAATAATAGAAATTTATTTTGTATATGGAGGATAGGAAGTCCAATGTGCTAGCATATTTAATTGTCTGGTGAGAGCTAGCTTCCTGGTTCATTGACAGCTGTCTTTTCCTGTGTCTTCACATAGCTGAAGAGGACAGGGGGAGTTTTCTGGGTCATCTTTTATAAGGGCACTAAACCCATTCATAAAGGTTCTATCTTCATGACTCAATCACCTCCCCAAAACCCCACCTCCAAATACCACTGGGGATTAGGTTTCAATATAAGAATTTGGAAGGGGTGTGTGTCACAAACATTCAGTCATAGCAGCTTTGAAATTCTATTCCTGGTAGAAAGCACCATGCATGTGTATTTTCTCTCTGTTACACACATACCATCACACAAATACACATACATACACACATGCATGCGTGCACACACACACACGTAACCCAGTGGTTATTCTAAAACACATGTTCTCCTATGCTCCCATAGCCTACCTCCAGTTTTTATATTTAACAGAATATTTAAAAATTCAGCATAGAAACAGTTAAAATTGTATTTTCACTGCAATTGTAGACTTTGCAGGATACAATTTTTATTTAATCTACACTCTCATTTTCTGAGTTATCTTCATGTAAATAAAGCACACTTCAAACAAGGGGTGGGTTACTTGAAAATTGCTCTGTATCACATGTCTTTGATCTGTGAGTAACTTCAACAAATGTTTTATTTCACTGAGTTGTCTCCTGACCCCAAAGTGCATGAGTGGGAATTGGGGGAAAATATGAAAAATCACAGCTTAATTAATTAAGGGAGTGTTCAAATTTCCAGTATAGAATAGTAGGACCCTTATTTGTTATTTCCAAGAGCATCTCTAATACAAAACACAAATATTCTGAAAGGTGATGCACATTCAGCAAGGTTGAAAGCCTTTCATTTTCTGCTGTATTTTTTGTTTTATTTATAGTGTTACTGCATACACTCTTGTTTCTTATGATTCTGTGCTGAAATGTAGACCCTTTTTCCTTAGTCTCATTAAAGGTGCATCCTGGTTTCTGGATCATTGTGCAGTGAGCTGTAGATCCTAGATTATTGTTGAAATGTGGATTGTCCTGTCACCTTTTCCCTTATTAATATTTACATAAAATGAAATCAAATGCTTGGGATTTTATGTTCAAATATACCTTTATTCTTCCTGTTTAATCTTGTTCCTCTCCATTGATAATAATGGAAGTTGCTTGGCCATATCAAACTCATAGCTTTGTAATTAACAATTCACACATGCCGTGTGTTGTTATTGAGCCCATATTTGTTTGTGTAATGTGTTTGCATGAATTAAAAACTGTGCAGGCCAAAAGTAGAAATGAAAAGGCATTGGAAAGTATTTGCATATGCAAGTGCAATTCCTTCTGAAGACATCTATGAATTTATGCATGAAAGTGTAGTCAGAGTCTGAGTGGATCTACTTTGATGGGTTCTAAAATTGAACTCAGGAAGTAAATAAGCACATATTTAAAGAGAGGAAGAACAGGAGATACAATCTGGTGAGCATCACATTCAACGTGAAACTTAGCTACTACAGAGAGGGTTAAAATAAATTTTACTCTCAGCAATAACAATAATTTTTAAATGTCATGCATTTCTCATTTTATTTTCTTATTCATGAAATCAAAGAGCAGGATCATTTCAGAACTTATTAGCCTAGAGATACATTAGCAAGGATCATGGCGGGATCATCTCCTGTGGTATTCTTATTTAAAACCCAAGACACTGATCATAAAACAAACATGCTTCTCACATTCAAGCAAGTTTGGCAAACACAGTTGGATGACTCTTCCGTTGCTCAGAGTGGAAAAGAATTGCCAGCTAGTAAAAGTGATGTGGGGCCAGGGTCAGACCCTGTCCAGTTCCCCTGCAAGTATCTGCAAGTATCAAAGGCAAGAAGCTGCCAGATCCCAGCAGGAGAGATAGGCTAGATGTTCCCATGAGAAGCTTATGGAAGCTCTCATCAAATTATATCTTCTTTGCTTGCTTTCAGCACAGAATCAGCCTCTGCTGCTAAGGAGAGACAATGCAAATTACCTGTCTGGCCTCTATTATTCTGGACCCTCCTGGTGTGAAGGGTGAAAAATGCTGACCTTAGGTCTATGGCCATTGGAGTAATTAGTAATTAGTAAATGACTAATTCTGCACTGAATAGCACCCTAGTAGTCTGAGAGTTAATGCACCTGACAAAACTGACCAGTGGTCTGATCTCTGGTTAGACCTAGCCCCAGGATAACCTGTGAAATAGATGCCATTTTAAATAATGAAGGTCAGCCAAGTGCCCAGGCAGATTGTCTGAGCTTGTTCTTTGGGACCCTGACGTTAGGGTGTAGAGCAGCACGACACACAAGACATTTCCCCGTGGCTTGGGAGCCTAAAGTTAGACCTGAGCTCTGCTTTGCATATTTATGTGCCTGTGACTCTGGTCCACAGTCTATGTCTCACCATTTTCAGGTGTATTAAACATGATCAACAAGAACAACAAAAGAATAATGGCTGATGTTCACTGAGCACTTTTTATATGTTAGATGTCAGTCTGAGAATTTTGCTTATATTGATTCAGATAATGTTCAAAACAATATTGTGAAGTGGATTCTATTAGTATCCCCTTTTTCATGGATAAGGAAGCTGAAGCATGGAGAGGTTAAATAAATCATCCCAAGGTCATAAATGTAGGAATTGATGAAGACAGCGTTTAAATCCAGGAAGTTGGATTCAAGAGCTATGGTTGGAACTTGAGCCACTGTGTTTGATCACCTCCCAAATAAGTAAATAAATAAACAAAAATAAGACATTAAAGCCTAAGTCAAAAGCTATGGTGTTCAGTTTATAAAACTTTTAAATATCGACACCTTTAAACATTTTTGACTATAGGAACTACAGCTGCTAACGTTGATTGAATGTACAATGAAAAAGACCACCAGCTCTGATGATGTATATTCCTATTCTCACCCATTTGCCTCCATTTCCATGGCTGTCCCAGACTCCCTGCGAGTGTGCCCACTTATACTAGCTCTCCACCACTGCTGTAGGAAAAAGTTCCTGCTGTCAGAATGTGTGCTAGGCTGTCTGCACCGATTCTTGGCCCTCCCCGATAGTCATCACCTCTTTGCACAACCTCTCAACCTGGAACACTAACCAAGAAAGGTGTTGCTATCTAAATGATATTGCTCAGGTAAGCAGAACTGACTGGTTTCTATGCTAGGCAAGGCCCAGTGGGCCAGAGAGTTCAGCCAGGCTTCTCATGGCTCAAAAAGCCTTTCTTTCCAGTTAGTAGCTCTCAAGTCTCTTGAGAGGGGGCCGAGATTGAATTCTTTCTCTGCATCTCGGGCTGTCTCTTTGGGTCAAGGTTGAAGAAAGGATTGGGGGAAGATTGGATTTTTGAAAATATGCTTCCATCAGTTCTCTGAATCGGTTCTAGCACAGAAATCACTTTCACCTCCCCTTTGATGCACTGAAAAAAATCCATAAAGACATAAACACATACATTTTAGGCTAAGTTTGATTTTGGTAGTTTATAAGCCAATTTTCTTTCTTGTGGTCTTTAAAATAATTCAGGCAATATGTTTTACTCTGTGTAATTTGGCATAGCATAAATTTAACCTGTGTTAATGAGTTAAAAACTCACTAGTAAGCTAAAGTGTTACCTGAATTCATTCAATCAGTGTATAGAAGAGTTGTTGAAATACTCAGGAAACCTGTGAGCATTTCTGCCTGTATCATTGTCTTAAAGTAGTTATTTTTCCACTGCACCCAAAGCAACAGTTAGAAAGATTCTGTTTTGAAAACCCTAGACCTTTACCTACAAAGAACATGTTTTAAGTTTTAGTGAAGTTCAAAAGTTTGTCAGGTGAGTATTTGGAAGGCTAAAAAGTACCTTGAAAAGATTGCTTTTAATTTATTCATTTATTCTCCCACCTCTAGGCAGAACTTCTTTTCATAAAATCAGCTGAGAATAAAATGCTGCTTCTTATTTTTTGGCTGTGTTGTTGAGTTGTTGTTTTTGTTTTTGTTTTTGTTTTTCTTTTTAGGAAAAGAGAATCTATAACCGTTCAGTGTAATATGATCCATTGTCTCCTTGCTGACTAACTTGAATCCTTTTAGCTTCCTTTGAGAGGCATAGGGGAGAGCAGTTAAGAATGCAGACCCACAGCTAAACTGTATTCCAGTACTGATGGGTTCCATTAGTGTGAGCTTGATCCAATTCTAGAGCATGGACTCTCTAAATCCTATTTTCCCCCTCTGTGAAAGTTCCCACCATTATAGTTATTGGGATCATTATGATTATGCATTCATCATTCTATGGATGCTTCCGGTATTTTAATAGGCACTGAATAAATGCTGGTGGTTATCATGATTGTCATTTTAAGCCTGTTGCCAACAAAAGTGGTCATCATCTGGTCTCCGCCTCTCATAATATTTCATGCAAGAGAAATATTTTTTGCCTCAGATTTGTTTCTTATGACTTGTAAAAACTCTGACATCTTCAAATCCAGAAGTTTTCTTCGTCATTGATAGAGCGTGTTTGACTCCCCATGTGCCATAACTTTTGCTACCAAAGATGAACATAACTCATACATTATTTTCTTATTTTTAGAAAGGAAGGAAACATACCATCTAACAACTGTCAGCTGATGCCAACACACTGTAAGAGAGTTGCTAGTCAGACAATTTTACAAGTGAAAGAAAGAAAGAAAGATGCTCTAAGGCAGTGTCATTGGATACAAGCTTTTTTTTAATGATGTTCATTTTATGGCATATAAACATGAATTTTAGTGCTGGGTTTAATTAAGAGAAGACTTTATCCATATAAACTCTAGAGAAAAGTAATCCATTGTCATCACTCTATGTCCTTGTCACCTAGTGATTCCATCTCCTCTGGATTTTCTTTATTGTAGTTATTGCTCTTCTAGGATTAAATATATATTTTTCAAACTATACTCTTTATGTTTGCCCAATTATTGTCCTTTAAATAGTTCTCTATTGTCAACTCTGCGTTCAACTTTAGATCTAACTTTTTTTGAATTGTATTTCTTTTTTTGCTCTTTTTCTGTGGTAATTCTCCACTTTCACCCTTATCCCTCCACTTTTTCTTTTCCATGGCACTTTCTCTATAACACTCTAGTTCATATAACTTCAACATTCACTGTTTCCACTCTGCAAGGCTTTTTCAGTTACAAGTGAATGTAAGACAATATCCCTGCTGAAATGAGCTTATGCAAAAAAAACGATGCTTTGTCTTATATCACTGGAGAATCTAACAATGCTTACACATACCATCTCTTATTTCTCATTCTCTATAATTTTCTTTATTCCTTGGAGATATGTATTTGAAGATGTCTGATGATAACCCCACTCCCATATTCTCTGCCCTCTGTAACGTCACTGGAAAGAGTCAGATTCAGAGAAATGGGGCATGTGTCACTCGGATTTTACCTGGCCATGTTTTAGACTGAAGCCTACTTTGTGCTTGGAGATAGCTGTGGTAAGTGCCTCCTAAAGCTGGTGGAATGAATTCCAAATAGGAAAGTCTGGTTCTGATATCAGGAGTGGGTAAGGAATACTAACTGGCCTCATAACAAATGCTCCCTACCCTGCTAATGCTCAAGTCTAAGATAAATGGTCTTTCCAAGGTTCATTTTGACTTTTCTAACTGCTCCTGGAGTATGTCTTTTGAAATAGTCCAGTAAGAAACTTAATTGTCTTTTCCTCAAAATCCGTTTCCATTTTTATATCCTAGCTTTTGGTAACTAGTTTCACAACTCTTACATTTTGGTCTTCCAAGAAGACTCTATCTTTTTTTTTTTCTTTATATTGATATTCACCAGATTATGATGGTTATTCTTTCTTATCTTTTTGTTTAACTTCCTCATTCCATGTTAAGTGTCCAGCATTTCAAGACTGGAAAACTACTTCAACATTTAAATTGCCTCCTTCCCTTAGTCCTTTCCCTGACACTTTTTTTTTATATCATAGATAGTATTGCATTTCTAAAACATTGCCCTGTTTTTGCCCCTTTACCCTAATTAAATATATTTTGTGGTACCCATGAGGCAACTGTGTTAGGTTACAGAGTATAGTAATGAATAATGCAAACATGGTCTGTAAGCACACAAAGCTTGGCAATCTTGGAGAAGAAAGATATAATAGACATGTACCTGGGTACTTCTGATAAACACCACAAAAGAAAATAGCATCTGGTTCTGAAGTGGCATCTAACTCAGAATTGTGCATCAGGAATGTCAGAAATTGTGACATCCTTTCATACACTTGAAGGATAAGGAGTTGGATGCTCAGAGTAGCAAGAAGGAGTTTTCGGGCAAAAGATAAGGCATATGCAAAGGTCCAAAAATGGCAGAACTTGGTCATTCCAAGAATCTAAAAGTTCAGGTTAGCTGAATGTGGAGTGGGAACAAATGAGCTAGAGTGGTAGCGTAAAACCAGGTCATGAAGGCTTTTTGAGGAGATAATTCTGGCTTCTGTTTCCAGAATATATTACAGAGAGACAAGACGCTCGGTGAAGTAGATTAGGAGAGTGTATTTCATTGAGGCAAGAGAGTTTAATAGTCTGAACTGGAATAATGGAGATGGTTTGAAAAATGTTGTGCTACAAAGATTGTTGACTTTTTAGGACACTGTAAAATTAGAGGCAGCTATATTGTTTTGGGACTCTTGGGCATTGACTGCTTTCTTCTCCTGCAAAGAGAATATTACCTTTTTGATGTTGAGTTTACTTAAAGATACAGGAAAGGTCAATGTTTGTAAATAAGCCCTTAGATGTAAGTGCATAGATTGTTAGTTCAAATTCTCCTGGAATGGTTACATAAACCTAAGCATAAAAATGTAACATTGTTACAAGAATTTGGATTTTATTTTCCCCCTCAACATTTTTAGGTGCCTGCTTATGCAGAGTAGCATCAGCAGCAGACCACCTCCTATGGATACAGGGCAAGTAAAATACAGAAAAAAAAAAAAAGCATCATGCTCTACCAACCTCTTTTCCACATGATCACAATACCTTGTTTGTTCTCTATCTTTCACTAAATAAATAAAAAAAGCTCATAGCATGTCTGGGGGGGGCATGTGTGTGTGTATACAAGTGAGTGTGTATTTTATTTCTGCCAATTGATAACTTGACTAGCCAAGCTGTGGATGTTTAGAATGTGGGATCAAAACTTTCTGGCAACTGATGGGGCAAGCAAGGTGAGGGAGAGAAGATTCAAGGACTGAAGTTTCTGGTTATGGCAACTGTCCAAATGTTAGTACTAATCACTGGGGTTTTGAAACAGGGGATGAGCTGGTATGTAGGTAAAGTTAGTATGTGCAACTGTGGACCTTTTGAGTTGGAGGTGCCCTTAGGCCATGCACATGTAGATGCTTAATAGGCAGTTGAATGTACAGCTCTAAATTCTGCTGAGAGATTTGTGCTGAATAGAGATTCAGGAGTTGACAGCTAATAATGTTCATGGGACTCAGTGTGATCATCCAGGAAAAATGTGCAAGGAAAGAAATAAGAAGCTCACATAGGAGCACAGCTGATCAATGGACAGGAAAAAGAAGAAGATCATCCAAACAGAGTGGGAAGGGAGGAACTTACTTTGCATCCTCTACTCAGTCTGAACTTGACCGACTCTTCCAGGCATAAATAAATAAAACAGTACTAGTTTTATTTCCCACTCCCCTACTCAGAGTTGGCCTCCTTTTGAACCCCTAAATCAGAGATCACAAAGTTAATGCACACAGGCATACTTAGCCCCTAGATATATTTAGCTGGGCTTATAGATTGCCTTAAAAATTTTGAATCCAGTGCTTGTAGCCAGTCTATTCACATTCCTCTTTGCCACAGGCCACATCTCTTGCCTTTTGTCCTATACCAGTTCTCCCCTTTAGTCATTGACTTTACATACCCGACCTCCAAAGGCTCTAATGATAGCAAATATAGTGTGTACTTCCTATGTCCATTTCTTCTTTGTAGAGTACATATCTGCCCATTCCAAATATTTTCTTTACACAAGGCTTAATGTATAGACCACTTCTTTGGTGAAACCTCTGCCATCTGATCTCTGGTGGCCCTTCACAAGCTGTTATTATTACTACTATCCTCTGTATGGGTGACTCAGCATACCCAGCCCATGGATTTCTGACTCCTGTGAATAGAGAGATAAACAAAGTGCTCTGCAGTTTTGTGCAGTGACTCATGGATGAAACTACAAGAGAATTTATTCTTATTAGTGGCTTGTTTCCTGTTCCAAGAAAAAGAATTTAAAGCACAGTTCAGAAAAGGAACTTAAACATGTGGGTTGTGTGTCTGTCCATCATGACAGTATCCAATCCCACATTGTGAAATGCCAGCTTGCAAGAGTTTTCTGCAGTGCACTCTGACACTCACATATTGAATTGCATGAACATTTGCTTTTTGTGAGTATCACGGTAATACTATCAGCTTTTCCACGCTGGTGCCACATACTGCGTTTATGCCGCTGTGGAGACCTACTGTGTCATATGTGTAGGAGGCCTTTGGTGCAGTGTGATCTGTGACAGGATGTAATTCCAACTGGAAGCTGTAGAGAAACTGCTGGGAGAAATGGAGTAATTGCCAAAGTCGGACTCACCATGCCTTACAGTCTGGGTCTGGGAGTGGTGCTGCCCCACCCACTGATGAATCATCCCACTGATATTATCAAAGGAGACATTACATTTTCAGTGTCATGTTTTAGGTTTATAATTTAATTTTCAGCTCTGGCAATTCTAGAAGCATCCCCAGGGACATATGAAGAGGGGGAGGCTGGTGTGTACCCAAAATGAATTCGTGTTCATTTCTTGAGCACCTTAATTGGCATGCATATCTCACAAGCCCTCTTTCTCTCTCTCTGCTGCAGCCAAACTCCCTTGTACCAAGATACTCAATATTCCTCCTGCACTGACTGCTTTCCTTTCCACTCAACCTCAAGTCAGATCTACTTTAGTAATAAATCTCTGCTGGGAGCCATCTGAACAAATACTGAGTGTGCACATAGATATTAAAAATAAGTGCAACACAGACTTATTTAATAATGTCCAACAGTCTTTTATAATATTTGGAGTATTTTCCCAAAGTTACAATGAGCATTATCTTTAATGTATTTTTTTCCAAGATAGAATTATCTTTTTGGGAATAAGAAAAAAAAAAAAAAAAAGAGAAAAAAAAACAGGGGGGCTCTTTTGTTTTCCCAGCTGAACCTTTTATCCTCCTTCCTTTTTAGGTCTTTTTCTTTGGCCAGAGCCACAAAATGTGAAGCTTCTCTTTGTTCACCCTGATTTATGAATAGTAGGCATTGGGCAGTTGCTATCCCAGTGGGATGCATTTTATTTTAAAAATAGTTTGAAACACTTCCTTTCAAATCCCTCCACGTCTACAGCCACCTTGACTGTATAATACATGTTTCTCAGTTCGTCCTTGTACAGTTAAAGTCCATTTCACGTATGGGAATTAAAGCACAGAATTTACTTGTAGCACTTTGAACTAAAATGTTGAATTTATTTAGAGAGTAATTCCAGTGGATTAAATATATTTCTATGGATCTGTTTGCTGGAACATTGATAGAAAGGAGAAATACTACTACTTCTAATGTCCTCAAAAAAAAAAAAAAAAATCCAGTCAACTTCAGGATGAATATCCATAGCCAAAACAAAGTCTTCTCAAAATGACTGCAAATTCAGGTGACACTACCAACTTTAAAAATACCTCTGTTCACCTGACAGCCTTGGGTTCAAGTTCTTCTTAGTTTACAGTGACAGTTAGGTGAATGCTTATACTCTGACCCCCATTTGTATGTGATGCAAAAGCCCTGCCTGGAGATGACCCACTTAACACTTTCTGCTTCACAAACCCAGAGACTGAACAGCAGGGAGCCTACAGCAAAGTGCTGAGTTGTCTTAGCTGAGCAGTGAGGGGACAGTGAATGTGGCCATAGAACCCTGCCATTTCTGTCTCTGAATCAGGGGAACCTCATTAGATGCTTCTGGGGAGTTCTGAAAAGTTCCCATGCTCAAGTCCTTCCCAGGACTAATTAAATATGAATCACTGGGGGGTTGTACTCGGGTATCAATATTTTTATATAAACATCTCAAGGGGTTGAGTGTAACTGGACAAACTCTATATAGAGTATAACCATTTCCTTGGTAATTGATAGCATTTCAAACATACAGGGACTCATGCTTAGCATAGTGACTTGGAATCTCACTTTTTACTCAAAAGCCCATATTCTAGTTTTAGTCAAGCTTCCTAATTCTTAGAGGGTTTTGCTTAGTAAATGCCATGTAATGAGGAGCTCATTACACAGGATTTCCAAACCAGGAATGAGCAGGCATCTGCTCACTGTGTCCCAAGTATTGCACATCCTCAGTTGCCAGCATCCACCTCTTTGTTCTGAGTCAGAAGAAGCAAGTTAACCAATTCTTTTAGCCTTCCTACTTCTTTTTTAAAATTTTTTTTAACATTTATTTATTTTTGAGAGACAGAGAACATGAGTGGGGAAGAGGCAGAGAGAGAGGGAGACACAGAATCCAAAGCAGACTCCAGGTTCTGAGCTGTCAGCACAGAGCCTGATGTGGGGCTCAAACTCACAAACATTGAGATCATGACATGAGCCGAAGTCGGACACTTAACCAGCTGAGCCACCCAGGTGCCCCTAGCCTTCCAACTTCTTATCTGACATTTGGTTAAACATTAAAAGTGAGGATTTAATTCAAGCATCTGGCTTGGCATGTAGCACGTAATCAATTAATTATATCAATGGATCTAACATCTTCAGCATCAAAGCAGTAATGGTGATTTGAAGCCTACTATTGGAAGAAACACCATCAAAGTATGTTTATTTTGAAAGATGAAGCCAGTGAGGAAAGATCATGTTAATGGTGGGTCCCTACTTGCTTTTCACTGTGAATATTTGTTAAGTCTAGGAATAGTTCAAGTAAGTGTGAAAAGTCCAACATTCATAAGAGAACACCAGTAAGAAGATTAAGGAATGAATCAAGCTGTGTTTTCAACTGTGTATCATGGGGGATACTGTCCCAGTTTGGATTGTGTGGTGTTCAGGCAGTGCCTTTCAGCTCTGGAAGTTTGGTGCCTTTGGAGAATTCAAGTCTAGATGTCACAACTTTTCAAGAAAATGAGAAATCTGGATCTTTTTCTCCATAAAATCCTCAGGTGCTAAATGTTGTTGTAATGTACTCTTGGAGCACGTTAAGTAAGCTCTACACAGCATGCTGGCTTTTTTCCCCACCCTGGAATTTTCTGACAATAAGTTGCTGAATGCCCTTGAGGATGAAGACAGTCAAGTATAAGGAATCCCAGAATTAGCACCCATGGAGCCACCTTGATCAGTGGGTTCAGAAGTCAGTGGATAGGAACCTGATGATATATGCTTCTCTCCTTCATCCTGAGAAACACAGCCGAAGGCTCCTTGGAAGGTTCCAGCACCACCAATACCAGGTACCAACAGCAGTGGACAAGTCTATCACTCTTCCTTATATTGGCTCCCCCTCCTGCCTGTCCTGTTTTCACCCCGTCCCTTACTTCTCCTTTGAATCACTTCCCAAATACAGTACATATTCACAAGAATTCTTCTCAGCCTTTGCTCTCAGGACAAAGTGTGTTAAGACCTTTGGCAGCTAAATCATTTTGAGATACACTATGTAGGCCAAATCAAGACTGTCTATCTGGGAGATGTAGCTCCCAAAACTGCCAGCATAGGACATCTTCACTGGGAAATGGTTGATTTAACAAGAAGTTGCTGAGCTTGCATTACAGATTTACTAAATTTACTAAATTTTAGAATGTTTGTGATTTGCTTTTTATTTTGTTTTACATAAGAAACATTATGATTTCTGTTTGGTTAGTGTTTTTTTTTTTTAATTAACAAACTTTTAATTTTAGAATACTTTTAGATTTCTATGAAAGTTGCAAACATATAGAGTTCCATGGTTGGTTGTTTTTGTTGTTGTTGCTTTTAGTTCATGTGCAATTTCTCACTACATGCCTAGGAAACATGATATTGGTTTCTCCCCCTTGGAAGCCATCACATTAGATCTCTGTGCAGAATAGCAAGCTGTAAATATGCCCTTTAAGTTCCTCGAGGATGAACACAGTGCCTCATTTATCTTTCCTTCGCCTTTTGTACTAGCTACAGTGCCATTCACAGAGACATTTAATAAATGTTTGTTGATCAGAGGTTCCCACCACACACTAGAATCTGGAGGGATCATATCTGGTCCAAAATTTCTCCCACACCCTTTCCTACCCCCTTTCCACCTCCTCATAGGGCATCTGTGTTATTTCAGTTTGGCCACAGTAGATTGGGAAGGAGCACTGGAAGGCAAGTTTTTATACTCAAAGCTGACTTTGCCAGACCCCCTACTCTCTCTGCATGATCAAGTGATCTTTGTTGCCAAACAAAGCCAGAGCTGCCTCTTGGCCGCCCCCGGTACCATGAGAGCTTTCTAGGACATGCCTGTGCACTGCATGTCAGAATGTATTTTTAGCCAAACTCTGAGTGAAAGCCAACATGCATTTTGTTTCTTTTTTATATCCTCTAAGCACACATCTTACTTGTGTTCTGGGTGACTAACAAAAACAGTAATAATAGCACATGCTGTAATTTCAGCTTCAGATTTCAGAGACCTTTATAAAGTCTTTTATTAACCCTTTCCAGGAAACTCAAATGGCTTGATCTCAAAGCTGTAAGAACTAGAATTAATATCCGTGTGAACAACTTGCTTTTGTTCAACCTCAGTTTACATCTTAAGAAAATGATTTGTCATAGAATGTTTAATTATGTAGTAGCTTAATACTGTAAGCTACTTTCTTTCAGTCTTTAACAGAATTAGAAGGATTCAGCATGCTAAGGCAGGGATTCAGCACATTTTATAAAGGGCTGGGTCAGAGATGAAATGAACAGAAGGAATCTTCTTTCATAGAGTTTTGTTGTTTTTTTTTAAATGATAATACTTCTCATTTCATACTTTTTTAATGTTTATTAGAGAGAGAGAGAGAGAGAGAGAGACTGAGCAAGCATGAGTAGGGGAGGGGCAGAGGGAGAGAGAGTGGAAGATACAAAATCTGAAGCAGGCTCCAGGCTCCAAGCCATCAGCACAGAACCTGATGTGGGGTGTGAACCCACAAACTGTGAGATCATGACCTGAGCCAAAAGTAGACACTTAACCAACTGAGCCACCCAAGCACCCCTCATTGCATACTTTTGAAACACTGGGTATTCTTCAGTGACCTTAGATGTATCAATACACTATCACCCCATTTTAAAAATGGAAAGACTGAAATACAGAGATCATGATAATCAGAGCTAAGGGGACAGTGGGAATTCATTTGAGGATTTTTCAGCTGGAGAGCAATAGAATGTTATTAAGGTACAACGAAGTCCCTGACTTCTCAGAAACAAATCCTAAGGAAGAGTGTAAGCAGGAAGAACAGGTAAAAGCCCTCCAGGAATACTTTAAGGGGAAACAGCCTTCCACTTCCTAGAGGTGGTTCAAGTGTGTCTGACAGAAACTTGGAGTCTCTGAGTTCATTTATACACTGAAGGCAATAAGCTCACTCCTTGAACTGAATTTGCTGAGAGTTACAGATATGAGCAATGGATGTCTTGTGGAGCACAAAGAAAGCACGTTTCTGTCAGATCATGGCCCTTATCCGTAAGTCTTGCTTTTGCGATCAGAACAGTGGGTCCAATCCTTTTCTGCATTATCTTAGACCATGTACCCTCCACTAGCTTCCTACTCCATGCCACTTCCCTTGGAAGGCACAGTGAGTATTATTGACTTCTTGCTCTTCAGTCATCCTTAATGGACAGTGATTCCTTGGCTTTTTAAAGGTGGTTTAAT
Source organism: Herpailurus yagouaroundi (assembly GCF_014898765.1). Classification (NCBI taxonomy): domain Eukaryota; kingdom Metazoa; phylum Chordata; class Mammalia; order Carnivora; family Felidae; genus Herpailurus; species Herpailurus yagouaroundi. The sequence continues at coordinate 57,847,639 of NW_024412377.1, forward strand.
TCAGGTGTGTCACAGTCCTTTTTTCTTAAGAGGGAAAAATATTTTTTTTTCAAGACCAAAATACCCTCTGTCTTACACAAACATACCTATCGCTGATTGTATGGAATATCATAGCTTCTCATTCACAGATAGCTTTCCCAGATAGAAGCAGGAATGCCAGCCAAAGTTAAGTATTGTGAAAACAAAGCAAAGATGGGGTAAGAGTTCATTTTGAAAATCATCCATTGATGTGACTTATTAGCCCCCAGGCCAGTTATTCTGAGAACTCTGTCTTTTTGAAGCTCTTTATCACCTTCATCTGTTTCTGCAGTTCTGTACCACTGTAATAATGTCCTTGTCTTGTCTAAGATAGAGACAAAGGACTTGTAACAGTAATGTTAATCGCTAAAGTTACTGAACGATTACTATGTGCCTCATACCTATGAGGTTCATAAATAAAAGTCATTACTATGCTTAAGGACAGTCAAGGTTTTGAAGGGTTAGTTACCCTTCCCAGGGGCAGGCAGCTTGTACATAAGTGGTGGAAAGAAAATCAAACCTAAGCAGTCTACCTTTAGTGCTGCTATTTGTAGGTGCTAAGTGATGTTTGTTGATTGACTCTATAACAACCATACTTCCTTCAACACTTGCTGGAGGGAAGAAATCAAATCCAAATATTGAGATGGTCTGGACAGGCTGCTGGAAAGCAAAGTATCATTACAGCTATTAAGACAATGCAGAGGGTTATTTCGGTGTTCAGATGTGAGCAGCCAGATGGAAATCATAGTTCAACCTTAGTGTTGTCAGACAGCAGAGGCTGTGGGCAAAGGGGAAGACATGGGTGAGTGATTTTTGACTGTTTATCTCAAATGTGTGTGGCCAGTGTCACTCCCATCTCTGATGGCTGTGATTTATTCTATTATACTGTCAGGATTAAAACACCTTAGCAGAAGAAAAATAAAGGGAGGGATACAAATGCTGTGTCATTGATGTGACAGATGCTATTTCTCTGGAAACCATGATGATGAGGGTATGGTAACTCTCTCAAAAGTGCTGTGAACATAGAATATCAGAACCAGACAGACCTGTAGGGACCATCTGTTTCAAACCACTCATTTAACAGATAAAGAAACTCAGGCTTAGAGAGCCTCTGAGGTCACCAAGGTCACATAAGCTTCTAGGTTTAGAGTTAGGATTCTGGTTCAGAATACATCCAGCTAAATCAGCTGCTGGTCAAGTTCATTGTTCTTTCCCCTAAAGTCACGAAGTTGAGTTTACACTGAGCGAAGCGTCTGTTTATATTTACCAAGGGTAAAGTAGGAGACATGAGGTGGAAAGTCTGTCCTTTGCTTTGCAGTATTCATGCAAGTATTATTTAAACACCAAAACCGTGGTTTTAGCTCTCCTCACTTCCTCACATTTTTTTCTCTTTTACTATTTTCTTTCCTTTTTTTGAACCCAGAGGAGATAGCTCTCACCTCTTCACCCCTGTTAAGTGATGGGCGGGACCATTCTCTGACTGCTGCAGCCTCCTTGATAAGTCCTCACCCATCCTTACCTCAAGTTCTTCATCCTTGTGTTTCTCTCCTGCTGTTTCCTGTGTAAATAGATAGGGTGAATCAGAGTAAGTCAGATTCCCTGCCTCTGGAGAAAGCCAAGTACCCATCTCTTCACCTCCTGCCTCCTACTTCCCGTGTTCCCTCACACAGATTCTCAGCAACTCAGATTTTCCAACTGTTCAGCAATTCAGGACAGAACTTGAAGCAGGGAGACACAGCTTCAAGCCTTTGCTGGACATTGGTGAGCCATGTGATTCTGGGCAGGTCTTAGACAAGACCCCCTGGGGTGAGGTATACTCTTGGGTACAGTCCACATTCTAGTACCTACTCCAAAGTTTGATTTGTGGGGTGAAGTTTATTAATGAGGAAAATTTTTGTAACCAGTATTTGTTACCACCAAACTGTCATGGTGGCTGAAATACCTCTGACAAATTACTTTGTAAACTCCACAACTCTCTTTCACAATCCTATGTGCTCAAACACATTCATTTGTTAACAGGGAGCTCCTGGGGGATGGTCCAGCCCAGGAGACTGAGCCCAGGAGTTTCCAAACCATGAGATCTTCCAGGTACCAGGGCACACCCAGTCTCCTCTCTCCTCACACTTCACCAGAGCCATTCTCTGTGCATCCAAGGTTAATGCCTTCCCCTTTGAATTCCAGTTACCACTGGATGGTAAAGCAGCATTTTCTGTGGCCCACATCTCCCAGAGTCCCGCATGTAAATATGTCATCAGGCTCTGCCTGCAGTGTTCCTTTTCTAAGACAGAAATCTTCCATGGAGTAGACTTAATGTTGAGATCTCAGTTCCCAACCTGGGAGCAGACATGCAAAAGTAAAATCAAGGGAAACCACCTTGGAGGTGAGAGTGGGGGCAGGGAGGTGTGTAGGTTCCTGCTTAAACAGAGCTCACGCTCATCTGACATCGACCTAACCACTCAATAAATTTACCTTTAGAATTGCCTGGAGTTCTAAAGGATCTAACTGTGTAGGGCTTAAATCTTTATCTGTATGGGAGGAGGTTTAAATTAAAAAATCAGTTTTCTGAGCGAACGTTCCTGTCTCCCCTAATAAGTTTCCCATTTTGTGTCTCTTACCTGAGGCACGTAAGACAGCCACTCTCCCTATCTCTGATAGCAGAAGAGAAGCAGTCTCTTCCAAAGCTCAAACCAGGATGTATCCCTCAGAAAAATGAACATCTGTGAACAGCTTGAAAACCTCATGTGCTGTTTGCTTTATTGTGACCCCTGTGCAAACCTTAGGACTGTGGAAAGGATTCAGGACCTCAAACCAGACTAGTCACTTTAAACCATGGGGAATCACTGAGTCAATCATCAAACCCTTACCTGTGTCTGGCTTTGTCTCTGGTTTTGTTTAGGAGCTAGAAATACAGACATGGAAAAGGTACAGTTCATGCACTCAGGAAATCCATAGAGATAAAACAGCCATATAATGCTAGTAGCACACAGAAACTACCATGGCACACAGAAGCACAGAATATTATGGGAGCAGAAGGGAAGGTTTCCTGGAGACCATTATAGGTAGAGATTCTATGCTGTGAGTCAGGGTTGAGTTTGCTAAAGGTTTCCTAAGATCCATTTAGGTTTGCTCTAGTGTGAACTAGATTACTAAAATAGACAGAGAAAATAGCATCCCGATATTTAAATATATGATTACCCTTTCTTTATGAGTACTTAGCTGGAAGTGTCTTCGGATGAATACTAAAGCGCCTATCTGTGAATGTACACCATATTGGAAACAGATTTACTGTCCCAAAGTGTAATGCTTACTCAGCCATCTGATGAGTTCTGAGCACTGAACAGTTTGAGAGGGATGCATAGAGCTGTTTTATTACAAGATGCTGTTATGAGTTATAGCAGCTTTCCTTATGCTATATGGCTGTCGCCAAACAAGTTACATGAATATAAGCAGTTTTATTTGCAATTTTTTGCTTACATTTTCTTAGCATACTCGGATTATGGCTTCTCACAGCCCGACTCATGCTCCTGTGGCAGTCCCAGTATATTACTTTATTCAGAGCCAAAAGGAGCCTTTAAAAATATTTGTAGAAAGTCCTCCTTAGAGTATTCAGTGTTTGTGTATATAGTTGCTATCACCTGGCACTTGTTTGAAAAAAAGAAAAAGAGAAAGAAGCATTTTCACTCTTGCATATATGTGTTTATTTCCGAGTAAACTTAATAAACATATTAATTAGTTTCTCCTTTGATACAGTTGCAGTGACCCTTGAGTAGGAGGTTTTGTGTTTTAGGAAAAAAATAAATAGCATTCTGAATTTCATTTGATCAGGACTGAACTCAAAACAACTAAAAAGAGAAAAAAATTAAATTCATATGAGAGATGTACACCAGGCTTGGTTGTTACTTACAAATTATAGGCTGGAAAATTAGTGTTGTTGATTCCCCTTGAATGTGTGAAAGTGAATCAGAGAAATTGATGACATTAATAAAAATGATAATAACAGTAAATTAGTTTAAACTAAATGTAAATAATTGTTATGCTGAGACCTGAATGAACCTTAGACAGAGAGGGACTTAGTTTAAACCCCATTTATTCTTATTTTATTAAGTATCCTTTTAATTGAATTAATTGTATTGTTAATGATTAGAGTATTTAACATATAATGCTCACTACTAGAGTCTGTCTTCATTTCACTATATTTTTAGAAAATAGCAAATTCATTAGTGCCTGGTTTGGCCCAGCCTTTGGGGGATCCTGGACTTTTGAATACAGTGATATAATCAAGCTTCATTCAGAAGGGGAATAGGGCTCAGGCTGCTACATGGGCTTTTGGATAATTTGGGAGTCAGCCTTTAAGAGCCTTTTTAAATTACTTGGATTGCATTCTTTTTTATTATAAAAACAATTCATTTCTATTGTAAAGAATTTGAGAATGACAAATATATAAAGAAAATTATAACAACGTATCATCTTATGTCTCGACAGCAGTTGTTATTATCATTTTAGTGTGTTTATTTTCTGGCCTTTCAGCTCCTTGTGCATATATGTAATGTGTTTTCAAAATTGGAATTATGTGTACTTTTAGTACTCTGTTCTTTTTACTTATCACATCACGAATGTTTTCTTTTTTTCTTGAAATATTCTTCTGGAATAAGATTTCATTAACTATGTCATTGTCACGGGGATATATCCACACTATCCTTTCCTCTGAATCGTTTTTTTTCCAGTAGAATTTTAGTTTTTGTGTATTTTTGGTTATTATGGTGCTTCACTAACCATCATTCTACATAAATTTTTGTGCATGACACTAATTTCCCCAGAATAAGTTTGTGAGTCTTGTAAATTATGCTAATGTCAAGAGAAAAAATAACAAACTGTAATTTAATACAATTTTAAATGTTTTAGGCATGCATCAGAAATCAAAAAAACTTCTTAAAATAAAATTCCCCTTACAAATCTTATCCCAACATCATATGCTATATAGTGTACCATATTGTTACAATGATGTTTTGTTAAACCAATTTTAAATGTTATGATTGTAGGGATCCTGTGTCTCATTTCTCTAAAGTCCAATTAAAGGGGATTAAAAGGTCAAATGACTACCCCTTAGACTTCACGTTTTTTGCAATGGCATCATAATTACCAAATCCTACAATAATTGAAATGGTAGCATGGATATACTCTTAATTTTTTCACTTGACCATACACATGTATATGGTTATATACATATGCATATGTGCATAAATATACACATATTAAATATGTATGTTATATAAATCACAGAACAAAGTGCATATATTAAAATATTAAAAATTATATATTTATAAATTTGTAAATACATAAATAAGTTTATATATTTATGTTCATGAACATATACAAAAATCACATATACTAAATGTGCATTAAATTATTTAAAGAGTTTGTGCATAGAGTTAAGTGATTTGGTTGGGACTGGTTGTGGTATATTTTAATCAAACGACTGTTAGAACAATGAACAATAAATACCATAGGCCATCTAGTAATCTGCTGACTATTAGTCTCCATTTACCTTAACTGTAAGGTATTGTTTAGACTTATTTCAAAAGGAGCTCCTGAATTTCGGTCCAAAATACAAAAATGCCCAGAACAGAAAAGATGGAGTCAAGTGACAAAGGCAAGACTTGCTCGATTTTTCTGTCTCATTTTGAATGTGTCTGTGGGCAGCTTTCCACCTATACAACAAATCATCCCTAGGGAGGGCAGTGTCATGATATGAGAAAGGAACAAAAAATGAAATGATGTCTGATTCCCATGGGAAAAATAGGTCTTATGTGAAAATTAATCTCAGTGTGTTACAGTGTTTGCTACATAAACCTGAACAAAAGGAAAAAAAAAACTCGTGAGAGATGCTTTTTCCCTCTGAAACTATCTTTCATAACCATCTCTAGTTTTTGGATGACGCTGCCAAGGTGATGCAGGATAAAGCATGACATTTGTGGAGGGTTCAGCAGCTAAGCCATGAGCATATATGCTACTGGACAGGACCCTGGTGAGAGGCCAACACTGTCCTCATGAAGCCTTGACCCTAACTTGGACTCTGACACTAATTTACTTTGTCACCTTGACATGTCACTTACCCTGTGTAAGCCTCCGTTTTCTCCTAAAATGAGGCCAAGGAAGGGACCATTGATCGTTAAGATAAGATCCCTCTCAGATCACTCTCCCTGTCTATCTCTGCTTCTGACTGGACTCAGTCCCAGCTCTTCACTTGACTTGTTAGATCTTTGAATACATCTAGTCTTTAATTTCACATTACTAATACCACAGTTTGTGAAACCTGTTGAGTGAGAACTACAACTATATTTAAATGTAGGTGAAATCTGTTGAGTGAGAACTACAACTATATTTAAATCAGGTGAATGCTATTTAGAGTAAAGACCTCCAGACTTATCCTCAAAGGAATGTCCTTTCTTCTCCACTTTCTTTCTGCCCTCATTGTCATTTTCATGCTCACTAAGATCCTCTACCAGATTATGTCATCCCCCATTTTTGAGCCAAGTGACTTATGTTTATAAATATTGAGGGACTGACATAACCTTTCAGTATTACCTTACAGTGGCAAAGGGCATTGTAAAGACATTGAACATTTTAGAAAACAATTTGTGGATATTAATTATACATATGAGGACTCAAAAATCTCTGTCTTTAGGATTTTACTTCTTGCACTCCTGAGGAATTGAATGTTTGTTCTCCTATTATGCTTATCAGTAAATTCTTAATTTTGTTAAAGGCCAAAAAAAATCCAGGGCAAGTGCTTACATTATCACCATCATCTGCTCGAAGCCTGAATTTCATTAAGTAGATTGTTAATAAAATGAGGAATGATATATCACAACTGCAATGCTGTGTCTCCCAAAGTTAATGAAGAGTTATAATTTTCTAGACGACAAATTAAAAGGCTGTTAAAATGGTTGGTAAGACTGTCAACGGATTTAGCAACATTCCAATTAAAATAGGGCATTAAAGAGAATTAAAATCTTGAATTTGGAGAAATGAGAAAATATGTTTAATATGTGATTTAATATAGTTAGAAGCCCTGGAATCTTTACATAAGATGAGATAGATGTCATCTTAAAGATGATATGACACACTTAGCAAAAAGTGGGACATTTGCCATCTAATACAATTTCATAGGCTTGGTCAATAATTTTCTTGCATCAAGCACTAAAATTATATTTTTAATAGTAGTGATAATATTAGAGCAATAATAATATTTTATTACCTGAAATTATTTTGGTACATAAATTATTATTATGTACATTATATGTATAATATTAATATACATTAATAACATATACATTTGTATATTACCCATCTTGACAAATCAAATTTTTATTTTTCCATTTTTATTTTAGGTCTCATCTCATCCATGTGGGTACATCTTTACATAGAATAGTTATACTTTTGCATCCTTTTTTCCAATTATCCATCAGACTTATATACCCTCAACGATTTCCTTTTTAATCACCAAATGCCACACACTGGATTGATGTATGAAATTTTGCTTAACCATTCATTGCATAGTAAGTAATTAGACCATTGTCATTTTGTACTAAAATAGATAATATTCAATAAACAACTGCATATGTATTTAGAATGAGTTTCCAGAAATGGATTAATGTGTGAAAGACAATGATCAAATGGCTTTTATGATTTTACACTACCACCCGTAATTTAGGTACCGTTGTAATTCAACTACAAGCTGCGCCACATCAGATTGCATCACGATTTTATAATTTTTGCAAAATTAATAGGTAAGATGGTACCATATGGTTGTTAACTTATTTTTAACCAGTCTGCCCCAATAATTCCATAGGTAATTAAAGAACATGACCATTTTTCTCCATTAATTTGGCTTTCTATGTCTCATTCTTTGACAAGTGGTAATGTGTAAGGTGACCAGCATATGATGCTGTAATTTTCTGTTAGCAGATTTTTGAGATCTTCACAGAATTGAGATTAAGTTTAGCTCAGATGAAGGTCCTCACGGGATGAATATGCTATTGAAAGGAACATTTAAGAGTAATGCAGAACGTGTTTAGAGAACTGTTACAAAGTCAGTAACCGGCAGAGTGGGGATGATGTTTTTTCAAGTACTAATAAACTTAAAAATGGACCCTTCCTATTAGTATTGCACAAGCTATACGATACCTCCTGTTCCCAAGCAAAGAGGAGGGAAAAACAGAGGAAGACAAAGGCCCTAACAAATAGAGGGCACAGCTGAAGTGAACAGACCATCCCTGGGTACAGACCTGCCTACTCCGTAAAACTGAAAAGCTGCATGTGATCCCCGTGCCACTCACCCCCTGTACCCCTTTATCAGGCTTCATGCTTTTTACTTGTAAAAATACCACAGGAATATAAACTCCATAAGGGCACAGTTCTGTTTTGTTTTTTTGTTTTGTTTTGTTTGTTTGTTTGTTTTGTTGGGGGGTTCTATTTTGTTTTTGTTTTTGTTTTTATCTCTTAATCACTACTCCACCCATAGGGCCTGATAGAACAGTGCCTGTCATCTATTGCATGCTTCATAAATACTTGCTGAGTGAATGAATGAATGAATGAATGAATTGTGGAAAATCACAGATGGAGGAATTGCCCAAACTCTAGTTGACATATCAAATCTGATACAAATAAATGACCATTCCAGTAGAGAGTCACAGACAAGGAGTTGCAGTATTAGGACCAAGACCCTGCAGCAAATGATGCAGACTAAAGGCAACCAATGAAACGGAAGATAAGATTGGATCCTGAGTCACAACTAGGTGTCTCTTCATTTCTTTCTGTGAAGGGATCAGAGGTACATTGGAGAACCTCTCACTGTGTATTATTTTCTGTTAGGGATGGATATACACACACCTTCACATGTATTTATGTATATGTCTATGAATACACATAGCTACAAGTGTATCTCCACATTTACACCTACTCACACACATGTAGACTCCTGCGTGTATTATTTAAGTTAACTCTAGTCAATTCTGTAGGGGTATCAGGTTAAGTGGAGTTAGTTAATCTCAGCTAATAGTTTCCTATCTTTTAAAAGTTTTTTTAAGAATTTTTTGAGATATTGCAATGAAGCAAAGCCTGGAACAAATGGATTTCATCCACTCTGAATTCTGATGTGCTAATCGCACTCTGAATTCTGATGTGTCATACCTGTGTAGGCTAGAGGTAAAGCAGCCTATAAATTGTTGTGCTTTATTGTGGCAAATGATGCCTTTCTGAGAATGCCACAGTAAATTAATCAATTAAAACAAAGAGTGCCATCTGGTGATGCATTCCCCCCCCCCCCTTTCTTCTTCACTCTCCTTACTATCAATGTCTTCTTATATCTGTCTTCTCATCATCCATTGGTGATTTTTTTAGGCTATTCTTCCCATTACATCAATGACTTGGGATATCCTTAACCCTTGACTTTTATCTCATCTATAAACCCCTTAGCTCAGTAGATTTCCCTAATTAAAAAAAATAGTGTTTATTATTTTTGAGAGAGAAAGAGAGAGAGAGTGCAAGCGGGGGAGGAGCAGAGAGAGATGGGGACACAGAATCCAAAGCAGGCTCCAGGCTCTGAATTGTCAGCACAGAGCCTGATGTGGGCCTCGAACCCACAAACCTTGAAATCATGACCTGAGTGGATGTCAGAGGTTTAACCGACTGAGGCACCCAGTCATCCCTAGGCTTCCCTAATTTAAAATGGCATGGTCATCAAGGGCAGAAAATCTCCTTCCTCTTAGTGGTCAACAATGTAACCTGAAAGGATCCTTTCCCTTGGCTCATGATTCTTATTCCAGGAACAGTCCTTGGTATTTTGCCTTTAAAATCAGTTGATTTTATTTTCGTATTTGATTCTTACTCATTTTTTAGAAGTTTCTTTTTCCCATGCTAAGCCAAATCAGCAGTAAACTGTCTCTGTGGTCGTTTTATATCTCAGCTCTTCCTTTATCCTCCCATAGAATTGAGAGTGAAAATGCTAGAAGATACCAGTGAAAGATCCACTCATCAACCCTACTGTTAATCACAAAGTGAATTCAGCTCTGTCACCATCTACCCTTCTACCAGGAAATGGATCCCTGAGCATCTCTCCATTATTCCTTTTGTGTGTTGTGCTCAACGGAAATTTTCCACATCTCCATTTCTGTGACTCTGCTGTCAAGGGCAATCTCTTAGGCACTGCCTGTCATTGTGATTATTGCCGATATCACTGAATTAAGGTAATCAGGCCACATTCATTGCATGCACTTTGAGCAGAAGCTGAAACCACAGGTAAAATTGAAATGCCCAGTAATGGCCATTTCAGTGTCGGTTTCCTGTTCTTTCCTAAAGTGCATTTGCTTTTGCTTTTGCTTCTTGCCTGCTGAGATCATTGTGTGGGTGTGAGTGTCTGAGGGCTCAGGTTGATAAGTTGCAAAGGGAAAGGGGGGATGAAAAGGCCACACAGCTTGAATAAATAAATACATAAAAATATATGGTACTCTAGCATGCCCTACTGCCATGTCTCCATCACTACACAAGGATGTCCTCACATATTAACTTCAGCATCAGAATTCTGAAGGCAGGGAAGCAAAAGTAGCAGCTGTGGGAGCTCCCTAAAGTGGAGCCAGGCATGACATTCTGAATTCTGAAATTGCAAACCCACAGTTCAGTAGGTTGCAGCAACACAGAATGCAGATGGCGTGTTCCTTTGGATTGTCAGAGTAGTTCTACAGTATATATAAATGGCTTCGGTTCTCTCCTGTTGGCTCTGTCACTGCCTTTTAACACCAATGTGTCAGTAAAGCCATGTTGCAGTGACAATCATATGTTGGTAATGGGGCTCAGAGGAGAGTACCTTGGGAAACTTTGAAATTAACCATTTCAGAATGGAGAAGTGTTAGATATGTTACACATTAGAGAAACAAAAAACTGCTTTACTGCATATATTAGGTGACTATAATAACTTGGATTCATTTAATGTATGTCATATAATTGAAGAGTAGATGAAATAGTTCATTATTTTTATAAAATACAAATGTATGTTTTTTCCCCACAGCGTGAAGAAAATGAGATAAATTCATATTAAAACCTCCTCAGTGATTAAACCATCTTCTTTTCATCTGTATAATAGAGCCAGAGTAAATATAAGGCTGTTATTAACTTTAAGGCCTCTGCGGATGTATTGTTAGAATAGGGCCTAACTATTTTTCCAATGGCAGCTGAACCTAAAAGAATAATTTCTATTTAGAAATCATGTTTACAGTCTTCTCATTTCAAGGAACATTCGCCTTCTCTCCCCACACAGCCTCACTTACCAGTTGAGAAAATTAGGTCCTTGGCTATTTGTGATATCCCGTGTTCTTCTGTGTGTCCTCAACTTATCAACTGCTTTCTAACAAGTGACTGAAATCTAACAAGTGAGACCTGTACATGTGAGACTTATTTAGAAAGTGAATTTTTTTTTAAATTGTAAATTGCATTTTTGAGACTACTTACAGTTGTCTCCCATGAAGTTGAAAAAGAAAAGAGCAACTGGAGAATGAATGAAAAAGTATTTTCTCAGTAGAATGATTAGCTATGCCTTGTAAAGTCATCTTGTCCATTAAGGTCAGTTCCCACATCCATGTCAATTCCCATACTGCAGCTCCCTGTGGGGAACACATATGTGCACTCATGCATACTAGCCAACCCATACACGTTTAGACATTTAAAAATAGGTATTTATCAATTTGTATACAGTTGGTGAATTTAGAGTGGTGACTTCACTTCATTAAGGAGCAATCAGTGAAAGGAGATTTAGACCAAGAGTATTTCTGTGGGACAGGCAGAATTTTGTTTCACTGTTGTAAAAGATGATGTAGTTAAGTGTATTTACCATGAGGTCACGTCTCCTAGTTTTGCTTTTTAGCTGTAAGACTATAGGCAAGTTAGAAAATTTCCATAAGTTACAGTTTATTTTTGTTTTTATGGAGATATTAATAATACAGATCTCCCTCACGGGATGGAGATGCCATGGGGGTGCATCCTGATAAACCCGTATTAGGTTGAAAATATCACTAAGTTGAAAATACATTTAATGTACTTAATACACTGACCATCGTTGCCTAACCTAACCTACCTTAAACATGCTCAGAATACTTACATTAGCCCACAGTTTGGGGCACTATCCTCTAGCACAAAGCCCATTGTATAATAAAATGTTGACTTTCTCATTCAGTTTTTCAAATGCTGTACTGAAAGTGAAAACCAGAGTGGTTGTGTGGGTACAGAATGGTTATAAGTGTGTTGGCAGTTTACCCCTCGTGGTCACTGTCTCTGGAGAAGATCCAAATTCAAAATTTCAAGTATGGTTTCTACTGAATGCTTTCTCACCATCAGAAAGTGGAAAAATTATTAAGTCAAGCCCTTGTAAGTCAGGGACCATCTGTACTTTACATTGGCCTGTTGTTAGTGTCAAATGAAAAAACCACATGCAGAGGCACTTGTTGCCTGGCATTTAGGAGTCCTCAGGCCATGTTAGCAATGATCATTATTGATCATTACATAAATGTAATTATGTTATTTACATTTACCCATACAGCCTAGGAAAGCCATGGAGGGAAAACCGAAAGCAGATTCAACTTACCCATCTGCATGTTTTAAAGGCCTTACAGAATCTTACTATGAAAATAATTTAGAATTATAGGCAGGCTCTCCACTAGCAAAAATGATAGTTAAAATGTGTTGTACACTACTATATTTCAGGCCATAAGCTTGTATTATCTAATTTGATTCGAACAGCAGCTCTAGGAAATAGAAGTTATTTTCTTTTTATCATGTGAAGATAAATCATATGAAGAAAAATCAAAATCAAGTAAGATACAAGTCTTCAGTCTATCTTAATAATGTTTGTCTTCTGGCACATAGGTGATACTCAATAAAATATTTGTTGAATGGATAGGCTTATAGTCAAATGGAACTAAAATATGTATGAAAAAATTGATGCATTAAAACTGCTCTAGGCAGTACAAAAACCAAAACATCAAAATATAGTTAGGACTCAAAAAAGGAAACGGACTCCATTCAGGAAAAAAACCTGGATCCACAGATTCTTAAATATGAAGATGAATCCTGTCTTAAAACACATCCCAGTTCTTGCCTTGTCTTTGGGTGGACTCAGAGGCAGATCACTCAGGGTGTAGCGCTATAGAAGAACTTCTTTTGGGGTTTGTTCAGACCTTCATTTTCAAGTATCCCTTTTATATTCAGAGGGACCTCTTCCTATAATGACAAAAACACATCTGAAACCCATCTGCAATGCTGATTCCCTGTTTTGTTCTTTAAACTCTCCTCCTTAGGATAAACAGTTCCTACTTCCTGATTATTTAGGTCCCCTGAAATAAATTCTCCATTTTCAAAGGAACTTTGTTGCAAGTGAGAAGAGACTAGAAAATTGCTATGTAAGTAAAAAAGAATTGTATTTTAAAAAATTGATGCTCTTCACCAGAAATTATATTACAGTTCTAGCTGTGATCCATATTCACAAAATGAAAAATATTTAATCCAACAATAAAGTGGAAGCTCATTTATTTGGTCAATGTATCAAAACAGGAAAAGAAAAAAAATAATAGGGCATTTTAGGGACATTCACACCAGGATGGGAAAAGAAATGGGAGTTATTCTTCAAGCTTCTCTGTCTCTCTGTCTCTGTCTCTCTCTGTCTCTCTCTCTTGCCTTTTTCCTGTTTTCTATGTGGAGGCTGATAGGCAGGGATCACCCAGAAGTTATATTGAAGTTAATGTTATGTAGAGTGGGGACATTTTTTCCCCTCCTGCAGTCATGAGCCTTGTAGGACTTATCACAACTCCCAGTGTGACAAAATTCTTTGGCAGGAATTTGTATGCTCTAACTTTCCTTGACTTTGGTTCGTCAGACAACTGCTTGTTCCTTGTTTCCAAACCCATGATTAGGTTGTTTGCTAAGGCAGAGGAAATAAAGTCAGCTAAGGCTAGTTTGGGCAATTTATTCTGTTATCTGTGCCTTCTTTGTGTTATGGTTTTCTTGTATTTCAGCTCAAGGTGGCATTTCCTGTTTAACCCTTTATTTGTTTATTTCCTCTTAAAGTCTGCCTGGACATTGAATCTCTTGCCTTGGCTTTTATAACTTCTCGATTCTCTTTGATTTACTTGTTCATGAGCTCATTTATTTAAGTGCTGAAAAACATTTGTAAAAAACAAATAAACTAACACAAACATGAAACCCGAAGAGCATGTCTAAAGGGCTCACCACGTGTTACATCCCAGCTTTAGCAGATTCCGGGTCCCATCTTGTCCCTTTTACCCACCTATATCAAGGAGGCATAATGTCAGCATTTTTCTCTTTCTGGGAAGCATCATGAAAACACTTGGACTCTAGATTCAGACAGATGCCATTCAAATTTCACAGCAGACCTCAGTTATGCAAATTCTCTTCACCTTTTCCTCATTTGCAAAATGAAGATAAAATTTTCTTCTTTTGTGGTTTTGTGAAGATCAGATACCATGGTTCATATCACATGTTTAGATCAGTGCTCAAGAAATTTTAATTCCCTTTTTACTCCCTTTGTTAGTCTCCCCATTCCTCCTTGAAGGTGGAAAATAAAATGCTGTTGTCCAAAAGAAAAACAGGAGAGAATGAAAGATTTGATGTTTCAAGCTGGAATTTTCCTTTTATGTACTTAACGAGTGGGTCATTCAAGGTACTTCACAATTTGTTGAGAGAACCATTAAATACCATTAGTAGGTCATCTGCCACTGACTTCAAAACTATAGTCTTTAAAATTCAGCCAAATAGGGAAATCATTTTAATAGCTCCGATCACTTTGATTTGGGCCATAAGGTCATGGTGACAGATGCACTAAGCATCTCATAAATACCAGGGTATTTCCTTTAGCTGGCATAATTTGCAGAATAGAAATGGCCATGTGCTATCATTATGTAATATGATATCATTTAAAAATGTAAAACTGTAGCGGAGGCATTTTGACCAAGTGGCCCCGCAACTTTAAGCACCTTGTCCAACACCCTTCAGTTTGTTCTGGTCTCATCTAAATGACCCTCACATAGAAAAGTGACTTATATTTGGCCTTTTTCTCCTTCACATTCTGAAAGGAGGATTTACATTAGTATAGCATATAGAGCTGGACTAAACTTTTGAGACTATCCAGTCTTTTAAAAGTCCTTTAACTATGATTCTAGCCCAATCTTCTGAACCTACAGATAAGGAAAGTAAGATTTGAAACAGTGAATTTACTGGGGACAACTAAGCAGGTTGGGCTGAAAACTGAAGGTTTTATCTTTTTTTTTTTTTTTTTTTGTAGATTAGGGGGTGTGTGTGTGTGTGTGTGTGTGTGTGTGTGTGTGTGCGTGTGCACGCTCCTACTTGTGTATGTATTGTGTGTATGTATATATTATGTGTGTCTGTGTGTATGTATATTCTCCCTAGGAAAGGTGCTGAGATCCTGCCACCTCTGTAAATGTCACACTTTTGAGGGTTTTGTTTGTTTGTTTTATTTTTTTTTCCAAAATGCAATCAGATTTCTATTTGCCAATAATAAAAATTATATGTGCTCAATTTTTAAAAGTCAAATAATTTACAAGAGTATAACAAAAGCTAAAACTCACTGAAATTCCAGAATTAACATCTATAAATATTTTGATAAATGTTATGTTGATATATTTTAAATTTCATGTTAACTATATACAAAACTCTGGAATAAGACCAGTATTCAGTTAATCTTACTACCAGGACTTGACATTCTAACCAAGAGCATGATGTAGGACAATAATTCCCCAAATGTGGTCTGGGATCAGCAACATCATTACCTTTGAACTTGAAAGAAGTACACATCATCAGGCCCCACCCAAGGCCAACTGATCAGAAACTATGGAGATAAGATCCAGTGTTTTGGGTCTTAACAGGCCCACTTGACTATTCTGATGCAAGATCAAGTTAGAGAACATTTTGTATAATGGTCTGAGAGATCTAAGTTTGAATTCTTCTTAGCTATGATACTATTAGATTGTGACCTTGAGTAAGTTGGTCACCCAACTGTAAGTCCAGGTTTTCATGGTGAAGTGAAGATAATATTTACCTTGAAGTGTTGTTGTGGAGATTAGACATAGATTATGGAAAGTACTGAAAACAGTGATTGGTCCATGGTAGGAACTCAGTCAATGTTAGCCATTATATGAGTCCTTTGTAGCTTTCATTCACCTTTCAATTGTACAACTTAGTTTTGAGTGACAGAGCTGTATGCATTCTAGGAGAGAAGCACACTGTTGTTAAGGTTTAAAGTGTACAAATAGCAGTACAGACACACGTAAGTGATTACTTTCTATCTCACAATCTGTACTCAGAAGCAGTGATTCTTCTTTGCCAATTAAGTCTCTACTTAAAGAAGGATAGGTATTTTCTCTCAATACTCTAACCTATACATTTTGAGCTCATAATCACGGACGTGAGATTCTCCCAGGAGAACTCTAATTTAATCATAAAAGTGTGAACTGCAGATATGGGAGTGTATAGGATTCCATCCTTCTTTATCTACTCATTTAGAAAGACCTAAATAGGAGAATTAACAGTTATTTGGCTCACACTGTGTTTGGATAGAACCAAAGAAAATTATATAAATAAACATAAGAGAGAAAGATAATAAATATGACTGTGTTTTTAGTTTTATATGTAATGCCTTGAGATGTTAATCATATTGGAATGACAAGGTAAATATATCTTAAGAAAGATGATTGAAATAAGTTACTGAGTAAAGGAAACAATATGAATTTAGTGAGGTGCCAAATAACTTCTCTCTAACTCTCCAGAAGGGTTGAGATGGACTGAATTTACCTAATTTGGCATAAGATATCAAATTTCAAAAATTGTGCCTTTCACTCTTATGAATTCAAGTACATGCCTGGCTTTAGCAGCCCCTACTGGCTATTAGGTATAATGATGTTTAGTATCCCTGTAGAGGGTTTCCCTTCCATTTCTGCTCTATGTGTTTTAATCACCTTAAATTGAAAATGAATTGCTATTAGAAACTTTCAATGATTTCAGAAAGATTTTTAAAAATAAACCGATAAAATGAAGTAACGCAATGACAATGTTTAAGTAGGAATATTATGGCAGATAAATTCTTGGAGGTTTACTGCTAATGGCCACTTGACATTTTGAAATAGAGCATTTCAGTAAATCACTGGAAATTAGCTGACAAGAATTTATATTCATCTATTTAAATGATACTTATAAATAAGTAAACATGGTTTAAATATAGTTTGAGTGATGCCGGAGTTTATAGCAGCAAATGTCCTAGTGCAGGTTTTTGTTCTAATTTCAGATCAATTCAACAAGCATCTATTGTAGATTTTCTTTGAGCCAGGAAGTGTGCTAGTTCCTAGAGACTTAGAGAGGAGAAAAGCCCAATTATTCAAATCTAGTAACTAATTGCCCAGATTAGAGTCCATCATCCTTTACTTCAGGAAATCTCCACTCTTCCTTAAGTAACATCTCATCCAGGGACACTTCTATGACTTCCAGATTAGAGTTGAGAATTGTTCTACCCCTGTTCTTAATTATGTCTTGTGGATTGTGGCTTACACACAGTTCAACAGCTATACATTGGCCAACTATTTATAATAAATGCTAATGGAGTATGCTCATTATGCATGCACGAATTCATTCATTCCACAAATACTTGTTGTGTACATTCATGTGCCAGTCATTGTTCTAGACAGGATGGTAAGTAACAGTGAACAAACCAAGATTTGTGCTGCATCGAACATTATATTCTATGGTGGAGACATCCACCATGAATTTATAAATAAATAAGATAATCTCAGTGGTATTAAGGAAAAAAAATAATAGAGAACTTAAACAGCACTATGGTGAGGAGTAAGTAAAGGACTGAGCTTTCTGCAAAGACCTGTCTGAAAAGGTAACATTTGAACTGAAACTTGGAGGAGAAGCAGAAGCCTGTGCAGTGGAGATCGGGGTGAAGAGCATTCTGGGTAGAGGAATGGTCAGTGGACCAGCCTGAGGAGAGAAGGTGTTCAGCGTAGTTCATGATTAGAGAAAGACCAATGTGGCTGGACCTTTGTGAATGAGGGAGGAAAATTATCCCACGAGATGAATTTGGTGAAGAAAGCAGGATATATTTTATAGGCGTTTGGAGGCCATAGTTCGGTACTTTTTGAAATTATAATGGGAAGCCCTTAGACTTGAAGCATGGAAAGTGCATCTGCTTTGTTGTTATACTTCTGGAACTGACCAATAATCTTAGTAATTTTATACATACCCTTTTAAAACAGAATAAAGTCAAGTCTCCCAAGACACATTCAGTTGAGATACTGGGGAAAACCTCAAAGCTCTACTCAGTCATCATTTCAATTCAAGAAGTGTTTATACTTATGAAACTACTAAGCTAGGCTTTTTGAAAGAAACAGTAATGATAAATAAATCGTTTATATCTCAGATTAGCTACATCCTACTGAAGAAAGAGCTATTGATAATTACTTGAGATATGAAATTTTAATGAATTAATTTCTACTGTAGAAGCCTAAAGGAGAAACCAACAAATTCTGAATAACATTATTCATGTATTCTACAAATATTTTTGATTACTTGTCACATATCATAAAAAAAATGCCATGGTGAACAAAACACACATGGCTCCTACATTTATGGAGTTTGGGGTCCAGTTGGGAAGGCTGGAATTGAATATGAAATATAGTCACAGATTAGAATAAAGCAATGAAGAGAAAAGAATGGTACATAAGATAGTATTTGGTACATAGGCACTTAATAAATATCAGTTGAATGAATGAATGAATGAATGAATGAATGGTTTATAACAGAACCGTACGGAGTGACATACTTTAATTTTTTTTAAGTTTATTTGAGAAAGGAGAGACGAAGAGAGGGGGAGAGAAAGAATCCCAAGCAGGCTCCATGCTGTCAGCACACAGCTCACCATGGGGTTCGATCCCAAGAACACTGAGATCATGACCTGAGCTGAAATCAAGAGTCAGACGTTTAACTGACTAAGCCACCCAGGCGTCCTCAGAGTGACATACTTTAGATAGCATGTTCAGAAAAAGCCTCCCTGACACACTGTCATTTCAACTTCATTAGGACAAAGTGAAGGCATTATCATTTCAAAAGACTGGGGGGAAGGGGAGTCTCTAGGTTGAGGGACAACTGTGTGAAGGTCTAGAGATGGGAAAGAATCCTAGAATACCTCAGAATGCCACAGAGATGATATTAGAGAGGGAGAACATGGTGAAATAGAGCAATTCAATATGCCATTTCAGGCCATGAGGAATTAAGTTATATTCTAAATCAATAGGTAAGCCATTGCAGGGTCTCATATATTAAACTGATCACCTTAATTTCTGTAAAATGAATTGATGAAGTGGGGACAAGAGCTAATGATGGAAAACCATTTATGATGATACTGTTTTAAATTAGATAAAAAATGATGGTGGCTTAGGCTAAGCTAGTGAGGGTGTAGATAGATAAAAATGGATGCATCCGAAGGTTTTCCAGATACAGTCTCTAGATGTAGTGGGATGACATATTTTCTTTCTGCCAAGGTTCAAAGTAAAACGGAGTTCTTCTTGTCTCAGCATCAAGTGTAACCCTGTTTTTTTTTTTTTAATAAATCAGACATATTCTTCTGCTCAAAACCTCCCAATAGTCCTCCACATCATTCAGTGAAAAGCGTAAAATCCTCAATATGATCTACAAACCCCTAAATTCTCTTCTACAGAGATGTGAATCTGGGACTCATTTTCTTACTAGTGTCTTCCCCTCTTAATCTGAACTAGTTATACTGGCTTTCCACAATACAAAACACAGCAATGCGTTTGCCTTTGCTATCCCTTCCTATCCCTGGAATTCCCTCGAAAAACAATTGAAGCAGTCTTTCACCTTCTTTGGCTTTTGGCTCAAATATCACCTTCACACTGAGATCTTCCCTGGTTGATTATCCGGTAAGTTGTCAACCTAAATATTCAAACCCTCCTTTCCAGTATACTGTATCTTCTCTTTCTGCTTTATTTTTCTTCTTAGTATCTCTCAGTAACTAACAAAGTATATATTTTATTTATTTATTTATTTATTTATTTATTTATTTATTTATTTATTTATTATTTGTTTGTTTCCCCCATTGAAAGAGAAATTCATTGAGAACTAGGTCTGTTTTTATTTTTATTTTTTGTTAGCATATCCCTAGTGTCTATAATAATGATCAATGCACATTGGTTGACTAAATAAATAAATGACAATTGTTGTGGAAGAACTTTTGCCTTCCAGGATAAATGTTATGATAGCTAAACTTTATTGACCATTTAGAATATAAGGAGTAAGTGTTCATTGACTTGGTGCAACAATAGCCCCTCTCAGTGTGAGGTGAGGCAGGATTTGGGTAAGTAGATTTGGGCCTACTCGAAAAAATCTTGAGTAGCTTGCCAACAGGTTTAGACACGATCCTATAGATAATTGGGGTTCATGAGAAGGGAGGTATCATACTCTATTCTGTGTTTTATGTTAGTGGTTTGATGAATGGTGTGAAGGAGGAAGTAGAAGTGAGTAGACTTTGGAATTAGGAAGAATCTATCAGGAAATTACTGAATTAAACCATCTAGAAGGTGTATATCCAATGGCCAAACTTCAGTTTTGAAAATGGAAAGAAGAAAAAGAAATATGGAGAATGGAAATCATGGGTTCTTACTTGGAGTAGTGATCACTGTTGGTTTGAATGAGCTGCTTTCTCATTAAGATAATTTGTTTAGTTTTCATATCCCTAATTTCTCACCAAGAATTTGAGTCAGTTAATCATTAGGAATATTAAAATCTACCTTAAATCCTGTGGTACTACTTGTTATGGCGGAGGGGGGAACAACACATGTTATTTTCCTGGCTAAAAGCTTGGAATTTTCCTGAATTGTTTCATAATGACAAAGTCACTGGATTTTTCAGATATCTCAGTTCTCACTGTATTTCTGTCATTAATGAGATATGAGATCTTGAGCATGTCACTTCTCTAAACATTATTATTACCTTATGGTATACAAGAACATCATGGAAAGAGGACACCAGAGAGTTGTCTTCAAGGTCTGCATTTGAACCCATTATCTCTTACTGCAGATCTCATGCTCTTGGCCACATAGGTATAAACTGTGTAACCTCTGGGGTAGAAGTAGAATATTCACATAGTTCCAATTCCACATAGGAAATAGCTTTCAGAATGCAGAGAAGTAGAGTTTGTGACAGAGTGATCTCCCTGTCACAAGAGAGATTCAAGCAGAAGCTGGGCATCTATGGACATCTATTGCTTCCACTCACCAAGCATTGGCCAACAAGATCTAAGACCTAAAATAGTAGCTGGCTTAGGTGGTTTAATTCCTTCATGCTCCTGTCTAAATCTGAGAACAAAGGGTCAGCTGTGGTGTGTGTTTCCCCTACCCACCGTCATTTCTGCTTTCTCACCGTTCCTATAACATTTAGGCTCCACAGCATCTTTCTGGCACTTTTAACATTCATCTGTTTTTATC
Organism: Herpailurus yagouaroundi; assembly: GCF_014898765.1. Classification (NCBI taxonomy): domain Eukaryota; kingdom Metazoa; phylum Chordata; class Mammalia; order Carnivora; family Felidae; genus Herpailurus; species Herpailurus yagouaroundi. The sequence goes on from NW_024412377.1 coordinate 57,869,235, forward strand.
TATGTCTTCACCTTAATTTTGACGGCAGGGTTTCAACTGCATTCTTCTTCAGGTCTCCTCCAGTGTGTAGACCCAAACTTTGCTCACAGTGGGCATTTACATCATACTTTCCATTTATTATCTGTTGAAGGATATTATGAAAAGAAAATAACTCATTTGATTCTACCAAATGCTAGTTGAAATAAGAAATTATTTCAAAAATATCTATCTAAAAGCTGCAAAATCCTGTCAACTAGGGACTTTTTCAGGATTGAAAGACAGATGGTGCCTAAGGATATAAGACCAAGCCCTTTTAACCTTCCTGGATGCATGTGTGTGCCTGTAGAAGTGATGATGCAGGGCATCTACACCTCTTTAGCCACATCTGAGAAAAACTCAGTACAGAAAGTTCTATCATTATTCGATAACCAAAAACTATCTTTTCTTTGTTGAGAGCAAAAGGGAGTATAATTTGTTTTGGGGTAAAAGGGGAACCTCTTCCATTTGGGAGATATATTTTTAAAGAGTCTGTGAAAGCAGCGAATATAAACATAAGTAACAAGTGAACCATAGTTGAAATAAAAGTGGTAAAAGTGAGACCCATTATATGTGAGTACCACTGAGTCAAGCTACATATAATTATCATGGAAGACAATACCCAAGCAGAGAATGTTCTTAATGACTTGTCAGAGCCCAAGTGGTGTGGAAAACAACTTGGAGTGCATTTACTCCTCCTTTTATGTAGCCTATCACAATGTAAAATTGAGGGGGCACCTGGCATTAAATACTGTATTTACAGAAATGCAGTTAAAAAAAAATCAAGATAGCATTTAGTGTATTGTTCTTATACAAAAGAGAAAGAAGGAAAAAAAATTGCCTTTATCGACCAACATATTCCAATTACGATGTTTTATTTAAATAATCACAAATGGGCAATTTGTTCAAACTTATTTCTATATTCCCAGCATGACATAATTCCCTATCCACTCAAGTTTTTCTATGAATCTAAGATGGGATAAGTAGAACCATAATTACAGGAAAAAATTTGGGCGTTGCAATTGCAGTCCAGTGTATTGGGGCACTTTCTTTCATGGCTTCAGCAGTTCTGTTTGTCTTTGTTGAGGCTCTATTTTTCCCCTCACTCTAGCTATGGTTTCCTTATGGTATTTTAAATTAATTATCAATACCTTTTATGCTTTTTTATGTTGTTCTACATTTGTATAGATAGCTCCTGCTATTCTTTGTGAAAATTGCTTCCTTTGCCTCTAGCACGTCTAAACTGCACTTGAATCATGGTGAGGGCTCCGTTGCTGGTAGCTGCACCCACCTCAACAGAAACAGGCTTTGTTCCCTGGAGAACAGCTTTGTGACAACTGAACCAGAGGCTTCAGTATTGCAGGGGAGATGGTCGGAAGAGGAGAATTCATTTTATCTGGCACGGGACGTTTGGCTTTGCCCCAGTTCCATCCCCATGAGTAGCTTGCATTCATTCCATAGGATTCTTAATGTGACCTACCACTTCAGAAATATCCTGTGCAGTATTTTATTTGCTTGTACTGGGTTGAGTTCATAAACACTAATCACAAAAAAAAAAAAAAAAAAACAAAAAAAAAAAACTAATTAGCTCAACAGTGAAAATGGAAGCACTGAACATCTGAGTAGTTATGAATAGTCTTTCAGCGTTGTTGATTCAGTTAGTTATCTTGTATATTTCATGTCCTACACATTGCAGTAAAATAATAATATTCTATAGAGACACACTTATCAAGGAAGCCAGGAATAGAAGGTACTGCATATAGGCATGGCTAAGTCCCAAATTGAAGAGACAAACTCATCTTCTGAATTATGTGCAAATACAAGTGTAAAACAAGGTGAGGATTTTTTTTAAGGTAGTGTGACACTCTGGAAGAAATGGATGTGAATTTAAACTCCAGAAATAATTGTGCATGCAGTAGAAACTCCAAAATGAAGCAATAGGTCATTAACAAAGATAAAAGAAATCTTGTATCAGTGATAGAGGCAGTTCTTGTATCAGTGATAGAGGCAGTAAGTAAAATGGACGAGGAGATGAAAAGTAATTGGGTAAAGGCTTTAATGAGGAACAAGAAAACTAGGCTGAATTCCTAATGGATTATTAGGGCAAATAAAAGAAAATGGGACAGGGAACATCCTAGTGGCTTCAGGGCTATGGTATCATCAATTTCTAGCTGTGGGTCCCCTACAAGCACTGTAAGGTTGTTTAATGATGTAACCTTTAGATAAGTTTGTTAAAGAAACACCTAGTTTTTTTTTTTTTAACTTGAAAAAAAATTTTTAATGTTTATTTTTGAGAGAGAGAGACAGACAGAGACAGAGCCGCAGAGGCAGAGGGGCAGAGAGAGGAGACACAGAATCAAAGCAGGCTCCAGGTTCTGAGCTGTCAGCACAGAGCCTGACGTGGGGCTCGAACTCACAAACCATGAGATCGTGACCTGAGCCTAAGTCAGTCACTTAACCAACTGAGCCACCCAGGTGCCTCCCCAAAATTTTTTTTAATGTTGATTTATTTTTGAGAGACAGAGAGACAGCAAGCTGGGGGCAGAGACAGAGGAAGACACAGAATCTGAAGCAGGTTCTAGGCTCTAAGCTATCAGCACAGATCCCAACGTGAGGCTCAAACTCACGAGTGGTGAGATCATGACCTGAGCCAAGTCAGAAGCTTAATGGACTGAGCCACCCAAGCACCCCATACCTAGTATATATATTAAGTGTAGCTGTTGTTGTTATTATTAATATAAAGATCATTATTTTTATTAGAAAAATAAATATTTTAGACATTTTTACCAGAGATCCTTTCTCCCAACCTCTTTGATTCTTTTAACTAAAAAATAACTGCAAAGAGTTTGGGAGTTATCACTATTTTCTGTGTCCTTGGACCAGGTAATATAAGGCACATTCTTTCAGGGCTGCTTCGTGGTGCTAGCACTGGATAGACTACTTCCAGTGGGGTTGGAGAGAGATGGGAGACTTAGTTTCTAGTTTGTGGTTGTGTGGATATATTTGATATTATTGCCCCTTTGCTCCAAGGTGGGGGATGTAGATACACTTGCATGGTGGGGAAGATAATGTCTTTAAAAGTTAGACTCTAGGGGCACCTGGGGATGTCACTTGGTTAAGTGTCTGACTCTTGATTTTGGCTCAGGTCATGATCTCAAGGTTTGTGAGTTGGAGCCCCATATCAGGCTCTGTGCTGATAGTGCTGAGCCTGCTTGGGATTCTCTTTTTCCCTCTTCTGCCCTTACCAGCTCACACATGGGCATGCTCACTGTATCATTCAGATAAATAAACTTTTTTAAAAAGGTAAGACTCAGAAGAGCAAGGCTGGAATAAGCTTGGTCCCTTCAAAAATCAAGGAGCTTTAGAAAATCTGTGTAACAGTTCACCTTCTATACTTAGTAATCCAATGGTTACCTTGGCTTCACTCTATATGATGGCTGTGTTGGAGTAAATAGTTTCAATGGAGTTATAATAAAGTTATTAAGTCAGCGATATACTTTATCTTTTCTGCATCTGATTATGAGTTGATGTGCATACATATTTTATCACAAAATATATAGCATTTTAAAGTGTTTTGAGCTCTACTAATAATTATAGCTTATATTTATTGACTATGTACTATGTGCCTACTATGTCCAGTGCTTTTATGAATTGTTTTATTTATTACTTCACCAAAACCTGTGAATGGAATACTTTGATTATCTCCATTTGACAATGAGAAAGCTAAGATGAAGCTTGCTGAAGTTCACACAGTCAGAAAAGAGCAGAGTTGGCTATGGAAAACAGTATAGATCTTTCTCAAAAATTAAAAATAGAATTACCATATGGTCCGGTAATTCCACTACTGGGTATTTACCCAAAGAATATGAAAACACTAACTTGAAAAGATACATGGACCCCTATGTATATTGCAGCTTTATTTACAATAGCCAAAATATGGAAGTAACCCAAGTGTCCATCAACAAATGAGTGGATAAAAACATGTAGTGTGTGTGTGTCTGTGTGTGTGTGTGTACACACAGACACACATACACACCTTGGAATATTACTCAATAATAAAAAAGAATTAAATCTTGCCATTTGTAACAGCATGGTTGAATCTAGAGGGTAAAATGCTAAATGAAATAAGTCAGAGAAAGACAAATACCATATGATTCTACTCATGTGTCAAATTTAACAAACAAAACAAATGAAAAAATAAAAGAGACCAATAAAACAGACTATTAATTATAGAGAGCAAACTGGTGGTTATCAGAGAAGAGGCAAGTAGGGGAATAGGAGAGATGGGTGAAGGGGATTAAGAGTACATTTTAAGTTATGAGCACTGCGTGTTGTATGGAATTGTTGACTCACTTTATTGTACACCTGAAACTAATATAGCACTATATTTTAACTTTACTGGAATTAAACAAACAAAATAATGGAGTTGCATTATAGCCCAAGAAGTTAAATTCTGGCCCCATGATCTTAACCAAACTTAAAAACATCAACTAACCTTAAACATACCAATAGCCACCATTTGAATTATTTAAGAACAGTGAAACTTTCTTAAAATTCCTTAAAGGTACTTGAGGAACTTTAAAATATGCCTTCAATGTTAATATTAAAAGTTTGTCTTTTGAAAATAAAATCAATTTATTTTCACATACATTTCATGATATAAAATTAATAAGTAGCATATGCGTGAGCCCCATCTCTCTCTGAAAGTTGGAGTTAAGTGACACTTTTTAGACTTGGCCAAACAGACAATTCATTTACTGTTCTAGGAATTCCCATTCAGTAATGGCTTGTCCTCTCCTTTCTTTTCCCTCTCTCCTTTTTATTTCCTTTTCCTCTTCCCTTTTTTTTTTTTTTTTGATTCCTTTCTTCCGTTGTGCTTATAATCTCTTTTAGCCTTGTAACTCTGTGTTAACATGCTGTCGGTACATTTCATTTTCATAGTAATGGCTCCTCTTATGATACATGGGCATGTTATTTGTAGTGGCAATCTCTGCTGAAATCTTAAAAAAGGCACTGAATTGAGGCTCTGATTTGCAAGCGTTTTGCAGTTGTCATTAAAGCCCTCTTTGTCTTTTGAAATCAGAATTTGTGGAGGGCTTAGAGGTTAAAAATGTAACAGAAGAGAAAGGTGACAAAATCCATTGTTGAATAGAAATTCAACTTGTGTGTTGCCAAATTAGAGCCTCTCAAATTATTGTGAACACTGCTTGCCTATTTTAACTTGGTTGACCAGCACCCTTCTGCTGTGTGACACCTGTTTGTGAACATGCCCTCTCCCTTCCACCTCCATTATTCTCATTATTTCATTTTGCATGCAACGTAAGAGAATCTGGCTTATCCAAGAGAGTCAAACATTAGTGCTATACATGAGACCAATTGCTTTAACCCCTTTGGTGTAAAGATGAGGAAATTGAAACTAGAAGACAGACTTGTGAATCATAATACAGCTACTTAGAGGTTAAACCATGCCTCAAATTCTCCTCTTCCAAATTCTATCCCAGCTATTTTCCTATATTATCCCTACAAATCAAACCAATAAAACTATTATTAGTTGCTAGTTTAATGCCAATGGTTATTAATAACAAAGGCTCTGATCCTGTATATTCATCTAAGGGGCCAAATAACACATATATGCCTCAATGGGAGTGAGGTGTGATCCGTGTGCCACATGCTGTGTTCGACACCTCTCTGAGTCAACTCAAGCATAACTGGGGAGCTATCACGGTCCCTTCACCTTCAGAAATGAAGAAATGAAGGCTTATCAGGTGAAGTAACTTCTTGACATTCACAAGTGATGGAGTTAAATTTTAACCCCCATCTTACCAATGCCAACACCTGTGCAGTGCTGCCCCCTAAAGAGTTTTCAATACATTTCTCCCCACTCCCAAACTGCAACAGATGTAAACTTGTACTTGCACCCACAATAATCTCTCCACCCTCTCATCTGATGTCAGTCTTTTTGATTTCTGTGTGTGTGTTTGTTTGTTGTTGTTGTTTTGTCAGAGTGGAGAACTAGGATGTAGAGTGGGTGCAGTAATTTCTAGTTCCTCTGTTTTTGCTGGCCACTGTAGCCAGTGGATCTGGACCGTCCCTACTTGGGAGAGCTGCTTGGAGTGTAGGCCAAGTTCAGGCAGCTACAGACCTTTGATTAAGAGCATGAAAAGGCATCTCTGTTCCCTAGCTTTTTTTTTTTCTTCTTGTGTTCTTGCCCACAGGAGTGGTAGAGATGGAGAATGAAGAGGTTCAGTAGGCTGGCTGTGAAGAAAGTTGAGGAAAGCTCCTTTATTACCTGAGGAATATAAATCATATCAGAAGTTTGCAAAGGGGAATTTGGACAGAACTGTAGAGACTTCTAAGGCTCCTTACATTCTTTCTAATCAGTGATTACAAAGCATAGTCCAGCAAATTAAAATGCTAGTATACCTAAACTTCCTGTGTTATAAAAGCATGTATAACAGAACAGAAACAAGAAAAATAAAAGCAGGTGAGCTTGCAACCTGTTTCCCTTTGACGATTAAGGAAAAAAAAAAAACTAAACTAACATTATGAACATGAGTATACTTTATTCAGTATCCAACATTTTCAGGCAGAAACAATTTCTAATTTTACACTTTCACCCAATCATTCCACAAGTATGTTGTAGCTACATTAATTCAGTAAGTGAGAGATGTTTTCAGCTCACTTAGAATTTAAAAATAAAATGAACAGACACATTAACAGGTAAATTATAATTAAGGGGAATACGTGCTATAATAAAGGTAGCCACAAAGTGATTTGGGAATCTAAAGAAGGAGCTAATTTTTGCTGGAGATTTTGATCAAGATTTTTCAGAGCAGTTGACATGCAGGGTGAATCTTATAGAATGAATAGTCATCATCCAGTTGTGAATGGGGGGATACAAAAACTTCAAGGCACAGGAAGCTCATTGTGTAAAGAATTGATGTCACAAAATAATGTGGCCACTGAGGGCGATGTAGGTTGTTCACAATGGTGAGGTGATGTCAGAAAGTGGCAAAGAGGAGGGAGACTAAGTTAGCCTTTGAATGTCAATCTCAATATGTGTCAGGATGTTTTATCATAAATCAAGTAAGATTAATCTTCTGTTTACCTTTATAAATAATAAAGACTTTGCAAATAATGTTCAACAAGATGAGATGAAATTGAAATGCTATTCCAAAATTATCTTGGATCTGGATAGATATTTTTAATAAAATGTTAATGCAAAAATAACATTTTGTGCTTTCCCAGTAGGTTATCATATCAGTTGATAGTTAGAAACACTTTAGGTTGTTACAAAGGTTAATCATTTGTATTTAGTACTATAGCTATAATATATATGCTTGCAGTGGTTATTCTGCGAGCTACAAGAGAGCATTACAAAGTTCCTTCTTGTTTGCTTTTCTTTTTTCCCTCCTATAGGGCTAAGTTTTTTTGTTTGTTTGCTTGCTTGTTTGCTTTACTTTTTTTCCCCTGCAGAACTAAGTTTGCTCTCAGTTAGTAATGGAATGTGTCAGTGACTTAAAACAACACATGTTTAAGGGCGTCTGGGTGGCTCAGTCAGTTAAGCATCTGACTCTTGATTTTGGCTCAGGTCATGAGCTCATGGTTCGTGAGTTCAAGTCCCACATCAGGCTCTGGGATTTCCTCTCCCTCTCCCTCTCCCTCTCCCTCGCCCTCTCCCTGTCTCTCTCCCTCTTCATGCCTCTCCCCCACTTGCACACTCTCTGTCACTCTCTCAAAATAAATAAACATAAAAACAAACGCACAAGTTTATTTCTAAATCACACTGTGTCCATTGTGGGTTGACTAGGGACTTTGCTTCTCATGGTCCTCACTCAGACATATAGCTGATAAAGACTTGAACATCTGGAACACTGCATTTGCAGAGGAAAAAAAAAAAAAACCATGGAGAATCATGCTTGATTTCTTACTAAAGATGCTCACTGAAATTAACAAATGTCACTCATGATGACATTTCACTGGTTGAAATATATCAGGTGTTTTTTCCTATTTGTAAGAGAGGTTTAGGAAGTATAATTTTACCATATACCTTGAAGGAAGAGAACCCACCTCCCCCCAGAAAAGAAGGAAGAAAACCCCAATTACATAGAGACCACTCTAAGTTGCCTATATAATATTAGTTACCTTAAATGGTCATAACAAAATGCCATAGATTGGGTAGCTTAAACAGCAGAAATTCATTTATTTTCTTGGACTTTGGAGGCCAGAAGCTAAGATAAGGGTTCCAGCAGAGTTGGGTTCTGGTTCAGAGCTTTTTTTTCCAGCTTTCTGATAGCTGCCTTCTCGCTGTGTACTTACATAGCAGAGAGAGACCACTGGTGTCTCATCTTATTCTAAGGGTACCAGTTCTATTGCATCAGGACCATACCTTTATGACCTCATGTTAACTTAACCATCCCTTTCAATGCCCTGTGTCTAATTTAAGCCCATGGAGGATCCATGTTTAAACATATGAATTTGAGAGGGAGGACACAATTCAGTCCATAGCACATAGTATATTTTTGATAAAGTTTGACTGAATATAGACTTTGAGAATGACACTGTCGAAATAATGTAGTGCATGTTGGTGGATTGGTGCTACAATGGCATAAGCCATATTAATTATATTGGCAAATTATTAAACTTATGTGCTCTAAAAGTTGTTAGTAAATACTGTCAAGATTTATAACCTAAAATATTCCTGAATAGGCTTTTTTAAGAAAAAAAAGATTATTTCAACAAGGTTCTAAAAAAGGCAAGTAAGAAGGATGTAGAAATGGGAACCTGCTCATCTGTCACTCCTCATCTTTCCTCTGTTCCCTCTCCGTTTGCAAAATGGAGGCAGTTCTGCTGACACACTACAGATTCTTATTCAGTATGAGGCCAACCCTGAAGATATTGTCAGTGAGCTTCCCGGGTCTCTGCTATTCTTGTTTGGGTCTAACTTTAGATAAGTGATAGGTGTGTGCCATTTCTTCTTGAACAGGTCATGGCAAGCTCCTCCTTGAGTTGTTCTAATTTAATTGCATGGTTTGTTTTTTTTTTTTCCTTCCATTTTTATGTTTTAAAATTAGAAATAGGATTTTATTTCACTTTAGCTCAGTATCTATTAGTCAAACAATTAGTCTGTTGGTTTGTCCTAAGAGTAAATTATCTTTCCTTTCTTGCTCCTGTTTTTCTTTTTTCCCCCGATATCTTATTCTTAACCAAAGAGTGGCACCTGTGATTGGGGGCTAAGTTACAGTTGAGACATTATTTGGCTAATTTACCTGTGGTTTAAAAAAAGAAAGAAAGAATGAAAGAAACAAAGTAAAATTTATGTTTAACCAAATAGTATCTCCACTTCATCTCCCTAAATACTGATAATTTTCCACTTTTCTATCACTTTTATTTGTCGCTCTCTCTCTCTTTTTTTTTTTTCTGGAGAGGATGACATAGTAGAACACATTTGGACCAAAATGTTTAAATAAACTTTTCTATTTTAAAAGGATTTAAACTTTTAAAATGTTTTATTTTATAGAATTATTGCAAAGATATTACAGAGAGTTCCTGTATACCCCACACTTAATTTTTCCTATTATTAAAATCTTGCAGTAGTATGGCACATTGTTACAATTAACGGACCAATACTGATACATTATTTTTAACTAAAGTTCATACTTAATTCAGATTTTCTCCATTCTCCCCTAATGTCCTTTTTCTGGTCCAGGATCCTATGCAAAATACCACATCATATTTAGTAGTCCTATCTTCTTTAGCTTCTTTTGGTTGTGACAGTTTCCAGACTTTTCTTATGTTTGATGACCTTGGCAGTTCTAAGGAGTTTTGGTCAGGTATTTTATAGAACAGCCCTGGTTGAGATTTGTCCGATATTTTTCTCCTCATTAGAGTGTGGTAATGTATTTTAGTAGGAGGGATATAGAGGTAAAAGTGCCTTTCTCATCATCTCATTTCAAAAGCACATTCTTTCTTTTTTTTCATGTTTATTTATTTTTGAGAGAGAGAGAGAGCACGAGCAGGGGAGGAGCAGAGAGAGAGGGAGGCACAGAATCTAAAGCAGGCTCTGAGCTGTCAGCACTGAAGCGGGCCTTGAACCCATGGACCGTGAGATCATGGGCTGAGCCAAAGTCAGACACTCAACAGACTGAGCCACCAAGGTGCCCCAAGAGCATATTCTTTCAACATGACTTACCGCTGTTAATATTAACCCTGATCATTATTTGACTGAGTTAGTGTTTTTAAAAGTACTTCACTATAAAATTATTGTTTTTGTCTTCCTTTCTATAATGTACATTTTAAAAGAAGGGTACTACACGCGAATTTCTTTTGAAGTGTTTCAAAGAAAGTACCTTACACTTAGGGAGTGAGAAGTTCTATTCCACTTCATTGAGTGCAGAGTGTCCACATAAATGACTTGGAATCCTTCTGTTTTGGGAGAGTTGTTTCTCTCTATATTTATTTATTTATTCATTTTTCATTTATGTCAATACAGACTCCTGGGTACTTACTTTATACTTTAGGTTATAAGTCAGTACTACTTGATTTACTTTGTCGACCATAGTGTTCCAGTTTGGCCCCTGAGAGTTCTTAGTTGGCTCTTGAGTCCCTGGGACATACGCCCACCATTGTGGGTTTTTATTTTGTTTTCAGCATTTTCTCACTTTCTGATATTACAGGATACTCCAGGCTTTTGTATATTTTCTGCTCCAGCCTTGGAATCAGCCATTTCTGCAAAGGGAATTGTTAGTTTTGTTTGTTTGAGAACAGTATTAGAAAGCAAAATCTAGATATGATTTGATGTCCTCCATTCTGTGTTTTAATTTAGATACAGTATTGGGTGGCCATTGAGAACTTGATGTTTCTTCCACACAATATGGAAATGCCATACTTTGTTTCATTCTCATTTATTAACTATATGAATTTTATATGTTGCTTCCAGATGTTTGGCTTTACCTACTAGGACCTCTAGAATTGGAGTTATTTAACTATGACAAATCTGCGCTTCTGTTGTAGTTCAGGAGAAGGTATCTTTCTTTTTCAGTTTACTCGGGTATAAGGAAAATAGAAATCAAACTAGAATTGATAACTAAATGCATTTGTTGAATTAGAAAATGAATTAATAAAGGAATTTGTTCCTTAATAAGATCATTATTAATTAAATTGAGATAATTGTATTTTGGTTTCATTTTTCTTAAACTTTGTGTCACAGTGATCTGCCTTTTGGCAGATCTTTGTAAGAAATGTCATATTGCAGAGTGCATGTGATGGCAGTATCACTGAGGCAAATATTTATTGTAAAAATTACATTCATCATAAAGTATATTAATTTTAGGCCTGAAAGGAATCTTAAAAACTATCATTTAAGTTCATCATCTTAATATTGAGTAAAGTGACTTATCTGACCTTATTTATTTATGTAGCTGCAACACTAGAACCAGAATTCAACTACTTCAAGAATATATGCACCATACATGTATGTATATATACAGCTGCAGAGAGAAGAAACTTTGGTTTAGTAAAGCATTTTGGTGGCTGAGGGCATGGCCATCCAAATTACATTTGCTATTTAAAAAAAATAATGTTTTATTATTTATTTTTGAGACAGAGAGACAGAGAGACAGAGCATGAGCAGAGAATGGGCAGAGAGAGAGAGAGAGAGAGACACAGAATCTGAAGGAGGTTCCAGGATCTGAGCTGTCAGCACAGAGCCCGACACAGGGCTCGAGCTCATGGACTGTGAGATCGTGACCTGACCCCAAGTCGGTCGCTCAACTGACTGAGCCAACTAGGCGCCCCACATTTGCTATTTTTAATCTAAGACTCACTGGGTAGAATCAAGAAATTTTGAAAAGAAATTCGTCTCTGCTTGGAACTCAAGTGTACAAAGGGAAATTATTTATTATTGATTGATTATTCCTTTATTTAGAGGAAAATAAAATCCACAGCTTTGGATGAATCACCAAGAATATATCCATTCAAGTGATACTAAAAATGAAAATATAGGTTTCCCAAAGAAAGTCATTAATATGATTGTGTTGTCTTAACCTTCCTGGCAATTGCCCAGGAACTTTGGCTCTCATAACTTAGTGTCTCATTCCTTCCTCTTCCCTCTTGCTGATTTTTGGGATTGGTGACAAGGAAAAACATCCTGGAAGGTAGGGCACAGCAGAAACTTGGAGGGGATTAAGATGTCATGTCTGCTTTCTAATTTCTTGGAGTAATAATCCTCAATCCTGAGCTAGAAGAAAAAAAAGGAACATTGCAGCCTTTATATCAGGGTGCGAGGTAGGTAAACAATGCCCATTTTGAACTAAAATCAGCCTGTCACACGTCTCCTTTGTCCTCCTGGTGTCCCAGGCCATGAGACAGAAGGGCTAGAAATGCTGCCTCCTTTGATGGTAAAAAGAGAATTTCAGCTATCTTAAGCATTTTCTTGCTACATTACTGATGAGTATTTTACAGAGGACAAAGAGACTTGATTCCTAAGAGATGTTTCTCTTAGCTTTAGAGTCAGTTGTTCAAAAGCAGGCATCACTAAGGGTTCCATGAGTTGAGCAAAGAGTCCGCTTGCAGGGTAGCAAGTGTTGATATCACTACTAGGTGAGAAACCAATGTTCACAGACCCTCCCTCCCTTCCAGCTTTGGTGGCTGCACATATCAGTTAGCCCATGACCAAGTGCTGGGAGCACATAGCTTTCATTGTTAGGGGACAAAAGTGTAGTCACAATGTCAAAAAGCTCACCTTCAATCATTTATCATTTATGTATTCATTATGTTGAGTTTGGAGACCAGGAACAATTGCAGATAACAGAAAATTGGAATTAAAATGAGAAAATTTATTTACATTGTGTCTCAATTGAAGTTTTTTTAAATCATTTGCTGAAGATTTGAAACTGCTTCTTTAGTAGGAGAATGAATACTTGAAGAGAGATATTAATACAGACATTGCCTTTGGTAGAAATAAGGTTTTTCAGTGGCCTCTCAATTTTTTTTAATAATACTTTAAAAAATTGATATAAGCTACAGTACTGGAAAGGAACTAATATTCTTGATTTCTTTAGAAACTATATTTGGACACACCAAAAGAAGATGAATCATAGAATGTCATCATAGGAGAGAATGTTATTTGACAATCCACTGACTCTGTTGAGTTTTGTTTTGTTTTTGTTTTTTGTTTTTGGAAAACGAATTTTTTCTTCTGAGTATAGTCTAATTAGCTCTGATCATTTAATTCAGCTGAACAAAACACAGTGAATAAAACACAACAAACAATCAGAAAAAGGATAGCATAACATAAGTTTTATCTAATATCTGGTTCTTAGGTAAATTCTTCCAAAATAATACAGTAGTAAATGTGGCCCAAGGGAATGTTTTATGAAATTTTGCCAGACGTGGAACAGAAACATCTGTTCTACTTATCAAGGGACTTCTATTCAAGTCTGCCCTTCCTCCCCTCCTCCGCTCCTCCCTTCCTTCCGCTTAGATTTATTTGTAGAAAATCTGTCTGTATAGCCAGCACTGTTGTAGGTACTGAGAACACCAAAGTCATTTAGACAAAATACTCCCTTCATGGAGCTTAAATTCTAGTAATCAGCTCCCATGCATACAATACTGTAGGATTATAGTGGGTTGAAACACTGAACGCTCCCTGAAAGAATCCACCCCAATACTCACCAGGCATTTCCTAATGTCCTCCACTCCTTTTGAGAAGAGAAGAAAGATTATCTCATCCCATACTCCAGTAGCAGACAAAGAAATCCTCCCATCCACCTTTTAAACTTTTTAACAGACCAGGAGTTTATTATTCAGGAATAACTCCATTATGCTTGTCCTGCTTAGAGTTTGGGGAAAATTGTTCAAATCATATGGGAGGTGGTTCTTTGGAAGCCCCAGCTAACATGAAAAGAAAAAATAGAAGATTTATAATCCGAAGCCAGACTTAATAATACATAACAAATTGCAGCTCTTTTGGGGAATCTCCCTAGGTACCATTCCTAGGGATTCCAAGTGTTTAATTGAAATTTCTTTGGGGACAGTAGTAATCATTCACTTGAGCATTATATTTATATTTGTGCATGAAGGAGGGAAGTCAAAGGGCTAATAGAACGAAATGAGCAGAATGGCTGCTTTTCAGCTGCAGGCCATGAGGAGCTGGCAATTCTCAGAGGAGCGCTTATCCTGGAGACAGCTTGCTTACGTTGTCCTCCAGGGACTAGAGGAGGAGGACAGAGATGTGACTGACAGCTGTTTCTTCCTGGACTGAGACAGAATGCATGATCCCAGTGCAGCCTGTTTTAATCAAACTATTTTCAGTCTAGAGGATTAAAACACCTCAAGATGGAAAAGTATTCTGGTATAGATTTATTCTTAGGAAGGCTATTCTTTTTCCCCTCACGGTTAGCATGGTGTTTGACTCTCAGGAGACCTGTGCCTTCATGATTTTCAAAGCAAAGTTAATGAGTAAACTATTATTCTAGGAATATTTTAGCCACTAAAATTTGTGATGGAATCAAAATAGAAGTCACCCTGTTACAATAATTTTGCTTTCTTTGCATAGCCAGAGATCCTACCTCCTTTCATTTCACATGAGAGTAGTAGACTAGCTTCAAATAGTTCTTTCCACATTCTGTAAATCTCAAGTGTTGACTCTATTGTTATTTTCTGGGTCTGACAGGTGCAAACTTCAGCTACACACGTAGAAATACTTGCATGCAACCTGTTTAAGTTTTAACAGCTTTATTGAGGTATAATTTACAAATCACAAATGCTCCCATTTCAAGTGTACAGTTGCATGAATTTCAGTAAGTTAACAGAGTTGTACTCCCATCACCACAATACAACTTTTGAATATTTCTGTCAACTCCAAAGGATTTTTGTTCTCCACTCCAGTCACAGGAAGCAATGGTTTAGTTTTCATCTAACTTTATAATGGTTTATGTTCATCATCTGAAGGTCTAGGTTTAGTTTCCTTAGATGTGGGCATTAGTCTGTATTTTTGAAGACAGATAGATATTATCATCCTCATTTTATGAATGAGGAAATATAGATTTAGGGAAGCCAGGAAATTGACCCAGGGTCCCAGAGCTACAAAGCTGGAGGATTTGAACTTCATTTAGTCTGACTCCAAAGCCCCTTTGCACTGTGTTGCATGATCACTCTTAGTTTGAGAATGAGCTGGTTGTGGGTCTTAATAGAAGTTGGAGATGAATCAAAGAGGATTCTTGTTATTCTTGTGGATGTGTATATTAACGTTTCCAATTTCTCAACTGCCTTATTATTTGTATGACTATATATACTGTATATGTACATGTACACATATAGGTATAGCATATCTCCTTTTTTATTTTGGCTTGTATTAGGGTTTAATATCTGACAGTTTTAAGGTGCTAACTTATGCAATTGTTGTTTTCTTTCTATTAAAAAGTTATGCTATTATCCCTTTTCTCATATGTATGAAAACATCTCATAAAACATTTTGCTGTTATTGAAAGATAAATTGCTGGTATTGAAATACAGTATAATGTTACATATTGACGAGGTATTTCTTTATGTCCAAATGTTTACTTGGAGGTACATTAGTCAAAGTTGTTTTATTTTTAAATTTATAATACAAATAATTAGAGATTTAACATCTGACATGTAAGAATGATGCTAAATTTTATTATGTTGGACTGGTAAGGATTTTAATAAAATCTTAGTCACCAACTCATGACATTGCAACAGAAATTACCATAGGTAGGGCTGTGAGAGCTTTGTGAACTGCCAAAATCTGAATCTGACTTCCTGCTTTTCTACTGCCCAAATCCATGTCCTTTAGCAGGTCATATCATTTTCCTGCTCCTACAAAATAGGTCTGACTAAATAGTAGTTTATTGTTATTAACAAGTTCCCATGAGAAAGTGGCTATTTTATCTTTTGGATCTCATAGTTGTGGATGTTTCCCATAAAACACAACATCAAACAATTCAATATTGACTGCATTATTTTGGTTAAATCTATAGATTTTTGGACAAGGAGATTCAAATGTATATAAAGGATTAGCCACAATCAAAATTTATTTTTCATTCCTGTGAAGCCAGAAATCAGTAATGCTGATGACTGGGCTCATCTCCTCCAGGTGATGACTGTGGGGACAAGGTGTCTTTCATCAGTGGCACTACCATCTTGAATCTATAATTGCTAGATCTTCTGCATCATATGGGAAAGAAGACATGGAGGATGATCATTTGCTTTTTAAACTCCAGGGTTTAAATGACACACATCACTTCTGCTTCACTTGGTTGACAAGAACTAGATATGGTCTGACCTAGATGCCATGGGAGCCCAGTGATAGTTCCTGGCTGGACGACTACCTTCTAGAATCTGGTTCTATACCATAAAAAGAAAACTGTCTCCTAATTTTAGTAGACTCTCAAACTAAATCTGTGACTCTCAAACTAAATCTCTAGGCAAATAATTAAAGGAGATCTGACCCTGAAACTTAATGGAATCTTGAACCCTGGGCCAATTAGGTGTTGGTAGGGGAATGATAGTAGGTAACTTGGTAACTCTCAAATGAGGGCATGGTCCCATTAGCTGTTTTCAAAAATTTTCTGGCCCACATCATGGTTTAAATAAAAAAGCTCAACTGCTCTGTTGGAAGGGGTTCGGGGGAAGGGACAGCTCTAAACAGGTCCTTCTCACTCACTGCAGGCTCTCAACAGAATCCCTAGGGATCCTAGACAGGTAAATGAAAACCACTGGTGTAGATTAGTTCAGAATCCCTTCCTGTCTCAACATTCTCTGATTTAAGGTTTTTATTCTCTTTCCCTCCTCTTTTATTTCTTAATAAAATCTTCTTTAATCATATAGAAAGTCTAGAGCAGAAACTAAAGTCTAGCAGCCCAAAGACCTACTTTATTCGAATTGTACTTTTTTTTTTTTTAATTACATGTTTTGGCCATTATTTATAAATAAATAAATAAATAATAAATAAATAAATAAATAAATAAATAAATAAATAACATATAGAATCTAGATTTCAGGCTTTTCTGAAAACAATGCAAAATTGGGCAACATTAGTTCTATCTTTTTGAATGGCAGATATCTACTGGAGCTGAATAACAGCTACCTTATCAAAACCCTCTTTCTTTTTCTGCAGGCCCCCACTGCTCCTTATTGGTTTTACCAATAAGCTGACTTAGCTCCTTTATGTTAACTACCTAGCTTCTGTAAGTCATTTGAATTTACAAAATACGGTCTAGTTGAAAATTGTATGACCTTGTGGAAATTTTTATCTTTTTCAGGCAAACAGATAATTATTAAGAACTTGTGGGCAAGATTAAATTGAATCTCCACTTCCAATTGTTCTTCAACCTATTTTTCATAGCAAGTTACACTGTGTGATCCTTTCCTTTTTGGAAGATATTTATTTATAAAATGAATTTTCCACAATAATTATCCCCCTTCATTACTCCCCATAGCCTTCCGGCTTACAGGATTTTAGATTTCTTCTCTGAATTAATTTAAGTAGTGATTTTCTCTTACCAGAGAAAGAGTCTGTATAGCAACAATATATATGACAAAAGACATAATGGCACTCCTTCTTTTTTTTTTTTTCAAATTTGGCAATCTTTTTCTTAAGAGTTGTAGCTAATAATGTCTTTCTGATGTGTAGTGAAACTTTGACATATGTCATGGTTGTCAAAGTCAGCATTAACACAAAATAATAAGTTATTTAATATAGGATTCAACTTTATTATTTTTTCAAGTAAGCTGTCTATCACCAAGTTCTAAAGTGGATTTCTTTAAAGTCTCCCTGTCTCCAGAGAAAAGGGGAAAAGGCAGTGTGTCCCTGGACAGGATCTATGACTCATTATGTCAATCAAACCCCCACTTCAGAAGGGAATAAAGAGATTTGTATCTCAAAGCTGTGCATAACGACTCCTCGGCTTTTCATTTCATATTTATGAGCGGTTTACTTTGAAGTGTTTATCAGCCAATGCGCAGAAACATGAGGGAGCCTTGCCTGAAACCATACTCATGCGTCTAATCTGTGAAATGCTTGCTGAGCAGACTAGCTCATCAGCGCATGCCATGCAAAAATAAATACATAAATAAACTTTTTGTTATTTGAGGTCTTGGAGCCATGTCTTTATATGAACTATAAAAAAGGGATAAATGGTGCTGAACATTTTGAAATCGGTGTAACACAGGAAACTTGGCTCTGTGATGTGCAAAAAGAAGGGAGGGGTGGATAATTTCTTGCTTGAAATAAAACCTGGTAGAATGCAGAGAAATAAAAATACACAAATATTTACATAGACATCTCAGAAGGGCTAAGGCTTTGGGGCTGTCTAAGTGACCACATGATGGCAGTGACTAGGTTGTTTTGTTTATATATGTAAATATATATATACATATATATATATACGTATATACATGTATATATATATTTATTTATATAAAGATATAATTATATATATAAAGATATAATTCTCAGAACGATTATAAACAGCACTGCCAAGATGTTGAAAGCACTAAACAGAAAGCTGTTTTACATATTTTATCTGTGTTAGTGCTCCATATGTATTTTAAGATTTATAAAATAGGTAGAAATGTCAGGGACAGTGAAGAAAGGGGTGCAGAGAATAAGATAAAATATACATTTTTTAATATGAAATTTACTGTCAAATTGGTTTCTATACAACACCCAGTTCTCATACTAACAGATGCCCTCCTCAATGACCATCACCCACCCTCCCCTCCTTCCCACCCCCATCAACCCTCAGTTTATTCTCAGTTTTTAAGAGTTTCTTATGGTTTTGCTCCCTCCCTCTCTTTTTTTTTCCTTCCCCTCCCCCATGGTCTTCTGTTAAGATTCTCAGGATCCACGTAAGTGAAAACACATGGTATCTGTCTTTCTCTGTATGACTTATTTCACTTAGCTAACACTCTCCAGTTCCATCCACGTTGCTACAAAAGGCCGTATTTCATTCTTTCTCATTGCCATGTAGTATTCCATTGTGTATATAAACCACAATTTCTTTATCTGTTCATCAGTTGATGGACATTTAGGCTCTTTCCATAATTTGGCTATTGTTGAAAGTGCTGCTATAAACATTGGGGTACAAGATCACCATGATCAAGTGGGATTCATTCCTGGGCTGCAGGGCTGGTTCAACATTTGCAAACCAATCAATGTGATACATCACATTAACGAAAGAAAAGAAAAGAACCATATGATCCTATCAATCGATGCAGAAAAAGTATTTGACAAAATTCAGCATCCTTTCTTAATAAAAACCCTCAAGAAAGTCGGGATAGAAGGAACATACTTAAACATCATAAAAGCCATTTATAAAAAGCCCACAGCTAATATCATCCTCAGTGGGGAGAAACTGAGAGCTTTATCCCAGAGATCAGGAACCCGACAGGGATGTCCACTCTTACTGCTGTTGTTCAGCATGGTGTTGGAAGTTCCAGCATCAGCAATCAGACAAAAAAGGAAATCAAAGGCATCAAAATTGGCAAAGATGAGGTCAAGCTTTCACTTTTTGCAGGTAAAATATACATTCTTAATGAATGACACTGGTACATTTTCTCTGTCTTTTATCTCTCTAACTTCATTTAATTCATTAACTCAACAAATGTTCGTTGAGCAGCTAATACACTACATCCTGGCTTTGTGGTAGTAAGCATCAGCCAATGTTGCTGAGGAGGATCTGGTGTGTTGAGCGAGGCTGACAAGTCAACAAGCCAATGTTATTGTCACATATCAGTCACTCACTGTGACCAAGGGATGCTCAATTCTCTACTTCCTTACACTGGATCCCTTATGTCTGTGCTTCTGTCTCATGTATTTCCAACAAAATGGGTGTTAAAAGAAATAATGCACTTTTATAATCTATATAGTATTTCATTGATCTGAGCAGTTGAATGAACATAAACTGTAGGAATTCATAAGCCATTCTCTTATAAAATAATTACTTTCCTGTTTTGCCTTTTTTCTACAGATTCTTCCAAGAGCCCCATCTCCCACTCCCCACCTCTTAGTATCCTAATTTGGAAAAGTGACTGATGACTAGACTTTCACTAGAAATACTACATAATCAAAGAAATTCTTTAAATGCTTATTTATTTTTGAGAGAGAGAGTGAGCAGGGTAGAGGCAGAGAGAGAGAGAGAGAGAGAGAGAGAGAGAGAGAGAGAGAGAGAGA
>NW_024412377.1:57889456-57968115 GCF_014898765.1 Herpailurus yagouaroundi
GAGAGAGAGAGAGAGAGAGAGAGAGAGAGAGAGAGAGAGAGAGAGAGGTGCAGAGGATATGAAGCGGGCTCCACACTGACAGCAGTGAGCTCAGGAACGTGAACCATGAGATCATGACCTGAGCTGAAGTCAGATGCTCAACTGACTGAGCCACCCAGGTGCCCCTCGTCAAAGAAATTTAAGGCTGAAAGTCTTTAGATTCAACTAGAAAGCATGACATGTGAGAGAGCACCCAGGCTTTGGAGCCAAAAATAGAAATGCATAAATCAGGGCTTTTCTACCTCATCATCACATGGCCTTAGTTAGAAATGTTATTTCTTTCTTTTGAGCCTAATGCCTTCCTCCTAGCTTTGTTCTGAGGATTATATGAGATTTTATATGTAATGTGTTTATAACCAGTCTTAATACCAACTACACACTTGGTAAATATTAAGCCATAAATGTTTGTTGAGTGACTGAATGAAGGATGCCAACCCTTCTGATCCCATCCTTTTATTTTCAAAGAAAACCTGAGGAGTCAAGGGATTAAGGGGCTTACCCAAGATTATATGTTTGCCACTCAGAATCAGGTTTTCTGGAGAAAAAAGAAATAGTTACTTCCCCCACTGCATTTGCCTTCCCACACCCACCAATGTAGGTAGAGTAAAAAATAAATTTACCAGGAACACAACAGGATACTGTAATTGTGTGTGTGTCTTACTTGTTAGCCTATTGGAGATCCCCCAAAAGCAGGGACACAGCTTTTCTGTCTTTCTATCCTTGGTTGGTCCCTAGCATACCCTTTTGTCTCTTTGTGGAACTGAATTGAACTAATCAGTTTGAAACACAAACGCTGGGTGCCCTTGGGTCTGTGTGAGCCACAAAATGACAATGATTCTGAGGGAGACTGAAGTACCAAGAAGCATAAAACCTGCCAGATATGCAGGCACGTCAACCAAAGCCTTTGTGGGGTGTGTTCCTGATAATGCTGATGGATAGGTTTTCTGAAAGGACTATTTTGATTTTCTTATCCGAATGGAGATTGAACACACTGTACACAAGAGAAAATGATTTGGAGCCAATTCTAAGAGAGAGGAAATTGAAGCAAGAAATAAGTGTTTGAAATAATAATCTGCTGCTGATCCCTAAACAACCTGAAATGAGAGCCCAGGAATTAATGAGGCTCCTAACCCCTTGTGACATAGGCATGTGGGATTTCCAGCAGAGAATCGGCAGTTTCCCTGGTGGCCTGTTCACGGCCTGTGAGCAAGCAAACAAAACGGATGTCCCCTTTGAAAGTGAAGCTGTCTTAATAAGGGAAAGGTTCTTTTTCAGATGAAGGCTCACAAAGTGCCAGGTAGCGCAAATGTTTTTCATAAAGCACCTGGAAAAACCTCAGCAAAGAGAAACATCTCAATAGAGGACAATTAAGTGTCCCTTTGGATTTCATTGCCCATCATTCCAGAGAAGTAGCAGTTTTGCTGGGAAAAGTTGACTTTCTAAAAAGGAAGCAGTCTACCAGGAGTGACCCCTGATTTAAAAAACAAAAAACAAAAAGGCAGGGAGAGGCAAGACAGATGCATCTCAGTTTTCGGCTCTGTCAGAGATACACTTTGTGATTTCTGGAAAGCTCAGGAACCTCCCTGCTTTTCTGCTGCTCAGGGGAGGTAATTCTTGCAAACTTACCATGGATGATGTGGAATCCTAAGGCAGTTAGCTTTGAAAATCTTCAATAAACGTGCTCTCTGAATACCAAATAGAAGAGAGATGTGGTACAGTCACTGGATTCTGGGACACATCTTGGGAAAATGAGGATCGCCAAGGAAATTGTCAGTAATGGCTAAACAGTTGTTCCACTAATTACAAGAGGCAGGATGATATTAACTCTGGGTGTATCTTTGCCAGAACACCTGAAAATGAAGACCAGGCACTTTTTCTGTGCCTCTAAAACAGCCAAGTGGCCAGAGCATTTGATGTCTGTGCACGGGAAGATGTTCTTTGTGCATTTCAGGATGATAACGCTATTAGAGCACAATCCACATTTCTTTTTAAAATCCTTTGAGGAGGTTGGTGTTTTGGTTCATTGTGATATTGGCCTTCCCTATGTGTAAGGATTTCATGGAGGGGGCAGGGCTGCACCATGGCTTTCTTGGGCCTTGTGTATTTCTGCCTTTGTTGGCCTCTTCCTCCCTGAAAAATATTTAATATTGTAGTTTACAACTATGTAATATAAAGACCAACATATTACTGTTAAAGATAAGAACATTTTCTGCAAGCTAAAGGTTTTTTCCTTATTTTAAAAGAAATTAAACAATTTTTGTGGGCCCCTAAAGGTATTATGGCCTCTAGTGACTGTGTCTACTGTGCCTACTGTATAAGCTGGCCCTGGGTCCTTTGAAATTAACATGCCTTTTTGTTACATTCATTCATGGATCTAAAAAAGTGAATTTCAATGTTTTGAGAGAAAGATTTCTTGTCAGAAAAAAAGGTACAACCATCTGATGAAAAGTAGAAGTTTGCAATATAATATGAATTAATTTCTGTGGATTCAGAATTTATAGTTACCACTTACCCTTTAAGGGATAATATGGGCCGCATATAACACATCACCCTAATTGCTTTACTTTTCCCCCCTCATGTAAGAACCATTCATTTTAAGAACAGTGTTTTTACATTGCATTTAATATTTCTCATTTTTAAGGACTGAATATAGTCACCATAATTTAATTTTTTATATGAATCAAAGCAGCCCTAGTGAATGATGAGTTCATTGTTACATGTGCACTGTAATAATTTGCTCCCGAAGTTTTTGAAGTTTATTAAATTTCAAGTGGTACCTTAATTCTGCTCTGCAGTTGTACATACTGTCCGATCTGTGCCTTGTCTCTTGCTTCTTAGATGGCAGCTTCATCTCCTCTTCTCTCTCCTTAACCCCGAGCACCTCCTCCCCATCCTCAAAGGAAAACTGTCAAATCCATATCAACCATCCACCCACTCCCACCATCTGTGTGCACATGCTCTGGCTTTCTGCCTGTCACTATAAAGGAACAATCTCTACTCTTATCCCAGGTGAAACCCCCACTTCTGTGGAAGATCGGATTCCCACTGGTCTACTCAAGAATGTTGCTTCAAGAATTCTCCCACCTCTCTTTCCTAAATGAACTATCCTTCCACTCCCACCAGCACACAAACATGCTGAGACTTTCCCCAGCTTCTATTCACCCACTTTTCCCAGCAGCTACCACCATATTCCTTCACTCCTTATTGTAGCACATCTCAGAAGATGTATCTATCTTATCGCCACTGATTCTTCTCCCCTATTTTCTTATAAATACAATCCAATAAGATTATCACATGTACCCCTCCACATAACTTTTTTTTTTTCTTTTTTGGTTTTGTTTTTTTTTTTTTTTTTTTTTTTTTTTTTTTTGGTTGTTTTTGTTTGGTTGTTTTTTTGTTGTTTTTTTTTTTTTGCTTTTATTTTGACAATGTCACCAATGATTACCACGTTTCTGTATCATCATGCCACATTCTCAGTTCTCATAACGATCTATCAGTAGTGCTTGAAACAGTTAATTACCTCTTCCTCTTTGATACGCTTTCATTACTTAGATTCTATTCTGGCATATGCTTGTGGCTTTCCTCCTACAGCACTGGTTGTTCATTTTCATAATCCTTTATTGCTTCCTCCTCTTTGCTCAAGACTCTGAATGTAAAACTGACTCAGTGTTCAGTCCTTTATTCTTTTTTATTTCTAAGTATAGTTATTTCACACTGTGATATTATTGTCCAGCTCCATGGCACTAAACAGCATCTACAAGCCAATGACTCCCAAATCTGTATCATTCAAATATCTATATATTTTACATATTCAGCTACCTACCCAGCATCTCAATTTGTATGCACTATACACATTTCAAACTCAGATACTCAGGATTAAAACTTGTTCTCTGTGTGTGTCTTCCTCATCACAATTAATGGCAACTCCATCCTTCTGATTTTCAGTTCAAAAATATTGTCACTTTCAACTTCTCTCTACCATATCCTACATGCAGTCCATTAGGAAATCCCGCCCTGCCCACCGTTCTGCTTCTTGCACCTGGAATGAGCTATGATCGTCTCTCACAAATGCATTCTGGTGGTCCCTTTGATTCTGTTCTTGTTCTCCTCCTTAAGTATTCTAACCTAGTAGAGCAATTCTTTAACAATGAAAATTGGACAAATCACCTCTCTCCCCCCAAATGATAAATGTCCTTAGTAAAAATAAATGTCCTTAATATTACTTCCCAAACCCTTTGGGGCTCAGCTGTCCTTAACCCTCTGACCCCTTCTTATAAGATGGCGCCTTTGCTCACTGCCTCACAGCCACAGAGTTCCTCTTGCTACTCCTGGGACTTACCAGCACATTCCTGCCTGGGCCCTTTACACTGATGGTTTCCTTTTTGCCCCAGGTATTGGAAAGACTGACTCTCTCAAGTTCTTCAAGTCTTTGTGTAAATGTCGTCTTCTCAATGAGGCCTTACCAGATCAAATTATTCAAAATACAAAAGACTTTCACCACTCTACTTTCTGTGTTTTCTTTTCATAGCACTTAACACCTTTGAAGACACTACACACTTGACATATTCTTTTTTTTTTTTTAATGTTTTATCTTTAAAGCATGAGTGGGGGAGTGGCAGAGAGAGAGAGGGTGACACAGAATCTGAAACAGGCTCCAGGCTCTGAGCTGTCAGCACAGAGCCCGATGCGGAGCTCGAACCCACAGGTAGCGAGAGCATGACCTGAGCCCAAGTCGGTTGCTTAACCAACTGAGCCACCCAGGGGCCCCACTTAACTTATTCATAATGTCAACTGTTTATTTTCTGTTTGTCCCAGCTAAAATATAAGCTTCATAAGGACAGAGATACATATCTCTTCTGTTTGCCGATATATCCCAAGGCTTTAGAACAAGATTTAGCAGCTAGTAAGCACTTTATATATAGTGATCGAATGAATGAATGAATGAATGAGGCTCTTTATCTTTGTTCTACTTGCTAGATTTTCTTCTTTTATGTTTATGTCCCCTCTCATGTATTCCTGTGTTTGCTCCCACGTAGTTAGCTGTCTCCATAGCCTTATGAATATAGATATTATTAAACCTATTTTATAGATGTGGAGACTGAAGATCAGGGGTCAGGGAATTAACTTGGACATCATTAAACCATAAGTAGGTGGAATAGGGATTCAAGTTCTAGATTATGTGTTTCTGACGTATTTTTAAAACACACAGATCTGGAGTCTTTCTCCTAGGGAGAAAAGTACATGAGTTTATATATCTGTCATATAATGATTTGGTTGCATTTACTTCTTTAAAAAAAATTAAGACTATTTTGTTAGAGCAATTCTAGGTTTACAGCAAAATTGACTAGAAGGAACAGACTTACCATATACCTCCTCCCTCCAGCCCCCCAACACGCATAGCATCCTCCATTATTAACATTCCCCACCAGACTAATAAACATCTGTTGCAATTGATGAACCTACAATGATACATCTTTATCACCTAAAGTTGATAGTTTACATTAAAGTTCTGTTTTGATGCGATAAATGCTATAGGTTTGGACAAATGTAAAATGATGTGTCCATTATTACAATATCATGCAGTGTGTTTTCACTGCCCTAAAAGTTGTCTGTGCCCCACATATTCATCTTTCCCTGTTCAATCCTTGGCAACCACTGATCTTTTTACGGTCTCCATGGTTTTGCCTTTTCTAGACTGTCATACAGTTGGAATCACACAGTATATAGACTTTTCAGATTGGCTTCTTTTACTTAGTAATATACATTTAACTTTCCCTTATGTCTTTTCACAGTTTGATGGCTTACTTCTTCTTATTCCTGAAAATGTTCCATTGTATGGATGTACCACAGTTTACTTATCCATTGGTTGCATTTACTTTTGCTTCATAACTTTATTCCTGGCATGCAAGTAGAGGCTTTTCTTTGTAGTTTATTTCAAAATGTAACCATGAAAATTTTGAATGACATGACTTAATAGAAAAAAAATATGATTTGTAAATATGTTTAATAATGGGATATAAGTAGACTGGTCCAAGACTTATATGTTTAGATTCTTTTAATTTTTAGGGGGGAGAAAAGCCTTTAAATCACAGAAAAGTACAGACAATAAACACTCATCCCTTGCAATTAACAAGTGTTAATATTTTGTGAAATTTGTTTCAAATCCTCTTCCTCCCTCTATTCACCCCCCCCCCATTGCATTCTTCTCTGAAATAATTGCTATGAAGAATTTGGTGTATGTTTTTTTAGTCCAAATTTATCTTGTTAGTATATATGTGTCTAAAAACAATATACAGCACTCATTATATTTTTCTTATTATTCTTTTGTAACTTGACATTTACATTTTGAGGACTATCTTAAGACCATACCTGTTATTTCTGATAATTCTCTACTCATACAATTGCCAATGTGTGGCAAATGGTGTCCAGTATTAAAGGTTTCTATCTTTTACTGCTAGTTCTCAAGAGACTTATTTCTTCCCAAAATAAACAGTGTATGAACTAAATTACTTGGCACATCTAACTTTGGTGACACTTTTGAGTGGTTGGAAGATCTTTTTTAAAAAAAAGTCATCAGTTGATGCCTCTAGATATGCTGAAATCCTTGTAAAGCTGTTGTCTCCATTGCGTGAATCCATCTCATATTAAAAGCAATGCTTATAAGGTCCTTTGGTTGATGGCTCTAACTACATTGGGAATGATGTATTTTAGTGGCAAGTTAGTCTCTGGTATTGCTGAAACTGATTAGTTACAGCGTCACCCACTCACACCATGAACATAATAGTGCTGATGGTTAGAGTATTTCAGCTGTGATAACATAAGATTTTTTTTACTCCACTGAGCAAGCTTCTGCCTTCTATTCCTGAATTTCCTTTTGACTTTGAGTTTATGTGACTCAACAACTCTCTGTAAGTCAACAGCTGCCAGATGCTAAATGTAATTAAGGCTTTACATGTACTTGTAACCTACAACATGTGTTTGGAACACAGGAAGCAAGGTGGGAAAGGAAGAAAAAGAATACTCTTGATTCAGTTTCAATTATCTTCTCCCTGTTTAATGATGCTAACAGGCACTAGGAAACTATGGTCTTGCCATTCTCTACAAGCTCTGTGGTGGGATGCTTAACATGGTTTTAGACAAGTATCGAAATCGTAATTGGTAATGAAGCAGTTGATTTAAAGGAATTGATTTACAAACAAGAGTATATCATTAACATTTCTCCCCAATATTTGTGGTTACAGAGTAGACTCTGATTAGTTACTGAAGCAAAATGTCTGCTATACATATATTCACCTGATGGTAGACTGCAATCTATCTATCTCATTAGATGTCAGACTGTAGATGAGTTAATTAACTCTTGAGATCTAGAATAATCCTTCAGTGATGGGAAAGTCAAAATGTTTTCAAAACAAAGTGCATGATGGAGACAGGGACCTTCATGAGTGCTGAGAATGCAAATGTCATGTCTTTGTCAAAATTTCAATTAATGTTGGTAGCTTCTCTACTGACATAGCAAGTATTGTCTGTTTTCCTTTACGAAAGCAGAATGTTATATTACTTAATGGAATAAACATTAAATATATCTAAATATATGACGTTTAACTGGGAGAGTATTCTGTTTGTATAGAGGTAGAAAAAATTTTTAAAGGGAATCACGCCCATCATTTCATATTTTTATACTTACTAGTAATTTAATAATAGTAATAATAATAATAGGTAATATTTATTGACTTTTGATTTTATTCTGGAATATTCTAAATATTCCATTGTGTCGTTGACACAATGACCATATGAGGCAAGCAGTGCTATAATTTCCTCCATTTTATAACTGAGATAATTGAAACAGAGGAATATTAAGTAGCCTGATCCAAACAACAATAATACAGTCCTCAGAGTAAATAAGATAAATCTCCAAGCAGCTAAATGAAAACAAAATAAAAATCAAAAATGAGCTAAAACCAGAAATCTGAAGATTGAACTGCATGCTCATGGTGGGTCTTCACTGAGAGCAAGCACTGATATCAGACCTGCATTTAGGAGATTGGACCTTGGACTTAGAACAAGAAGGAGGACATGAAACTAAGATTCCTGCATTAACCAAATCCTGAAAGAGATATGTGATAATAGTACCACATGTCTTAGAGAGAAGCAAATGCAAATTTTTCAGGAAGGAAAAAATCTTCATTTGAGGCCCTTATGAGTTCTGAAAATTAAACCAATGTCAGTTAAAATAAATATACTTAATTTCATATGAAAACAGACCTTCATAATTAAGAGCAAGCAAATCAATTAACAACCAGTTTTGATCTTTGAAGTTCTAAAACATGATTTGTTAGATCCATACTTTTAACTGTGTATAATATGCAAATTAGCAAGTAAGAAGATAATAGAAAAACTGAACAGAAATCCTTAAAAAGCTATATAAGTTTTATAAATGAAATACATAATTTTTGAAATAATAGTTGAGTTCATACAGCAAATATGAGATCAGGCACAATTAAAGAGAGAATTAGTCAACTGGAAAAAATAGCAAGAAGAAATTAGCAACAAACAGCACAGAAAGAAAAGAGATTAAAAAATATAATAGAGACATGTAGAGAGAAGGAAGATAATACTTAGTTTAATTAGTGAAGAGAATGAAGAGTATACAAGTGAGTAAATATTTAAGAGGCCATGGCTGAGAAATTTTTAGAATAAAGGAATTATGAATTCACAGAAATTGAAGGAACAGCATATAAGATCAGAATTCAGAGTAGACTGACCTAGCATACATATTGTAATCCCTAAAGTAACCACTAAATAATAATGTGAGGAGATAGCTTAAAAATCAATAGAAAAACTAAAATGAATTTTTTAAAAAAATATTAACTCAAGTGAAGCTAGGAAAGAAAATGACAGAAAGTAGAAAGGAATGACCAAAAAAGGGACAGATAGGAAAAACACAGCAGAATGATGAAACTACATCCAGCCATATCAATCATTACATGAATATAAATGGGCTGTACCACCAATTAAAAGGAAAAGATTCTCAGATAAATACCAAGTCCCAAATACATGCTGTCCACAAAAACATATCTTTAAATACAGACACAGAGAAGTTGAAAGTAAAGGAACAGAAATAGATGTATGATATGTTTACTGCATACAGTAAACTTAAGAAAGCTGGCTTATTTTATATCAGGAAAATAGGCTTTAATACAAGAAGTATTACAAAAGAAAAAGATGGATATTTCAAATTGATAAAAGTGTTAATTCACCCTGGAGAGGTAAAAATATATGTGTCTAATAACAGTTTCAAAAAGACAAGAGGGAGAGGTACAGGAGGGGGAGGAAGCAATGGAGGGAAAATTGACAGAAGTATAAAGAGAAAGAAAAAAACATACTTCCTTACAGATTCAATCTTTTCCTCAGTAACTAATTGAAGAACTATACCAAAATTATTGGTAAACGTCTATAGAACAACACTGTTATTCCTCTCAACCAAATAGATGTTTATAGAACACTACATAAAACTGTAAATATACTTTATCTTACAGTGAAACATTCAGCAACATATACTATATTCTGAGCTACAAAGTAAGTTTCAATGACTTTCAAGAGGAAATTCTGGAGAATCTGTTCTCTGTCCATCAAGTACTTAAGTGAGAAATCAATAAAAGAAATCTCGACAAATCCAGATATGTGGAAATAAAATTACAAACCTCTAAGTAACCCATGTGTCAAAGACGTACAAGAGAAACTAAAAAATATTTGGAATTTAATGATAATGTACAACACATTCAAATTTGTGGGATGCAGGTGAATAGGGAAAGTATATAGGCTTGCTTGTTTATTTAAGAAATAATGTTTTTAAGTCAGTGATCTATATTTCTACCTCAAGAATCTAGAAAAGAATGAGCAAATAAAACCTGAACTTAAGTAAAGAAAAATAATCAAGGGCAAAAATCAAAGAAACAGAAAATAAACAATAAAAGAAAATACTGAATACAAAAGCTGGTCCTTTGAAAAACTGATAAAATTGATAAATCCCTAGCAAGAATGATCAAGATAAAAGAGAAAATACACAAATACTCCAAATCAAGAATTAAATAAGGGATATTGTTATGGATCCTACACATATTCATAGGTATTGTCATAAACTATAGTAATTTGGATGAAATGGACAAATTCATTTTAAAATATAATTGATATTAAAATCAGATATTATTTCAAGAATGTTTATTAGAGATAGTCACTGTATATTAATGATAAAATATTCAGTCTATCAGAAATCTGTAATAATTCTAAACCTATATACACTTAGCATAATGGAGCCTTAAATAGACAAATAGCAGATAGTGATACAACTATGGGAAGAAACACCAATTATTGTATGAAATTTTATCATACATCTTTCATTTATTGATAAGACAAGCAAACAGCAAATCATAGAGAAGAATTACTACCGTATAGAAGAATTGAACACATGATTAATAATTTAGTTGAATTGACAGATATCGAACCTTGCACTCAGTAATTAGAGAACATGTGTTCTTCTTAGATACATAGAAAATACTTGTAAAAAGTTTATCAGTTTATAGAACAAGTTTCAAAATTATTCAAAGGTTTAGTAACAAAAATTTTGCTCTCTAGGCAAACAGAATTAAATTAGAAGTCAAAAACAGAAATATATATGACATATCACAATACATTTGGAAACTTAATAAATAGGTGCAATAGATATGTAAAACGTTTATATCTAAACAACAATGAAAATGCTATGAATCAAAAGTTGACAAATATAGTAAAAGTGGTGGTTAAAAAAATTTACAGTGTGAAATATTCATAATAAAAAAGTAGCATGGCTGAATACTGATGATGTAAAGATTCAAATTTTAAAGATATGGAAAAGAATCATTAAATAAACTCAAAGGAGGGGAAAAGAATAATTTGTATATATAAGGGTAGAAGGTAATAAACTAAAAAACATACAGAATCAGAAAAGCAAAAATGTGTTTTTTGAAAGACAAAAGCAGTCATTGGTGAAAATCCAGTTAAAATAAAGAAAATACACCAATCTATTGGTGGATATTTAGGTAGTTTCCATGTCGTGGCTACTATAAATACTGCTGCAATAAACATAGGGGTGCATATATTTTTTAAAATTCGTGATTACATTTTCTTTGGGTAAATTCCCAGTAGTAGAATTATTGGATCATATGGTATTTCTACTAAGGAACATGTGGTGTGTGTGTACACACACACACACACACACACACACACACACACAGAGGAATATTATACAGCCATTAAAAAGGATGAGTTGGGTTTTTTTTCTGGCCATTTGTGACAACATATATCAGTCTAGAAGACATGAATGAATCAGACTGAGATAAACAAATGACATATGATATCACTCATGTGTGAATTAAAAGCCCCCCATAAAAGATAAGCAAACAAAAAGCAGAATCAGACCTATAAATACAGAGAATAAACTTATAGTTCCTATAGGGTAAGGGGTAGAGGGGATGATCAAAATGAGGAAAGGGGATAGGGAGATATAGCCTTCCCATTATGGAACGAATAAATCATGGGAATAAAAGGTACAAAAAGGAAATAGTGTCAATGATATAATTATAGTGTATGGTGAAAGATGGTAGCTACATTTTTGGTATGCAGAGCATAACACTAGACATGTTGAATCACTATACTATACATTTGAAATTAATGTGGCAACTATACTCATTTTTTTATTTTTAAAAAAAGAAAGCACAAATAAGTAATGTCAAAAATGAAAATAAAGACAATATTCTACAAGTATAACAGAAATTTAAAAGGACTCAAAAATACGTGATAACTTTGTATCAATCCATTTGAAAATATAGATGAAATGAGCAGATTCCTAGAAATATTGATTGTTCCAAAACTTGTAAAATCAACTCAGAAAATGTTAACCCTTAAAAAAAATAAAGTTTCTTCTTCTGTAAGCTGATGATCATCATGATAGCTATATTTGTTGTAAGGTTACTCTGTGGCAGGCAATGTTTTAAGAAGCATTTTTATAACTGCGTTGTCTAATTCAGTGCTCACAACAACCCTATGAAGGTAGGTGCTATTTTTATGTTTATTTTATAAATGCATAAAATGAGGACTCATCTGAAGAAATAATTCTAAGAATTTGTGTTCAACAAGCACTTTTTTTTAAACAAATTCAGGAATTTCCACTTTAACCCTAGCCTACCTAGTGACAATTTTATAGGGCTGCTGTCCTAATTAATTTGAAAATTGCATGTGAACGCATTTAGAACAGTGCCTGCCACACCATGAGGTCCTCAGTAAATGTAAGCTAATCTGGTAGTTGTTCTCAAACATAGGACAGCCAGACCGTTACTGCTAACTCACTATTGACTTGTATTTATTTATTTATTTTCTCTCTCTAAAAGCAATTTGTTTGAAGAGGCAGAGTCTCATGAGGTCAGATGACTGTACACCTTTGTAATGCTGTTACGTAAGACAATTGATTTGCATAGTTTTTAATACCGGAATTGGGCTTTCTGTTTTGTTTTGTTGAAATTTTCATCAGCAGAAAGGAGTCTCCAACTAGCTAGGTTACTGGGTATTTCATTTCTATTTATGAACTGGCAGTTGCTCTGCAGAACCTTTTGTTGTAGCTGCTTTGGGTTTTCCAATTTGGGCTTTGTTCAGTTTGGAACAGTGAAAATGCCACCATACCAGAGGAGAATGCCACATTCACCTTTCACTTTGAAGTCACAAAGCATACAGAGAAACGGAGGATATTGGAAACTCTCCTGTCGTCCCTAACCATTTTGATGTTTCCTTGATTTAGAATAAGTTTATTGACGTGGGGATGATTCTAGTTAAAAATTGTGAAAGTTGTGACACATCATGCATTTAGATGGAGATTTTTTTCCCCTTTTTTTATTTATTTAAATTTTAGTTTGTTAACATACAGTGCAGTATTGGCTTCCAAGGTTGAATACAATGATTCATTACATACAATACCTAGTGTGCATCACAAGTACTCTCTTTAGTACCCATCACCCATCTAGCCCATAATTCATCTGAAAGTTTAGAAATCTCAAAATATTAACATTTTAGTGCTGTATGTAAAAAAAATTATTCTTAAAGTGCATTTTTGAAATCTAAATAGTTGACTTAATTTTTTTTATGAATAATAATGCATGTATACCTACTCTGTAGTTTTAAGCCACAGGACTTTTCATGAATAGTTTTGTCAACATTTGGGAAAATATCTGAATATGTAAAATCAGATGAACTTTAGAAGGGCATTAAGAAGGAGTTTATGTGAAGAATTTTAGTATACACAAGTATAAAACATTAAAATTCATAAGTAGTTTCTTCACTAGTTTTCAAATTTTTTATCAATGCATATACAGATATGTAGATTTTAGACTTTGAAAATAATATTTTAGATAGTATTGGCAAATTTTTGGTAAGTGATTATTCTTTTTAGCTTGTGCATATCAATCATTGCTCAAATTTCAATGTAAGGTATCGATATTACATATAAGGTAGTAATCTGCAGATACATTTTGATTGATCAAAATTAAAAGTTATGTTTTATCACTTATAATTGCTATATTTTATTTGATAACTTTTTGCTGAAAAAGCTTAAGGCATCAGATAAAATTACTTCATTTCCTGTGATAAAAAAGAACTACAACATTGCAATTTATATCCTTTTTTTAAACACTTGTTAGAAAATTTGGAGTTTATACTCATTTCTGACTTGAAAATGTAGACTCTAACATTTGCTCAGGAAAAGTGACCCATGTTTATTTACAAGAGATTTTCTTTGTCTTAGGATAAATGATGCTAGAAAAAGGCCACTTAAAAATGGATTCAATTTTTAAAAAGAATCAATATTTCATATTAAATAGTAAAGATAATTTATTGTAACTTTGTCTTCAGAAAATAAAACTGATTATCAAAAGTATATTTGATTTTATGTTTAATACAATTTATTATTCGAACTATGCTATAATTATTCAAAAGGATATAGAATAACAATTTTTGTGGGAAGCATAATATACACATTTTATGGCAAAATTGCATAACTATATTACACATCTTTCACTTTACACTGAATTTTGCATCATAATCATAGAGTTGAATTTTGCAAAAAAAAAATTGATGAATTCATTAATTTTCCTAAGGACTGCTCATTAACCTTTTACTTAAATAATTAGCATTCCTCATTCAAGTTGAGATTTTCCTGATTCTTGGTATGATGAGTGATTTTTTTATTGTATCCTGGCTATTATGTTTTGAAATTCTGGATCTTATTTAAATCTTCTGTTTCAGCAGGACTCCTCTGCTACCAAGCCAGTGGGAAAAATGAGACACTGAGGCTTGCCTGCCAGGTGGAGGGGACGGTCCAAGTCCCTCACTTGGCCTACTTTGACAAGGCAGGGGGTATGGATTGAGAAGTGATGCTCTCTTGCCCCTGAGCTGAGTGGGGTTTTCAGACTTTTCACTACGACTCTGAAGTTACCAACTTGGTTTAGAGGGAGAAGGGCACCTCTTTACTACAGTTCCTCCACAAATCCTTCAGTGGTGGTGAAAGGAAATTTAACATTAATTCTCTGACACCAGCAGGGAGAGGAAGGGGTGCTTCATGACCACCCCACTGGGTGGAGATAGAAGTCCAGGATCCCCTTATAGCCACCAATAACACCTTTGTGTGGGGTGTCTGGGAAGGTTTATTCCTACTGGTTAAGGATGAAATTCTGGCTTACCACTCGATTCCATCCTGAGGTGTTTGTGGAGGTAAGAAAGGACCCTTAATTACAGTAGGCTTTACTCTGGGCTTTGTCTGCTTGCACTGGTGTTTTTAATCTGCAGATTTCTCCAACACCAGGTCTGGGATATATAAGGCAAAAAGAAACTCCAGGGAACTCACAACCATATCCTTCCTCAGATCTCAGGATCCTAATAGGTCTATCTTCTTCTCAACCCTTTTTAAACTCTTTTTATGTGTTTTTATATGTACTGTTCAGAGGTTTTTAGCTGCACCTAGTGGGAGAAGTAGAGAGAAGTGAGGAATTTTATCTTGATCCAGAACTGGAAGTCTGTCAAGTCGTCTTTTGAAGAATCCACCATGCCAACATGTGTTTCTAGTTTTTCTTGTTAACAGGTTAATTCTGTTAGGTAATGGTAATTATGTGGCCTTGCTTATGATCCTAGTGTTTTTTAGCATCACTTTTATTGACTTCATGGAAATCTGCATCTTAACAAGCTTTACAACTTAATCTCAAATTGGCACCATATTACTTTCTGTTATCACTAACTACCTGATGACATAGACGTTGATATGGTGGTTGATATGAGAAGAGATGCTAGCAGTAAGTGGATGGGGATGGAGGGGATTAAATTTATAAGTGATCATTAGTGACTGCTTTCATGTTTTCATAGTAACTCTTACTTCTGTGTGTAGAATTTCATCTCTTAAATTCAGGGGACTTGCATAGTGAATATTTAGATAATAAAAGTTTTCTATATTGTACTCCTCTATTACTACAGTTAACTTTTATCTTCCTGCCCTCATAGTAGAAAATCTGTTCAAATGCTGACATTTCCAGTGCTATTTGTATTCCCTGGTATTACCATGACATGATAATTCTGACTTAGCGACATATGTGCTTCTCCTAGTTAAAGGTTATTTCAAAGTGTGAGAAGTTGGTAAAAACTTAGAAAATAAAGCCATGATCACAATGTGCTGGCATATCTTTCCTTTGAATTGTGTCCCCCAGCACAACTAGTTGGTCAATGGATGACTCTTGATATCTATTGCCAAATTTATCTCTAAAAAAGTTTTGGAGAGGATCTGGGTTACACATTGAGATTATGATCAAGAAAAAGACAACTTAAAGTAGAAGAGACTTCTCAAGAAAGTTTTTTTTTTTTAATTTTTTTTTTCAACGTTTATTTATTTTTGGGACAGAGAGAGACAGAGCATGAACGGGGGAGGGGCAGAGAGAGAGGGAGACACAGAATCGGAAACAGGCTCCAGGCTCTGAGCCATCAGCCCAGAGCCCGACGCGGGGCTCGAACTCACGGACCGTGAGATCGTGACCTGGTTGAAGTCGGACGCTTAACCGACTGCGCCACCCAGGCGCCCCAAGAAAGTTATTTTTAAACACTTGTGTTCTGCTATCTTGATCCACCTAACAATTTTTTAGACATTGGGGTTCTCTCCCAACACCTTAAATTATACTAAAATTCCATGATGTAAATACAGGTTTTGTGCAATCATTCATCTATAGAAATAGTGACTTTGGCCTTGATAATGTAGTATGAGGCCACACTGGGAAGTTTATTAGTAGCAACCATAAAACATAGACCTGAAATGAACTGAGTTTGAAACATTATCTACATTCCCACTTTAATGTGATACCAGAGAGATTAGAGGCAGATGGAAGGTATTTCATGAATACTGAAATATTATGACTCTTTCTATCTTTCTGCAAGAAAGTAAAGAAGGAAAGAAATGTTGACTGTTTTCCACTAGAAATCTTAGCTTGGAGAATCACACAATGACTAGTTTCTCTCTTCCATTCAAAGCTGCCATGGAGCTTAATAAAGACATAATTATACAAGATGAATTAAAGCAAAATCAACCTTCCATCAATGAGCAAAGTAAGTGCAAAACAATAAGTTGGCATGGTGTTAAAATTCCCCTATACTATTTACATTCTGAGCTGAAGGGTATGACACGAAGGTTTTGTACTGTAAGACGAACTACATGAAAAATGTTTGTCTGAAATCAATGTATATAGAGGAATGTTTGGGAATGGTATGGTAAGAGCAAACTGAAGGGGGCCTGATAACTTCATGGAGCAAATTCATGGGCCCTCCAACTAGTGAGTCCACCACTAGCTGAACATCTGTTGGGCAAGCTGTAAAAGAATGAACAGTTGGACCACAGGATGACCTTTCATGGCTCCTTGTCGTTTTCCTATATAGTATTTATCACTCTATAAATTGTACGTTGTTTATGTGGGTTCTTTGATTAATGTCTCTTTCCCGATTATACTGTAAATGTCATGGGCTCCATTTTTATAAGGCTCCCTGTTATATCCCCAATGCCTATCACAGCACCAGGAACGATAAATATTTGCTGAATGATATAATAAATGATAGATCAGCTTTTCCTTTCCAATGTGTATGTGGCTCACCGGCTTCATATGTTAAGCCAGCACACTTGGGAAAGGCTTGGTCCAGAATCTGTCCCAGATACTTAGAATAGGATTCCTATTCTTTGAGTTAGTTGAGGACAAAAGGCACCTAACTAGGAATTGTGAGAAATGGGTAACATTGGCGGACTGTGGTCCTACTGGAAGATGAAGATGAGGCGTTTAGAAGGTAATATTTTTGAGTAGTCTAGAGGAAAATTTTTCTGAATTTAGAGGAAAATCTGGCTTCCTGTAAGCCAGTGTGAACTTGGTTACTTTTTCCTGGTGAATTGAGTACAATACCTCCAATTTTCTTTACAGTGTTGTTTGTTTGTGGCTTTGGGGCTGTATGCTTAAAGCTGAAACTCTTGAACTCTACTTTTTTCTAACATTTGTGATTACTTTAAAAAATTATGCAAATTTTAACTAATTTATGATGATCTCAAGTTTGTTTTAACAGAAAAATAATATTTTAATTTCTTATCATCAAGTAAATTTGATAACCAAAGAAGGGAGACTATATTTATTCCATGTATTTCCATGCCCTAGGCTTATTGCCTATTACTTCAAGATTGAAAAGCACATGGGATGCTCTGAAAACTGAGGCTTCTTTTCCTCTCACAGATGTTTCTCTTTTCCTGAGGAGGTCTTTGAAGCTTGTTCCAGATAATGAGGTGTGGGAAAACCATCAGGAAAGTTGCCTTAATGCATACACACTCCATTTCAAATGGAATCATACAGCTTAAAATTCCCACATGTGGAATAAAAACATGTATGTTTTAGTTTGACGTGTTTTCTTTTATTGAAGGTAAAGGAAGCCTTATATTTCATGCCTGTCCAGAGCAAACATGAGCTCTAAAAACAAGATGGGAGAATGTTAATATTTAGTTTACTTAAGAATGAGATGATAAAAATAGAAAAGTATTTTAATATCAGACATACATGAACTTAACTTTTGTTTTATAGACTACCAAAATGGAAATATACATTTTACTGTACAATTATGAGACAGTACCTAATTACCGAGGATGTAAACTGGAACAGAGTACACTGGGCAGAACAGCATTTGGGACCATGCTGGTGACAGTAAGGATGTCCCTCTTTCCTACCCAGGTAGCAGGAAGTTACCCCATTCCCACAGGAAATTTTGCTTGGGTTAGCTCTCCAATGAATAGGTTTCACTCTTCAGAGACATTTATGTATAAAATTGGGTTTGGTCCCATTTACACAGCTAAAGAAGGCTGTGGAACATCAACATATAGTAAAGAACGGAAAGTAAAACCTCAGAATAAAAATGTATGTCTGTTACAAAGTAAAGTCACACTAGGTTAATGCAAACAGCTGTTTAAGGCTTTTTAAAAATGAAAGCTAAGAAATAACATCATGTATTTGGAGTATCATAGAGGAGTTAAGTTATGTCATAAGTTTGGGGATATGACTGATAGGGACTGGCCCTAATATAATCAATGTACATAACATAAGCCATGGCTTTGGTGTTATTTATAAGGTTTTCTTCACTTATAGCATTGAAGTGCATTTCTTCAGTGCATTTTCCCCCATTGTCCATAGCTTGAGTAAAGACAAAAAAAAAAAAAATCAGCTTCATATATCAGTAAATAGAATGTACCGCATGACTCCATCTAATTTTCATTGAAACCTTAAAATGTCTTTTAAGAAGCTGTAATAGTAAAGCACACACATTGATAGAGCATTTACTGTGCCAGAATGTTACAGGCTGGTTTTTGATTGAGATCATTTCACCTTGTAGAATGAGCAAAGGCTTGGAATTGGCAGATTAGCGGTGTATCTTGGATCTGCCACTTGCCTAAGCATGACCTTGGACACAGTATTTAACCTCTCTGTAAAATGCTCAAGACCTAAACTGTTGGGCTATTATGAGATTTAAATGAGATTGAAAGCCTATCAACTGCCTGGCCACATGCCCAACACTGGTAACATATAAACGTTCAATAAATGCCTCTTTGCTTCTGCTTCCCATTTGTGCACACATTCATGCTCCATAGTTGAAACCTACTTGTGGTTCTAAGTTGTGTGAGCAAACAGACATTGTTTAATATCATTTAAAAACATGAGGACTGACTTTTCATCCCTCAGACGCTGAATTAAATAATACATTATATAGTTTATTTAAAAAAAAAAAAAAAAGAGTTCGGTGGGTATTATCACATAAAAGATACACAGTGATCCTGAGAGGAATTTAAGAGATTAATACCCAGATTTTACAGATGAGAAAACTGGGGCTCAAGGAGTAAGAGACTTGCCACAATGAGACTTACCAGTGGGAAGCTGGGACTGGTACCCAGGTCTCCTGGCCACCACTCACATTTATTGGAGGATTAAGGTTCTTTGACACGAAGACAGACTGCTCAAGGATCAGATCCATGTTTTGCTACAATCTAGATGTGTGACCTTGGGTAAGTCACTTAAATTCTCTGTTCCTCTGTTCCTCAGTTTCCTTACAAAATGATTACATAATATTATCTTCTTCATTAAGTTATTGTCACCTATAAAAATGTAAAATAAAAGTTGCAAACCAAAAGATGCCCAGAGCTAAGAAAGCGCTTGGTATATATTAGCTATTATTCTAAATCCAGTATTTTTTCCAGCTATGTGTGCTACCTAGACAACAGTAAATGCTGTAACATTTTTGAAGCAAAAGCTGAGCATTCTGGTTTAGGATTAAAGTTAATCTTAGATGTTTACTTTTTTGTTCTCAAATGTATCCCAATATCCTAAATACTCATGCTCATATATTCCTGTATAACATGGGAATCTGATATGTTTTTTGGATGGGAAAAGCATCCATCTGTTTTTTGTAAGAATACATTTTAACTTTGTAAAGCATTTCACAATTTATAATCGGTCTCTCTGTTGCTGTCACCTTAGGAACTAACTTCACCCTTGCGGAATTGGGAATGTGTGAGCCCTCCCCACACCGAAGTGGCTACTGTTCTGACATGGGGATCCTTCATCAGGGCTACTCTCTGAGCACAGGGTCTGACGCCGACTCCGACACAGAGGGAGGGATGTCTCCAGAACACGCCATCAGACTGTGGGGGAGAGGGATAAAATCCAGACGCAGTTCCGGCCTGTCCAGTCGTGAGAACTCAGCCCTTACTTTGACCGATTCTGACAACGAAAATAAGTCAGACGATGAGAACGGTAGGCCTGCTTCTTAAATACCTTTTAATGTTCTGGGTATGGCGCAATGTGGCGTTTGGGATGTCTGTGTTTTAATAAAGAGGAGTACAAAACCATTCATTTTCTTTGAAATTGACCTTGTCTACCCACTCTGAGCTCGGGAAAAATAAACCGGCAAACCTCAAGCACACAAGAAATGAGGAGAGAATTTTAAAATCACATTTCGATGATAACACAGTATTCAGCTATAGTCAGTTGGTCTTATTAGCAAGTAAATTACATTGCAAAAGAGGCAACTTGATAAACTATGACCTATACCTAGAAAATGTCCTCTTGCCACAAGTTTCTAGGTCTTCGTATTGATTTCCCCTTCC
Source organism: Herpailurus yagouaroundi (assembly GCF_014898765.1). Classification (NCBI taxonomy): domain Eukaryota; kingdom Metazoa; phylum Chordata; class Mammalia; order Carnivora; family Felidae; genus Herpailurus; species Herpailurus yagouaroundi. The sequence goes on from NW_024412377.1 coordinate 57,910,227, forward strand.
CAGTAAATGGCAACCTGGGTTATTTTTTTTCATGAAGATCTCTTAAGAATCCTACCTTATCTTAGACTTTCATTTCCAGGCGGCAATGCCTCATATCCGTATTGAAGATCAAACCTGGAACAGATGCTCTGGAGTTTAATAATGACAAATAGGAAGAGACTTGTCTTCAAAAAAGTATTCTCTTCTGTGTTCACTTTCCTCCTTGGTACCTATGTAGGTTAATGGCTTCCCACATCTTCTGTCACAAATCACTATTGCTTATCCATCAGCTTTGTAGATGGGTTTTAATGAAACTTTGAAAATTAAATGCTTCCGATCATTAAGCAGTAAATATAGGGAAGCCTCGGCAAGTCATTAAAGAGATAAGGTGCTTATTTCTGGATTTCTTAGTGACTCAGAACTGTGTTTAGTCAAAAACATCTCTTAAAAGATAAATTGCATTAGGTACAGTTGATTTATGAAGAAAACATCACATGCTGTGCGATTTGTTATGAATATATTGTGTGTTTGCGGAAAGAATTACCATTAAACTGTTTACAAACAGATCAGTTAAGAATGTTTATGTAAAATATTATAAACTTCTACTAGAGCAGCTTTAAGTATTTTCTTGCATTTAAAAGAAGAAAAAGAAATTCACAGGCGGACAGCTTGTTGTGAATGCAAAAGAATGGCTAAATATCGTTTAATCTCAAAACTGTGTTGAAAATACATCATTTCCTGGGTAAGTCGCATATATCCAAAAAGATGTCACTCTGTTGCATTTTAATTTGTGTTTAATTCGGAAATAATTTATTCTATAGTGGGGACAAGGAGATGTGTCTTACTTATGCCTCCGTTCGTGTAGCTAATCAAGGTGCACACTCAAGGAAAAATCTGTACTTGACTCATTTTGAATTTTAACAAAATTTTTGACACTTGGCACATTCAACACTCTAAGGCACTTATCTGATAGGAAATTAACTTTTGGAAGTTTTCATAAAGGCATACATTGAATCCATTTACTGATGTACTTTTTCAAGTCTGTGTGTGTCCAATACTATTTAAATGGAAGTAGTTTGATTGCTTAATAAATAAAATCACTTGTTATCCAAGCATATATGGCACATTTTAACAAGGTCTTTTGGCAAATCTTCCATGGTGGTATTCTCACTGGTCTCGTGGGAACCATCTCTACAAAATTTAAACATGTTGGTAGAATCTGCACCCTCTCTTTTAAAATCTATATACATGTTAAAAACTTAATAAAGAGAGTTTTCTAGTGAAACAAAGGGAGCAAAAAACGCTTGCCTTGAATTTACCTAGAACTGTTATGGGTAGGAGAACTTTATAATTAATAATGTATTTGGTAGACCAAAAGTAGTCTCTTTTTTCCAGTATTCTTTAAGGCATCATATATGAACAATTTCCACCTTTGGGGAGTCTATATAAATCCCTATATTTGGGTAAAAAATAAACCCTTGAGTCTAGTGTCTCGAGATTTTCCTGTAATGCTAGTTATAACGCAGTCAGAATTGCATAAAGAAATCTGTACTTGAAAGTACTGAGAGACTCTTTTGTGCCTGCATCTGGCAGAGCACAAAAGAGGTAAGGAAGCCAGAGTTCAAGCTTAGGCGTTAGAGGGTTATTTTAAAAATGTACAGATAAAATGTATGTCCTTTTCTCTCTTCTTTAAAAATTTTCAGCATTCCACATATTCCCAAGATGTACATAATGCATGTTCTGTTCTCATTTGGGGCCAAAAATAAAAATAAGAGATTTTGCACGTCCCATCATAAACTCATTAAGCAAATAAAAAGTGAGTTGTGAGCCATTCTGCAGGCTGAGGTGTTAACTTCAGTAAACTTCTCGTTCTTTCTTTTTGACAAATTCTGTTTAGCTCACAAAGAAATCAATGCATTTTCACATGACTGATTTTATGAAGTTTGGGAATGTATTATCATATAGATTGACAGTTGCCCCACTGGTTCCACACCACAGCGTGGACACTTACAAAGCCATCATTAATTTCTCACACTTGTACCCTGCAATGGCTTCCTCCATAATAAACACGCTGTCCTTCAGAACCAAATCAATAACCTTTTAGGTATGCCTCTCCTGAAGAGGAAGTTAAAGAATCCATACTTTGAGAAAGAAGCTCTCAGATTCAATTTTAGATTTTAAAGATAGGTGCTCACAAAATGAATTTTTTCTTTTTATCCCATATATTTTCATTTCATTTTCAAGGTGGGATCTTGGGGGTAACTCGATGTTCACAGTGCTTATTTAAACATTGCACTTAAAAATTCCAGTTGTGGTTTTGCTAAGCAGAGTTAGAATGCAAAAGCAGATCTCTAAAACCAAATTCTCTTTCTGTAGTGTGACACAGGTAACCAACCTTAAGACTCGTGTAATAAAAGCCTTTCCTTCCAAGAGTTCTTCCTGCATGCTACTGTGACAAAAATGATCTAGTAACCTGGTAACTTGAAAGTCCCATCACACTGAACACATGATAAATTTATTCTTTTTTTTTTTCCTTTCTTTTTCCTTTTTCTTCACAGCCTTGCATCTTATACTCAGTTTGGCCACCAAGTTAACATTGTGTTGGTTTTACTTGCTTTAAATAAATACACCTCTCAGGCCCATGTGGTTTTATCAGGTTCTTTGACTCTGTCTTTAAGTTAAAGATGGCATGGTTAGAAATGGCAGTGAGAGTTCAGAACAGCAAGGCCAAGTTTTTGCTGCTGTGTAATTTGACTGCATCTATAGAAATAGCTTTCCAGTGACTTTAAATTAGAATCATCTCTTTTTTGGGGTAATAAATGTCCCATTTAAAGTATGTCCTCTCTTAGGCCCTTTGTATCACCTGAGTTATGGAGAAAATGGGGCAGTCACTAATACACAAGAATAACTAATTGCCTCTTTAAAAATGCAGAATAGCACACACTGTAAAAAATTCGGTCTGTGTACTCTTGACTCCCTTAGGCAATATCTTCACCTTGAGGACTTAAAAATATCCTTGAGTGGGTTTTTTTTCCAACATAATTCTAGTTTTAGTTATTTTATTAGAAATCCATAAAGAAAAAGAAAACTCAAAGGAAAGAAGCTTGTCTGTGGAACAGAGAGCCAGAAATTAGAGAAAACTAAATCTGGCCTTGGATAAAGAAGAAAATTAGCCTTCCCTTTACCTTCTCTGTTTCCACCCAAAGTAAATAAAGACAATGTTCATTTTCATTTCTTGTCAATTGGGAAATTTATAATTCTCATAATGTACTTTGAGGTTGAAAATACAAATGTTGGGTTAATTTCATTGCATTTTGCAAAATGCATTTATAAAACAAGCTGGCTCTTGGCACATAATGGATTTGTGTAAAGTGTGTTTGGGGAACACAGGTTGTATTAGATTGTGAGTCCTGTTGGCAGAGGTCTGCAGCGTTCCTGTCTCTTCCTGAGGGCTTGAACACACCCAGGTACTCTCTGCATGTTAATTGAGTCCGGAAGACAGAACTCTGAGGGGAGGAAGGATTTTTCCTTAAAACCAGGAAGAGTATCTATAGGTTATTGCCACCAACCGCAGTGCGTTCATTCATCATGTGAGGTGAGTTTCTCAAGTCTTCTTTTCTCTTCACAAAGCAGCCCCTAGATAAATTCGTTAGAGTAGCCTATATGTATGCACATGTAAGACCTGCTACCAGGTTTCTCTTTCTGCCACACTCTATTATGCTTGCATACTCTTGAATTTATTTTGTGTTTTATAATCCACTGTACTCCTTTCTTCTTCCTTATCATTGCACATATAAAATTTACAGAGAATGCTTGGAACAGATGTAAAAACTTACTATAAGCACCAGATAATTATAGCCAAAGGCTCATATTTTGCTCTTAAAGTTGGGAATAAGAATAGTAAATGAGCTACAGAAATATAGTAATACTTGACTGTGCTTTCGATGTTGATACAGGGATGATTTCTTTTCCAGCCAAACTTTATAGAAAAAACCTTCCATGGAAAAAAATACTGTCTCGATTCCTTAGAAACAAAACAAAGGAAAACAAAAAACATGGAAGAAAACAAAACAAACTTTAAATCCATTTTGATGACAATTATTCCAAATTGTGTTTTTAAGCTTTCTTTTTTTATGCTTGCAAATTTGAAAGAGTAATATTTGTAAGGAATGTGAAATGAATCGTCCATGGATTGAAAAATAAAAGACAGGAGAAAAAAATATCACCGGTCTAAAGATTCTTGGTCTACTCCTATATGAAAGGATGCTATGATTTTAATAACTGCTCAATTCCCTAAAAGTTCAGATATTAGAGGCACCTTATTTTGCAAAAAGTTTGTTAATGAGAGTCTTAAATATATGGTTATCACAATGCTAAAAAACAACTGATAATAATGTAGAACTAGATGCAGAATTTAGGAATATCACATTGTCACATTGCTTGGTACGTTAAAAAGAGGGACTAATAAGTTTTGCAGAGGGACCTGTCCAAGACTTTAAAGATTTAGGTTTTTGGCAAATGGAAGCGATGCTTACATTACTTGAAAGTAGAACAGAGGACTTGAAAGAGTGTCAATACTGCATGTTCCAGATTATAAACTTTAGTGGCATGGTTTTTAGTTATTTATATATTTCTTTCTTTCCTTTGGTGGTTGCTTTCATGTTTGTTAATGCTCCCGGGGGCTATCAAGGAATGGCTCCATTCAATAAATACAATAAATAAAATGAAGCACTAAGCCTTATTTTGGCAAGGGCAGCCTGATTATTACACGTGTAATCTCTAGGCCTACGGGGAGACATTGGGCTTGGTGGATAATCATTTGGTTTTAAGCTGCTGAGTTCCTGATATCTGTACTTTCACTTCAGTTATGCAGCAAAGGCAGTCACTGGGTGAGAGGCAAACTGTTCTTGTCACTTCACCCCCAGAAGCCTCTTCACTCAGAAAACTCTTCACTTTTTTTCTTATTGTTCAGTCACTTTTTAGTTTAGTTGTTGTTTGTCAAGGTTCAAATTAAATTTAAATTTGGGAGAGAGATGCAATCACGTATTAAAGCTGTAAATAAAATGGGTTAAAGCCAAGGAAGTTGATAGTATAAATTTTCTACAGACAACTGTATCCGGATGAACCTGTGCAAAATAAAATGTGAAGCAAAAAGCATTTGCAAAGGTGTATGCCAAGTAAGGAGACATTTCATTTACCCATTCTGAAACTAGGACACAGTGAGGGGAAGGAGAAAATTTCAAGTAATAGATTTGTAAGCAAGATAGAAATTGCAGATATGTAGGTATTATGTACAAATGCTTATACCTGAAGCTAAAAATGTTACTTGTGATTTAATGTTTAGTATTATTCAGCACTAGCCAAAAGAACTACCTTGAAGATTGTCCTTCCCAGTTTCCCTAAACTCAGTTTGAGGAATGTTAAAGGCATCAAAGGTCAAGGGAAGAGATTCACAGAACAGTCATTAACCTAGAGGTTATGAACTGTAGTTCATGAGTTGTTTTATTTGGTCATTCCAATGTTTAAAAAATTTGACATTACTAACCAACAATTTTAAGTAGAAGTTTTTATTGTTGGCTTCTCTTGAAATGTACAAGGTCCAGTAATGCTTGTCCAGCTTTCCTTCAGGATGAATTGGGTTAGAAATACTAACCATAGTGGCTCTAGATGGGCCCATGTCATCTGATTTACCTGAGCTCCCTTCAATGTACTCCACTTATTTAAAGTATGCTTAGCTTTTGGAGCACTCAAGTTACCAACCTTGACTTCTATACAAAATTCTGGGCAACCAGAGGTGATGAGAATGGTAGAAAGAAAGCTAGAAACAACGTTAGCTTAATTTAACATGTGTTTAAAATATTGATGTTGCTTGTTTTTTTTATAAGTTTGACTCACTTGTAAAATGGGCTTAATTTTGCTTTACCATATTTCTGAAGTAATTTTAAGGTATTCTGATGAGATTATACAAATGAAAATAAATTTCATTTCAAAATTAAGAAAATAATTATATGCATGTGGGAAGGGAGGGGGAGTGGATGATTCGCCATCCCTATCTTCTGCAGTGCTAAAAAAATTAAAGTCAGAACTTTTGATTTCAACACATATACTGAAAGCCATTTTAATGTAAAAGTATCTGGGTGGACTTTTAGGAAATAGATGGAGGGAGAACCTACTTTAAAAACTTTAGCTATTTCAGCTGATTGAGGAAAACCCCAGGGCTTTATAGGAGGAAGCCATTTAAAGAGGAGGAAAATGACTTTGTTCTAATTATGCTCAGTTTTGATCAGGCAAATGGTTTATGGAGTCTGTCACAATGAAGTGAAAGACAATAAAGCAAAGGCTAGAAGAGAAAAATGCAGTGATATACAAAGACCTCCAGTGCCTCAAAAGAGAAGGACTTGGAGCGATGTTGGATAATGCTGAGTTGGGAACAAGAATTGGGAACAGTGCTCCACAAACTAAGAAATGCTCTTCTACAAGTGTATCAGCAGGATTCCTGAGTGTTATTCAGAGGTGGCTTTTGCTCACACACAATGTAGTATACTGCCAGTTCTCTTAGCATCCCAAGGGTATTTGTGAAGGAGAAAAAGTAATTGAAATTCAAGCATGTTTACTAATGGAAGGGGCTGAAATATCCAAGTTGACGTTCTTTGAGAATTCCATTCATGGACATTTACCCTGGCCTGAGGAGAATAGGAAAAGACTGACATCACAGCGATATCTCTCCTTGGCTTAAACATAAAAAAGAGGGTCATGGACTTACATAGAGCATCTAGACACAGGAAGAGGATTGGAATGTATTTCTTTATTCTATGCATGAAATATGCTACCACACATTTACTGATCCTAAAAGATCTTTGAAATGAATTTTAAAAAGAAAGAAAATTGGTATTTAGAAAGTTATGCATATTGGTGAAATATGTATATTTTAAAATACACACATACATGATGCTTATAAAACTATGTTCTTGTTTTTATTTAGAATTGATGAAAAGTAGCTAAGTAATCTCAGATGAGAAGACACTTTAATTTGGAGGATTCCTATTTTATTTCTGAAAAGATTTAAGGAAGGGCTGCTAGATAGTCAGCATTACACAAGACCATAGCGTGTGTCTTTGTATGTCTGTGTCTGCTTAAGTTCATGGCGAGAGGAGTTCAGTTGGGATGAGGGTTATTATTGAGAAGGACAGACATCAAGAAATACAAATTGATCAGAGTCCAGGGAGATGGCAACATAAGGCCATATACGAAAATGCCCAATTGAGTACTGTCAACTTTTGGTAGTGTACAGTTTTAGAGGTGAGAGAGAAGGGAGGCCTACGCTGACCCTCTTTTGACTTGACCTCTGTTGGCCCTCTAGGACCAATGTGCCTTCCCCTTTAAGACTCAAGGCCACTGTTCCAGTTATGCTTTCCTATCCACTCAAGTCAGAATGCACCTAAAAGTACCCACTTTCTCTCTGTTTCCTCATAAGAATTCTTGCCTCCTGGGAGTTCTCAGACCCAGTTCTCCTGGGTCTGTCAGAGATACGGTGTTTGATTTGGTGGGAAGGCTGATTTATTTGCAAAACATAAAATATATTCTTCTATGTCCTTCTTCCATTCCCAGCCCTGACCTCTGCCCTCAGGACTTTAGGATCAGTCACAGCATCAGTGAGCTCATTTCTTTATTATTTCATTCTGCCCTCTTGTTAAAATTAGTGGGATTAGGTTTTCAAAATCTGATTTGAGCATCAAGGCTCATTGGGATACAGAAAGATATGAAAAGTTCTGTTTGTATTTGCTTTTCTGTTCATTTCTCCTTTAAAATTTCTATTTTTGAGTGTGTTTTATCATGCATATATTAGTATATATACAAACACACATATATGATAGATTATATAAATGCAAAACTATATACATTGGATTTGTAGCCAAAAGTTTTATATTGATATGGGCTTGTGACAAAATGTTAAGTGAATATTGTTTTAGACATTTTATTTCCCAGGAGATGAAGTCTAAGGAGCCAGACTCCCCTTGGAATATGTGGATAATCCATTATCTTGTGGCAACCTGTTAGATTGTCTTTCTTGTTGTTCATAGCTATCTGTACTGATCATACCTTATTATTTTTTTGAGTTTCTATTTTCTTCTCTCAATTCCTTGTGTCAACTTTCACTTCTTATATGGATAGATAAAAATATGTACTTTACTGTTTATTGAAGAAAGCAAGCACCTCTGTACATTTATAGAGAAATTTCCATCTACTCTCGGTAGGGAAATAAGAAAATAAACATTGCATGTGTCAGCAGACTGTTATAATAGGGGCAGCTTTGAAGAGTGGAGTTTTAATTAGGTTATAAATGAGAGAGTTTATACGAGTGGAAATGAGATGATGGATATTCCAAATGAATTAAAAACAATTGGTATGGTAGCTGGAGAATAAGGGAAGATATGTAAAAATGATGATGATTTTTCAGGAATATTTTTTCCATAAAATTCCGACTCTAGTCAGACTAATGGGAACATAGTGACTTTTATTAGACAGCAGTAGAAATATATCAGTAGATATGTAGGGATCAGATGATCAAGAATGCTGACTTTCACCCTAAGGAAATAAGGTCTGACCAAGAAGTCATGAGAAAATTACTGAAAGTTTCTTTCAGCAGAGACTTTTCTGTTTTAGAAAGTATCTAATTAAAGTGCATATGCATACACACACATACACACACATACACTCACACACACACACACACACACACACACACACACAGGTGTTTGGACAGAAAGGTAACAAAATTAGAAGTGGCGATATCAGAGAAGGAAACAGTAATCCAGGTAGAAGGTCTTAAAAAATCAATTCCTGGATTACAGAGATTTTGATTCCTGCTTCTTGGTATTTCAAGTGGAGAAATTAACCCCCAACTAGCATATGAATGTTGGATATAATTAAAATACTAAAATTTGAAAAGCATCTAATTTGAAGCTCTTGGAGTATAGGAAATATTCTTGACATTTATCTGTTATGCTTATGCATACAATACCGTGTTAAAACAGCCATAACCCAGCATTTATACTACTTAATCAAATGATTAAATAATAGCATCAAATAGTGCTATGTACAAGGAAGATAGGTCATAACATTATTTTTATAGGAACATTCAGTGTGTTGTAGTTGATTAACAGTTTCTTAAAGATGCTTTCTGTTTCTGTATCCTTATTGCTTCTGGAGGCCTGTATTCATATACTTTATTATAATCTCTGTAACTTCATTTGGGTCTCTCTTCTCATCCCTATACTTGTATTTTTATCTCTCAGATCTTTTAAAAACCAGATTTTATGTGAATATATTTATTTTTCTTTCAAGCTTTCTACCTGTCTGTATTACTCTCACACTTTCTACCTGTCTGTATTACTCTCACGCTTTCTTTTTCATCAGGTTCATCCTTTAATTTTAATTCTCTCATGTTTAAAATTTAGAGTATATTTTGTTAATTTTGTCTAACTTTGAGAGCGTGTGAGCTGAAAAGAAGGGACAGTGGGAGAGAGAGAGAGAATCTTAGCAGGCTCATGTTCAATGCAGAGCCCTCTTCAGGGCTCCATCCCACAATCCTGTGATCATGACCTGAGCCAAAATGAACAAATGGATGCTCAGATGGTGCCTCATTTTTGTCTAACGTTTTAAGATAAGTACTAAGTTTTGGTACTTTCAGTCTTCCTTATTTAATAAGAATAAATAGATTAGCCAAGTCCCATAGGATGTGATACAAAGTAATGTCCTTTTCCTTGCTCTCTAAAGAGTCCTAGCAATCTGGACTCTTGAAATAAATCCCAACATTACCAACCTTTCATTTTAGTACTAACAATTATTGAAGGCCAAATTTTTATTGTTAATATTTATGATGTCTATAGTAAGTATATATATTATATGGTTACATATAGTAACATATTAATATATAATACATAGATATAGGAATATACATATGTGTAAAACATATAACATAAGCTTGTAAAATATATGAAAATATATGTGTGTATGATATTAATATTTTTACAGAGTTGGCATCACAATTTGCATGCCCTATGTAGCCTTAATTTTTTTAGTAAATATAATCATTTTCCCATGGCATTCAGTATTTTCCATAATAATTAAGGGGTACATAGTGCTCCTTTAGCATAATACCTTTTTTCAAATTTCTTTCACTTATTTATTTATTTATTTATTTTTAGAAGCTGTAAAGAACTATGTGATGAATAAAATCCTTATAGCTAAATTCCAGTGCACATTCCTAATTCTCATCCTATAATATATTCATGAAAAACTTAGACATACATGGTTATCCAAAATTGTAATTCTCTTCCGCTAGTTTCCCAACAGGAAAGTTGCCCCTTGCTCCGGCACTGTGTTAGCATCATGTGGGCACACACAGTATTGGTCAGGAGTCACTGGAAACTCTCCCAATATTTTTTCTATTTCTTGATGAAAATATATTTATTCTGTTTTTCATTTACTTGAATATGAGTGAGGCTGAGTGACTTTCCATGTGTTTATTGAATGTTTATATGTCTTATTTTATGTTTTGTATTTCTTCTCCAGATGAGAAGATGTTGGATTATGCTCACTTTTTTTTTTTTTAGTTTTTTTTATGATGCCTACAGTAATCCCAGAATAAGTCCTATTGTACTTTGTTCTTGATAATATAGTTGAAAATGTTCATTTATAGGTGTGAAAATCACTGGGTTACATTCTCAAAATTATGCAACTTATTTCCTATAGGGTGGAACATCATATATGTGTATACACACGTACACACATATGCGTACATATATACATACATAGGCTTGACCTGGAGATCTCAGAAATCCATTTAATTCATCAGTCTAAAGCTAGAAAACTATTTAAAATGGTTGCATCGACCAAAGGGGGGAAAAAAACAACTAGCTCTTTGTAGGATAAGACATATTAAATATTTTAGCTGTTGTTCAGAATGTGGGACTTTATTTCAGATTGTTAATTTATAACAAACCAAGGACAGAATTGCATTCCACATGATAAAAGGAAATTCACATCTGCTAAGACAATCTGCAAGGCACCTTGAGGAGATAGAATCGAGTAAATGATGTATTAAATATTCTTAAAACTTTCTCCATCTATATGGTGCCTTTGATTCAATGAGGATAGTAATCATAAACACAGTGGTATCCCAGCTATTGGTATTTTTACAAAATAGGTAGTTTTGCATGAAAGATAAATATCTCAGTACATTAAGAAAAATCTCTGAAAATAATCATGTGGAAGCAATTACTATTATAATAAGCATATGGCTCTACTAATATAGAGTGTTGCTTAATAATTGATGTTATAGAAATAAAAGAGTAGAAAAAGTTCTATATTCTGGAGCATCCCTTTGTACATGCAGAATGGAAAAGACCCTAGTGAAATGCAGAATAATTAAGAGAATACAAGCTGTCTTCTACTTCCACTGATACACATTTATGGCTATGAACAAAAAGGCACATTGGGAAGGCAGGAAGTATACAAATCAACTTAATCTGTCCCTCTGTGGTATTTCACGCCCTCCACAAAATAGTCCAATTTTATGTTTTTAGCCCTTGCTCCCACTTCTCCTCTAAATATATTTTCAGATCTAGTCCAACTGGGCTGTGTATTTTTTCTAGAGCATACTCTTTCCTCCTCTGAGTCTTTGTACTGTTGCCTTTGCTTTGACTGCTATCCCAAATCTACACATCAATAATATTCCCATTAACATCAAAGAATTATCTAAGATGCCAAGTCCTCTTAGACTTGGAATCAAGACCCTTCTAGTCTCTTTAACTATATGTGAATTCCCACACCTCTGAATTCTGTAGCATTTCATTTATCCATTTCTTTTGGAACTTGGGAGAAGTTGTGTAGCCTTTGGGGAAATGGTATAGTCTTTACCAAGGTAGAGAAGCAAATGATTTGAAATTCATTTGAAAGATAAAATATACAGAACTTGATGATGGTTTTAATGTAGGAAATGATGAACAAGAGATATCAAGGATTTTTGTCTTTAGCAATTGGATGGATACTTATGTACAAAAATGGGAATCCTTGGAAAGGATAGAATTGAGGGGCTGACCAAGAGTTCCATTTTGGATGTTGCTATGTAACACAATACATTCAAGTAGAAAGGTAATGTCAATAGTTATGTAATTGTTAAGAATGGGACCTAGAGGAGAGCTCTGAACTGGAGACATCACTTTGAGAATGAACATCAGAATAGTGGTTTATAGATTATCTCTGGAAGTTGAGCTTATAAGGAGAAAGACAGAGAAATAAGAGTAGATGTCCAGGAGCAACCTCTGAATAGCTCTTAATAGTTGGATAGAAGACAAAGAAAAGGAATACTGGTTTGCACCTGGTAGTTCTGTATCCATTTTTGCTTATATAATTTTCATTAGGGGTTCCTAATGGTTTCTAATTTTGGTGTGTCTGCATATTCTCTCAATCCAAAATCTTTTTTTTTTTTCCCTCTCCATTACTGCTGTTTTAATTAAAGGGGGGAAAACGGGAAGAACTTATCCATTTCAGGGAGAAATAAATTAATTTAAAAACAGAGAGTAGGTCAGGAACATAAATGAGAATGGCTTCCCCATATGACTGGTAAACTGATCTCTAGGGCAATTTAAATATATTAAGTAATGATTAACAACAAGTATAAACATTTGCTACATTCAAAATATTTATTGTGTACCTATTATGTATTGTGCTTGGGATGTATCAGTAACAAACTAGAAAGAGATTATGACCCTCTTGAAACTTAAATTTTACTTGGAAATATAGACCATAAAAATGGAGAGAGAGAGAGAGAGAGAAAGAAAGCAAGGGACGAAAGGAAAAGGAGGGAGATAGGAGACAAAGAAAGAAGGAAGGGGAAAGAAAGAAGTAAATAAAACACTATACTAAAAACTGATAAATGCTATAAGAATTAAAATAGGAGTATGTGGTTGTACTTTTGCAGTATTAAATAGACTGGGGAATGTCGGAGAAGGCTTCTTTGAAAAGGCGACATTTGAACAAACCAAAACTTAAAGGAGTCAAAGAATTAAGTTGTGAAAGACTATGCAGATTTCTGGGGATGTGGCATCCCAGGCAAATGAAAGAGCTAATTCAAAAAGTTTAATTCAGGAATATTCGTGGTGCATTTAAGGAAATTGAAGGGATTGCATCAGAAAGCAAACTGGGAAGAATAGTAGGACGTGAGGACAGAGGCAGAGCTAGGTCATGTAAAGCATCATAGATAATTTTCATTTGTGGTTTTATTCTGAGGAAAATGGATATCCATGCAGAGTTTTGAGCATAAGAGTGACATGATCTGATTTCCTATTTAAATATCCTATTAAATATCACTCTGGCTATTATGTTTAGAATGGAGTGAAAGGGGCAAGGGTGAGACCAGTTAAGGGGCTATTGTGTTAACCAAGACAAGAGTTGACAGTATCTAGGACCAATGGATGTGATGATAAATTGTCTGATTCTCAATATATCTTGAAGGTTGAGGTGGTAGTTTTTTCAGATATATTAGCTGGGAAGTGTGTGAAAAAGAGAAGTAAAAAATGACTCCCAAATCCTCTGCTTGTTTTGTAATTATCTGTTTTTTTTTTGTTGTTGGTTGGTTGGTTGGTTGGTTTGTTGGTTTATTGGTTTTTAGTTGTTATTATTGTTTTCCTACTGAGTTGTAGGACTTGTTTCTTTTTTTAATATTATCCCTTATCAAATATATGACTTGCAGATATTTCCTCCCACTACATAGACTGCCTTTTCATTCTGTTGATATTTCCTTTGCTATGTAGAAGCTTTTTAGCTTGATATAGTCCCATTTGTCTAGGTTTTTTTTTTATTATTTTAATGTTTATTTATTTTTGAGAGAGAGAGAGCACACAAGTAGATGAGGGGCAGAGAAAGGGGGACAGATTATCCAAAGAAGACTCTGCACTGACAGCAGCAAACCCAATGTGGGGCTCAACCTAATGAACCACATGATCATGACCTGAACTGAATTCAGATGCTCAACCTCCTGAGCCACTACATGTGCCCCCCCTCCACCAGTTTGTCTAGTTTTGCTTTCGTTGCCTGTGATTTTTGTATCATATTCAAGAAATATTGCCAAGACTAATGCCATGATTTTTTTTGTTTTTCTAGGCATTTTATAGTTTCAGATCTTATTTTTAAATCTTTAATCCATTTTAGTTGATATTGTGTGTAGCATAAATTTTCAGTTTCATTCTTTTGTGTATGGATATCCAGTTTACCCAACACTGTTTCTTACAGAAACTGGCCTCTCCCCATTGTATATTCTTGGCATCCTTGCTAAAAATCAGTTAACCATTTTTGTGTGGGTTTATTTCTGTTCTGTCTCATTTGTCTATATGTCTGTCTTTACACCAATACTGTAATGTTTTAATTACTGTAGTTTATATTTTGGTATCAGGAAATGTGATGGCCCCAGCTTTGTTCTCAAGATTGCTTTGGCTATTTTGGTGTTCTTTGTGGTCCATATGAATTTTAGGATTTTTTTCTATTACTGTAAAATTATCATTGGGATTTTGAGAGGAATTGCATTGAATCTGTAGACTGTTTTGGGTAGTAAGGACAATTTTACAATATTGTTTTCAGTCCATGAATAAGGGGTGTCTTGCCATTTATTTCTGTCTTCTTTAATTTCTTTTATCAAAATTTTGTAGTTTTCAGCATATACATCTTTTACCTAATTGATTAGGTTCATTCCTAAGTATTTTATTATTTTTGATGCTACTATAAATGTAATTATTTTCATAATTTCCCTTTCAGTTAGTTTATTGTTAGTGTGTAGAAACACAACTGATTATTCCATGTTGATTTTGTGCCCTTCAGCGTTGCCAAATTCATTTGTTTGATGCAGGATTTTTGTAAAGTCTTTAGAGTTTTCTGCATATAAGAATATGTCATCTGCAAATAGATAATTTCACTTCTTCCTTACCAATTTGGGTGCCTTTAATTTCTTTTTCATGCCTAATTGCTCTGGCTAAGATTTCCAGTACTATGTTAAATAGAAGTGTTAAGAGTGGGTATTCTTGCCTTATTTCTGTTCTTAGAGGAAAGATTTCAGTTTTGCCAAAGAAGATATACAAGACAAAAAGTATATGAAAATATGGTCAACTTTACTAATGATCAAGGAAATACAGATAAAAGTCACCATGGGATATCATCTCACACTTGTTAGAAAGGCCATTAGCAAAAAAAAAAAAAAAAAAAAAAAAAAAAAAGTGTTGGCAAGAATGTGAAGAAATTTGAACTTTTATACACTATTGGTAGGAATAGAAAATGCTGTAACCTCTGTAGAAAACAGTATGACATTTCCTCAAATAATTAAAAATAGTGTTGCCATATGATCTGGCAATCATACTTTTGGCTATTGCCCAAAAGAATGAAAATCAGGATCCTAAGGAGATATGTGTATCCCATATTTATGGCATGTTAGTCACTGCAGTCAACATGTAGAAACAATCTAAATGTCCACTGATGAATGAATGAATAAAGAAAAAGTGGCATATACATACAGTGAAATATTATTCAGCCATAAAAAATAAGGACATCCTGACATACGTGACAACGTGGATGACAAACATGATATGTGAAATAAGCCAATCACAGGACAAACACTGCATGATTTCATTTATATGAGGTATCTAATCAGGTATAGAATCAGAAAATAGAATAGTGCTTGCCAGGGGATGAGGGGAGGAAAAAAGGGGAGGGGAGGATTTGTTGTTCCATGGGTATTAAGTTTCAGTTATGCAAGACAAATAAGTTCATTGTTTTTATAGTTAATGATACTGTTCTGTACACTTAAGAATTTGTTAAGAAGGCAGAGCTCAAGCTCTCTGCTCTTACTACCATAAACAAACAAATAAAAAAAAAAAAATAGAAGATGATGCCTAAGGCTTTGGCCTGAGCGACTGGAGGTATGGATTTTCTGCCAACTGAAATGGTAAGTTCTATTAACTGAAACTGACGTGAAACAAATTTTGCAGTGGAAAGTGGTGAAAGACTGAATGTGGTGGCCTTAATAGAGAACAGGATGACAAGAACTAAAGATACAAATAAAGACAACAATTTCCGTATGTTTTGCTGCAACTGCTGGAAGGAGTCAGAAGAGTTCTTTTGTTTATTTTTTCTTAAGTAAGAGATAACTATATATTGGTGTGGTGGTGAGAATGATCCACTAGGGAATGAAAGATCTGTTCATAAAAGATGAAAGGATAAGATCTTTTTTTCATAAATGCAAGAGCATGGGAAGTTCATCTGTTGTAAAGGGAGAGGGCAGATTATGGTAGATGGATATATACATGATGGATTCTGTGGAATTTCTCCAGTAGTTGCTTCTGTATTTTCAGTGATGGTCATCAGCTGAGACAGAGGATAGAGGGGGAGGTGTTAAAGAGAGAAGTGTGAAGAAGTTACTAACAGAGTGAGGATACTATTCTTCACTACTCTTCATGGTCAGTGTCTGTGTGTGTGTGTGTGTGTGTGTGTGTGTGTGTGTGTTTTGTTCAACACTTTATTAAGTGCAGACACAAAGTAGGTAGAGTATGATTTGACTAAGGTAGTTTTTACCAAGCCAATACCAAATATCATAAAGCAATAGAGGGGAAGTGAGTAAAAGGAGTAATTAGAATGATTACAATTCACCATGAAAGTTAAGCTAAAGATTAGAGGAAAAATGATAGAATAAGTAGGTCATAAAATAAATTGATTGAAGGTGCCCGTTGGCCTCAAAAGACTAATGGGGTTAGGGCATGTCTCTCATACCCCTGAGCTAGGAAGATAGGCAGTGGTGATTACAGAGTAAATCGCATGACATTGAGATTGAAGAGGGGTTGTAGATACCAACAATGAAAAAGTAAGACCATGAGCATGAGTAGTTGAATCTGGATGGAAGATAAGAACAGGCAAAAGAAGTTCAAAGAAATGAACATGAAGGTACTAGAAGATCACCTATGTGTGTGCTGAAGTAGCCACTGAAATGTTAAGGAGTGCCAAAAGTTGAATATATCCAGAAAGAGGAGGAATGATGGCAGGGCTGAGATATGGTATCAGTGAATGAGGGATAATGTGTGTTATAATCAGATGGCAAGAGTCTCAAAGTTGAGGATATTTGCAGAACATTGAGGGAGCATGTTCTACTAGTGGCAAGGAACAAATCCCTTTTTCACATCTGCAGTCCTGGTGGTATGAGGTCACAACAAGGAAGAACCACACCCGTTGAGCACACTCCAGGGGGAACAGTGTCCTTAGGGAGAGTAGATTTCTATTGGAGCAAGGATGTAAAAGAAAAATTTGGGGAAGTGGTTGAGATTTTTTTCAGTGATAAAGTACATAAAAAGGATTTAAGGTTATGAATAGTGAGGACAGGAGTTTGGATGTTAAGAGGTAAGGAGAGGTAGATCTCTTGAACTTCTCAATCCTTGACGATAGGATTATAAAGACCAGGAGAGGTATGGTTTAATCCCAGTGTGTAGTTTACTGTTGATCCTAAAGAAATGTTCTCAATCTATTTCTCTCATTTAAAATACTAGTCAACTTGTGGTTCTGGAGAAGGCATGATTCACCCCTTATTAAAAAGAAACGGTTCTTGGGGAACGCCTGGGAGGCTTAGTTAATTAAGCATCAATTCTTGATTTGGGCTCGGGTCACATTCTCACAGTTTGTGGGATTGAGCCCCTGCTGACAGTGCAGAGCCTGCTTGGGATTCTCTCTCTCCATCTCTCTCTGCCCCTCCCCCCCATCTCTCTCAATAAATAAACTTAAAAAAAATAGAAATAATTGTTCTTGGAAAGTACAGACCGTGTACAATATTTCCTGTATGGGGAAGGGAGAACCATTTTATAATAAACTGTAGGAAATCTTGATGATAGGGATTACATCTTATTTGTGTATGTTTCTACGTTATATAGAATATTGCTTGTCTGATTGAGTCATAAAACTATAGAAGGGAGGTAGGGAGGATAAAAGAGAAGTCAAGAAAATGAAGGAAGGGAGGAGAAAGGAAAATAGAAAGGCAACAGATTAGGATAACGGATTAGGGAAGTCACTTGATAAAACTATACTTGCTAGGAGACCTGAGTCCTTGTATATTTGATTTAATAAAGTTTGTTTCAAAAATGGCAAAACATATCTTAAGCATCAAATTAATAAAAAATAATAATAGTGGCTTATAGGTCATTGCAATACACTTTATAAAGCAACATATGGAACCTATGAAAGATAGGTTTTATTGATTAAGAATCAAATGTTTTGAGTCTATGTGTGTCCATGGCCTGATATAAAACCAACCCTTCTCATTCTGACTAGGCACTAATCTGGTGTGTGAATGAACCAATGAGCTAGGCATACAGTGAATAACAGGAAGATCATTTCATACCTTCTAAGGAAATATATATATATAGCATATAATACATTGCACAGTAATGTTCTGCTGAAATAGTAGTTAAGAAAGAGGGATGTCTGCACTTTGAAGACACAGTAATGACAACCTGTTCTTATATGCCTTGTTGGATTTTCTGAAATATGTATCAAAAAAGCAGGTTCTCCAGGTTCAATTAAGTGGGCTTAATGCTTTAAAAATATGAAATATTTCTATCACTGTCTCCCCTAGACAAACTGTGCCTGTATCCATGATCATGACCTTTTTCAACTTTGAGTTTATTCCTGTAAAAAAAAAGTTTTATGAAGATAATACCAAAAATATATGCATTTCATGTTATATATTAATATTGGTTAATAATAATAGGCTTGAGGCTTTAGAAGAAAAAGTCTGGAGACCTAGGTTCTTGTCCTTGCTCTGTCACTAACCAGCTTTACGGCAGTGACCAACAGACCATATCTCACTAGATGTCAATACCATATTTGTGATTTGGACACATCGAGGGCGGGGTAGCATGACTATTAAGTAAAGGGTTCTTGGAGTCAGAAAGACAAGGGTTTGAGACCTAGCTCTGTTTTTATCAGCCCTTGCCATGTTACCACTAAGCTCTTGAAACACTTGCTGCTTTTTGGCTAAAATGGGGATGATAGTGTACTTTGCCCTTATTCTTATAATTATTAAATGAGGTGAAGTATGTGAAATGGTTAGCAAAGTGCCTGGCACATGATATACACTCCATGCATAGTACTGATCATTCTTGTATTAGTGTTTTTTTAAAACAGTTCTCCTTGTTGCCATATTTAATCAATTTAGGCTGCTTTTAAAATTTATAGATTTATCACATGCAAGTGATTCAACATAATTTCTGATGTCTCTTTCATAACCCTTGGCTATCAGGTCATTGGACTGAAATTTAAATCCCTGTTCTTACATTGATCCTGCTGTAAAAGTGATGGGGATTAGATCATTTTCATTTAGAGTGGTCATCCTCCTTTTCTGGGAACCTGTCACAAGTGGGAGGTCTGCCTTATATATCAAAAAGGGATTTGAAAAGGTGATTTCATTCGTGCTTTCATTTTGTTCTTCAAGGAAAGGGAGTTAAATGTTAATTAAGAAGTCTAATCCAGTAAATATGGAGATGCAACCATCCCAGACTCACAGAATTTGTGATAAAAGGAGCTGTGAAAGGGATCAAAGCCAATTATAAGCCAGAAAGAGCAGAATGAGGGGCAGAGCAAGATGTGGGATGAGATCAAACCATGCAAGACACCCAATCAGAGTCTGCAGTGCTTAGCACCTTTAACTACCGGAGAACACGGCAGCACCACTCATCCTGAATACAAGTCATCAAACATTTATTGAATATCTACTGCATTCTGGGAACTGGAAATACAAAGATAAATTTCACATAATCCCTGCCCCCAAGTAACTCACATCCTAGCAGGAAGACAAAGATCTAAATGGTGATAGGAGGTAGAATAGCACAATAATTAAGCACAATTCTCTGAAATGAGACTGTCTGGTTTAAAGCTCAGTTCTGCCACTTCCTTGCCTTTGGGACATGGAAAATTGCTTTGTCTCTCTGAGCCTGAGTTTCTTTATTGGTAAAATGGAAGTATCTACCCATGGATTTGTTGTGAAAAGCAAATGAGTGAAAGATTGAATGGTCTTAATGCAATGCTTACTATCTAATATGAGCAATAACATTATTATAGGCAATAATACATATTTTTCCATTAGTAAAGATTTTACAGAGTAGTTAATATTGGGGCTGGGCTTTGAAGCTAGCGGGAGATTGTTCCAGTCAGGAAAGAGAATGGGTGACATCTTGATTTGAGGATACAATAGAACTATAGATTCAGAGCTGTGACTATACTTATATGGTTAGGGAATGAAGACCAGCTTCATAATAGAGAAGAGAATAGTGCACCATGGGCCAGCTTTTGGAAAACAGAATTGCATGGCAAAGCATTTTGACTTCACCATTATAAGCAAGTAGGGTCCAGTGGAGTTTATTAACAAAGGAGTGACTTGGTTAGATTTTCTTTTTCCAAAAAAATCTCTCTAAATGTAAAATCTGTATTGGGAGAAGGAAGGCTTGGGCCAGAAAGAGGAATGAGAAGTCTGAGTCAATAATGGTCCCATCTAGGGCAGTGAGAATGATGAGAAGGAAGTGAAGGCAGAGTTTCCAGGCCTTGACAATGGCTAACAACTGATTAGAGTGGGCAGAGATGGGTTCATAAGAAGTGGGCTGATTCACGGGTTATTCTAAGGACAACAACTAGGATAAGTAGGTTAGGAGAAAGTCAATAAATGACCCAGAGGCAGGAAAAGGAGAACATCTGTCAGGGAGATAAGTTCAGTTTTGGAAAATATTGAGTATAGATTTTCTTGGACTTCTGTATGAGGATATGAAATAAGCACTTGGAAGTGTTCTAATGAAAATGAGGCAGAGTGTGAACCTGGGAACAGAGATAAGGAAACTATCACCCTATCTCAATTATCAGCTATAAATGGGGTTGTGTCGGGGGTAAGATGTCTGGGACAGGGGGTTCAGAGTGACTAGGGCCAAGGACAGGATTTTAGAAATGCTGCCTTTTAGGGGACAGTCTGAGGAATTGATGAAGAAAAGGTGCTTAGAAAAAAAGAAGGGTGAATCTGTTCTCTTCCTGGGAGGATATCAGGAAGAGCAAGGTCAACTATATCATAAGCTACAAAGTGTTTAATTACAATGAAGAATGAATAGAGGTCTTTGGATTTGACATTGATAACGTGATGGAGCATTCTGGAGTGAGGCAGTTGCAGATGCTTGATTAGAATGGCTAAGGGAGAGAAGAGTGCAAAGAAAATGAAAGCAGAGATCAAGAATTATATCCTGTACACATGTAAAGACCTAGCATTTCATGTGCTAATGTCTCATATACAGGTAAATGATCTAAACAGGTCTCTTACTATGAGTATCTTGGAGTTTTCAGCTTAAAGAGAGTGATAAGAAATGACAATTTCATCATATTCTGTCCAAGAGAAACTTGATCTAGAGCAAGGAAATGTAGGGAGAGGGACTGATGCTTGGAATTACTCAAATCAGGACTCTAGGATTTATGTTTACTGAGAATCATGGACAGTAAGTGAGAGTCTCATTTTATAGTATTTAGGGCATTATTGTAAAACAAGAAGTTTTTATTTTTTTAAAAAGGAGATAGTGTAAAGTATTGTCAATAAGAAGCTAAAGTGCTTAACTTAAAAATGTAACTCCTCTGCAAGCTTCAAAAGTGAATTCTAATCAAAGCCCCTGCCCTCAATTAATGTAGTTATGTAGTCATTCAGAAATTGCACCAGATTTTGGTTAATAGGCTTCAATGATCCATTAGAACTAAATTATTAATGTTTTTCTAAGAAGATCCTGGCTTTCCAAGTTAAGGTGTGGTTGTGAATTTTCCTATCAGAGCACTGGCATTCCAAAATTTGAGAAATGACATAAAACTCAGGCTAAAATCAACAACACAAGGAACAACAGATGTTGGCAAGAATGCAGAGAAAGGGAAACCTTCTTGTACTGTTGGTGGGGATGCAAACTGGTGCAGCTAGTCTGGGAGACAGTATGGACTTTCCTCAAAAAGTTAAAAATAGAACTACCCTATGACCCAGTAGTACAATAGCACACTAGGCATTTACCCCCAAAATAAACAAACAAAACTAATCCAAAGGGATTCAGGCATCCTGATGTTTATGGCAACATTATCTATAGTAGCCAAATTATGGAAAGAGCAAAAGTATCCTTTGACTGATGAATGGATCAAGAAGTGGGGTGTGTGTGTGTGTGTGTGTGTGTGTGTGTGTGTGTGTGTGTGAATATATATAGGAATATTACTCAGCCATAAAAAAAGGGACTCTTGCCATTTGCAGTGATCTGGATGGAGATAGAGAATATCATCCTAAGTGAAAAAAGTCAGTCAGAGAATGAGAAATACCATATGATTTCACTCATATGTGGATTTCCAGAAACAAAGAAATGAGTAAAGGGAGAAAAAAAGAGAGACAAACCAAGAAACAGGCTCTTAACTATGGAGAATAAGCTGATGGTTACCAGAAAGGAGGACGTTGGTGGAGGGATGGGTGAAATAGGTGATGGGGATTAAGGATTGCACTTGTGATAAGCACCAGCTGTTGTATGGGCGTGGTGAATCACTGTATTGTACATCTGATACTAACACTGCACTGTTTGTTAGCTAACTGGAATTTAAATAAAAACAAACATAGATAGATAGATAGATAGATAGATAGATAGATAGATAGATAGATAGATAAAAAACTTGTTAACAAGGGGTATCTGGGTAGCTCAGTTGGTTTAGAGTCCCAGTTTGGCTCAGGTAATAATCTCACAGTTCATGAGTTCCATCCCTACATTGGGCTCTGCTGGCAGCTCAGAGCCTGGAGCCTGCCTCAGATTCTGTTTCTCCCTCTCCCTCTGTCCCTTCCTTGCTCATACTCTCTCTCTCAAAAATAAACATTAAAACGCTTAAAAAAAAACTCGCTAACACATTAGTTTTGTTGTAGGTGGTTCTGACTTTTTTCAGTTCTACTGGAGATTATCTTTGTCATTTCCCTAGTGGTAGAAGAGAAACTAAGGTGGAGATCAATTAACTCTATAGAGAGTATGTTCTTTCCACTCCAACAAATACATAGTTAATGGCCCTGCCCTCCTTTTTTTTTTCTTTAATAGAACATGTCCTCGGTTTTTACAGCTTTTTAGTAATCCTCCTAAAGACAAGATTGGCACTACCACTCTTTAAAATAAGAGAAGTAGTTAGGGGGCATCTGGTTAGCTCAGTTGATTAAGGATCCGACTTTGACTCAGGTCATGATCTCGCAGTTCATGGGTTCAAGCCTTGAATCAGACTCTGCACTAACAGCTCAGAGCCTGGAGTCTGCTTCAGATTCTGGGTCTCCCTCTCTTTCTGCCCATACCTGCTTGTTCATTCTCATTCTCTCTCTCTCTCTCTCTCTCTCTCTCTCTCTCTCTCTCTCTCTCTCAAAAATAAATAAACATTAAAAAAAGAGGTAAGTATTTAAGCTCAGGTTTTAGATTCTAACAGACTTGGATTTTGAAATCCCACTTCTTCCCTTTTAAAGCTGGGTAGTCAGCCAATTTCTTAAGTTTTCTGAGATTCTCTTTTGCCATTGGTAAAATAACACTAAAGAATATAAATAGCTATTCTACAATTGTGGAGATTATATAAGCTAATGTATCTATTATACTTCCTGAGTCCTATACTCAAGCAAGAGGTAACATTATAATCATATATAGAAACAGTCAGCCTTGAAAAACTCCTTCAACTGGATTTAAAGTACACAGTGCATAGGTATGTGCAACCCTATATAGTGAGAAGTATGTATAATAGTTGAATGCTTACAATAATACACAACATAATAATGTAAACATATATCAAGCATGGATATATTTACTACATGGATACACACATATGAGGAGCATTAGGAAGAAACTCCATATCTAACATATGAACAGATTCATATTCCCCACCCCACACTCTCTCTGAACCATAGATGTGCTCTTTCTCTTTCTCCATCCTCCACCAAAAGGGAGTTCTCCAGTGCACATGGTGGGATACTACTATGAGCCAAAGGCATACTATCATTCCCAGCACATGCTAAATACTCAATAAATAGCCATTACTATTTTTAATGCCTTTTGGTTCTCCTAGCAGAAAAGATTTTCAAACAAACACTACTCTGTAGCTTACAAAGGGTCTAAAGAGCCTCTTTCAGAGCCAGAAGTATCAGAACTCTGAGACCAGCAGCCTTGTTGCTTAATCCACCCTTGGGTGACCATGCTCAGACAATGCAGTCGTTCAGTGTGATTGGGCTGCAAAGTGATCATTTGACTGAATTTTGATCTCTCTCTGAAGTTTTCTGAGAGCCTCATAAAAGGAACATTTCCTTAAAGTTAATACAAAGGAAGGCCTGAAAGTTCCAAATTGCACAGCTTTTGGTGGATTTGAGGTAAACCTTTTACAAGGAACAAGGGAGAATGGATTTGGTTGTGGTTCGAGTTCCTTCCTTCAAAGATTTCCCAGCTTAGACATTGTGTGTATGTATGTGCACGTGCGTGTGTGTGTGTGTGTGTGTGTGTGTGTGTGTGTGTGATGGTTTTTACCTTTGGTTAATAAAATTGTCTTAGAATACATCCTTGAGACTGAGAGAATAATACTCTGACATCTGGGCATTTTGTAACTGCTTTTACAAAGATCAAACCAAGCTTCAGTGTTGGCCACCTTTGATTTTGGGGAGTAAAGGACAGTCTGAAGTACCCTAACGACAGAAACATAAATCAGTGTTGTTCATAGCTTACTCATGCTCTGTTAATATATTTTCCATGGGCAAGAACTACTTCTAAATATTAAGCTAACTTTAAACCATTAGCTGAAGCATTTGGACATTCCTTCTAATGATTCCACCAACTTTGGTTTTGTCTTAAGGTGGCACAGGGCTTCATATTTTGTACCCAAAAGTATGTGTCATGTTAAATAGACACAACAAAAAACTTTGATAATTTCTTTTAAATGGGATTGGAAGATCTTAAAAACCTTGCTTTGTGCTCTGCTGTTGATTTCTCTGAGGAGTAAAATATACGTGGCAACTTCTTCAAAAAGAACATATTAAAGTTGAAGTATAAGGATTTTTATATCAAAAGGATAATGATTTTTTAAAATCTTTACTATGTGATAAATTATTCTGAAGGCATTATAAAGATGTACAAACTTGCACTAGGGAATAGCACAGAAAGTTGGTGGTGACTTTGAAATTAGTATAGACATAATGCTAACCTCCTTCTCTCCTTGGCTGAATCTGTTTACCAGAGAATACTCCTACTGTTTAAACCAAAACAAAAAAAAATCATTTTCTTATAAAAAAATTTCCTTTTCAATTCTAAGCAAAATTCATGAGAACAGCTGCATGTTTTAAAACATGTGAAACACGATGCCCTCACCAGCCGTTTCCTTCTATTTAAAAATAATGGTTTCATAGAGCATTGTAAATTATTTCCATCCTTTACTTACCTTTCATGAAGAAAATGACACCTAAATTTGAAACCAATTTAACTCTCAAAATGTACCATCTGTGCCTTTCCTCTTGTCTCTAGGCCAAGAGAAAGTCATTAAACTTGAAGATGGGTAGAAGAGAGGAGTAGTAGAGAGAGGCACTGTAGTGTTTGAGAGCCATGAGGGGAGATGAAAGGCCTCTGAAATTGGAGAATTTCCTGGTGCATTTCCCTGAGAAAGAACTAATGATGGTGATTTGGGGTTATGAAAAATGACTGACTATCCATCAGCATAGGGTAAGATCAGAAGATCCTATCATTACAGTGAATGCAGGATTCCTGCAGGCAAACATTATGATTGACTATCACTTGCGCCTCAAGCGGGGTGAGTTCAAGCTAGTGAAAATGGTAATGTTCTGGTGTAGCCCCTTCAAGAGAGAGAAACCTTTGAAGGAAGTCCTTTTAACCACTTTGGTCAGCAAGTCCTCAGCGACTCCCTCCCAAGTTTGTCACAATTGCTTTTGCGTGAAACTTGCGTGTATTTTTCACCACATCCTCCAGTGAAGGGAAACTCATTATTGCTGATTGGTGAAATGTATGGTGATCCTGTGTATGGGTGTGGGGTATTATCTTTTCACTTCTTTGTGCCCTTTAACAATTGCTCATACTTCTTATGCTGCTCCTCTAACTTTTTTTTTTTTGTAACAGCATTATGGAAATATAATTCACATAGCATACAATTTACTCATTTAAAGTATGTCATTCATTGGCTTCTAGGATATACAGAGTTGTGCAACAGCACAATTTTAGAACCCTTTTATCACGTCCCCAAAAGAAACCCAGTACCATTAGCAGTGGCTCCCACAACCCCCCCACCCCACTGCCAGAACCCCAAGCCATTTGCAACCTACTTTGTCTATATGGATTGGCCTAGTCTGGACATTGCATATGAATGGAATTGTGCAATCTGCAGTGTTTGTGACTAGCTTCCTTCCTTAGTATAATATTTTCAAAGTTTATGCATGTTACAGAATATATCAGTGTTTCCTTCCTTATTATTGACAAGTACTATTATTTATCCATTTGCCAGTTGCCCAACATTTGAGTTGTTTCCAGTCTGACTGCTCCTGTGATTTTTGACCCTTGGCTTCATGCGTGATCTCTAAATGATACAGTGTCAAGAGCACACTGGGTTACCTACCCCTGGGCTCAAACCCCCATTCTGCTGCTGACTAGCTCTGGGTTCCTGGTCAAGTTGTATTGCCTATGTGATCCTTCTCTTCCTCAGTTTCTACAAATAGACATTCTTTGCCACATGCCACTCACCCTGCCCCCCTTGGCTTCATGTGAGGATTAAATGATATAACCATTGAGCAGCTTTCCATTTCTTGAATCGGTAGTCACACAACATGAGCCTTCCCATGGAGCTCTTGTATGTTTTTTATAAAAGTAATCTGAGTAATACCAGGCTATTACACTCTATTTAAAATCAAGCAAGTGAAGGCTTCACAGACATCTGTTATTGACAGTGTGCTCTGCAAAGGACTCAGCAAAGCTCCACGAGAATTGTTTTCTGCTTCTCTTTTCCTAACTCAGCCTCACCCTGTAATTCCAGGAAGTAAACCCCACAAACCTTGGCCTTAGATGGAGTGCAATTCACAAAAACCAGATCGATGCCAGCAACCAGCCCAAAAGAGAAACTGGCTTGGGTCTTCCCATTTCATAACATTATCTGTTGAGGCAAAGATAAAGTAATTGATATGCTAGGTAATCCAGGATTTCAGATAACCAAGAACTAAGCCTTTTTACATCTTTAGACCTAAAGTGTTGGTTGTCATGTGCTGTTAAAACTCTCATTTTAATTTCAGCCAGAGAAGAATACACAGGATACAAATAGGACCCTTTAAAGAAGTCTGGGAGTATGCCTAGAGTTTCTTTAGTAATTGAGTCAAAGATAGTGGCTTGCCAAGTCTCTAAGTAGAAATGCTGCGCCTAAATAAATGCTTCTAAATGAGGTTGCAGGAAACGAATAAACTTTTGTTTAATTAAACTTACTTGTAAAGTTTGCTTAGAGTGTATAGTAATTCACCTTGTCAGTTCTCATCCAGGATGTTTAATGATGGGTTTGCTTTAGTTTCCAAATCAAAATCAGCTTCTCCTTCTTTACAGACTGACATTAGGCAGCCTGTGGAAATTTCATTATTCTCCACATGAATATTCATAGAATTAAGTATTATCAATGGACTTAAAGAGCTCAATTATTTTTTGCAATTGCATGCTTAGCTGCATATGCTGAAGTACAATAGATTGAATATCTCAGGGCCTGGTCAAATCCTTGAAATATAAAAAGAAAATGAATATCAGCAGGAAACCACCATCCTTGCTTTATCAGTTGGATTTTTAAGACTATTACCATCAATATTATTTCTTGATTTATAGTTCACAAAATGTCTTAGATTATAATGAGCACAGTTTTTTCCTCATAAAACTGTGAGTGAAAAGTATTTTACAAATGAGGAAACTGACTGCCATCCAAGAAGGCTGTCTTATCTACGATCACACACTTAGTAATTACATAAGCAACATTAGAATCTAGACACTTATGACTTCTGGTTCTTCGTTACATTTTTTGCTTCCTACTGCTTCCCTGGGGAATGACTTCCTGTAGGTTTGAAGGTACCTACCTACTTTAAGTTTTTATTTTATCTTGTGCATATGTCTTGGTATTGCCACTTTAACTGCCAGGCCACTGAGCCACATGGACATTTGACAGTGGACAGAATATAGGATTTCCTGATGCCAGATAAATGTAATTATTGATTAATAATTTAATAAAAAAATAAGGTGTTTGTTTACAGTATTAATTAAACATTCAAGAAAAATACACACCAGCAATTCATTTGAGAAAACATTGAATGCAAATAAGCAAACAAAAGAAATGAGGGTAGGTTAATTCTATACACATTTGAAATATATCACTTGCTTTGCCCTTGCTTCTGGGACATTCAAGTTCATCTTTTCCAGGACTATTGTCTTTGTGTTGGAATATCACTCTTGCAGTGATGGCTGGTGGTGACTGGTTTGTAGAGATATAGGGTACTTAAAAACAGTAGTCTCAAATTCAAATGCTTATAGGAACCGGGCAGATAATATAAATGACTGTGTGGTGGTTATAGATACATTTGCTTCATGTGTTCTGCAGGTGATGGGAACAGTAAAGAGCTGAAACATATATACCAGGTAAA
This sequence comes from Herpailurus yagouaroundi, assembly GCF_014898765.1. Taxonomy (NCBI): domain Eukaryota; kingdom Metazoa; phylum Chordata; class Mammalia; order Carnivora; family Felidae; genus Herpailurus; species Herpailurus yagouaroundi. Next base: position 57,938,941 of record NW_024412377.1, read on the forward strand.
GGAGACATGCCTTCCTCTGGTTGATTGTTGCCACTTTGACCTTACCATCTGATTTTTCCAGATCTTGTGGTTTTCAAAAAAGGACAGAAATTAACATATGTTTTAAAGTCATAAAGTCTTTTAATATTTGGATTAATTAAATTTATGAAAGAAAATTCCTTGTAGGAAAAACAAAAAGCACAAATTGCCAGAAATTGGCCCAAGGGGCATTTATTTTTGACTTTTACTTAACTGGACCTTCCCCCTGGAGAGAAAACCCATTCCCGTTTAATACTGAGGTACTATAAGTGAAAAGAGTTGTTAGTGCTTGCATTCTGATCACTTTGGTATTCAGTAATTCATTCAAAGAGTCAGACTTTATCAAACCCTCATTCTTTTTCTGGGAAAAGATCTAAACTCCATTGAATCCCTTTATTTCCATTATGGTCGATTGTGATCTCTTTGCAATACTCAAAGAATCAAATCTAACAAATTTATCATGAAAACCAAACATACGGGAGAAAAACTGGAGAAACACCATAGAGAAAATAAATTAGTCTCCATGAAAGTATAATCTCTAGAATTGTTTCAATTCCCCAAATCCAGGGGAATCTTGGAACCGGAGTTGTTAAGGAATGTGCTTGGAAAAAGAAATGCAATAAATATCGCTCTTTCTCAAGAATAATCTGTATGTATATGTGTGACTTACTTCAGTGTTTGAGTCTGAGTATTGAATGAACTCGGAATCTTTTGGCAAGAAGCTTTAGTAGATGAGTAATCCTTACTTTCATTGTATTTCTCAAGGAATACCCCTACTTCTTGATAACATTTCTGAGGTGCCAGAGATTCAGGTGACAAATGACATTTTTATTCCTGACATGCTACTTTTTATTATATCGTTGAGAATAAAGTTCAATAAGTGACTTCTGATAATACTTTACTGCAGTCTTTATGAAAGATCGATTCCATTAAGTAGGTACATTTCAGTTGCTATTACTTCAAGTGATGCCATAATGTACTTGAAATGCAGTCTTTAGTTAATAATAGCAAGCTTATTGAGTGTGTTAGAGATGTGCTAAAGTACTTACTTTTGGGCCAGGTATCTGCCAAGAAATAGTATTTTAGGCATGGTTTCCATGTGTTTTTCCAAAAATCTAATTCATATATGATTTAAAAAAAACATATATGTAATTATTTCATAGAGTGTGCTATCAATATAATGAAGTAATTTCATTGCATAGAGCTTGAAAGACAACTTTACTCACAAGTCATTTGGGAAATATTAAAAAAAAATGAACTCATATCTACCTACCTAGGAAGGACCTCAGACATGTCATTTGAAAAGAATTAGGGAATAAGTAATTAAACCACTCCTATTTTTTTTTTCTTTTTACAAGGAGTAACTATTGATTGTGTGGGGTAAAAAAAGATGGAACTTTTAGCTTTTAGTGCTCAAGAAAATAAGATGGAAAGATTTAGGCAGAAAAAAGTGGATAAACTTACAGAAGTTACAAAAACAATACTAGAAACTTCCATATCCTGAAGGGCCAATTTTAAAAGTAATTGTGAAATTTTAATAACATAGGCAAGTACTCACCCATCTATTGTTAAGTTAATAAGCAGTCTAAAAATTGGCATGCACATTATAGAACCAATTAAGCTTCAAAAAAAAAATAAGATAAACCTATGTATAAAGCAGGCTAGAAGCATGAGTTCAAAAATATTAACTGTGCTACACATACACAGAGGATAATGGATGATTTCTGCATGTTGTTCTGTTTTTCTGATAAATAATGAGAACATAATTCCTTTACATAGAGAAAACACTTTTAAGTAAAATTTTAATATATTGGTGGCATTAAATGTGCTTATGCCATTTCTTTGTTGTTTGTTTGTTTTAGCACATTGATGATAAGGAAAATACATAGTTGTAGGAGTGATCTTTGATGAAATCTCTAACACTGATGTTGGTATTTCATAGTGGAATTTTCTTGTGGTTTTGAAATTCCTTTGCTTTGGTTAGTGTTTTTAAATTAAAATATTAGGTCACAAGGAAAATATCAAAGAATAATTTGGGGGTTCAAACCTTGTAATTAATATTAATTTCATCCCCCACTTAAACCAAGTATAAAGTCTATGTTTTCATATAGTATAACAGCATTGCTTTAGCATGGTCTCTCCCTTCCATTAGAAAATAAATTTTCAGGGGCACCCAGGTGGCTCAGTCAGTTGAGCGTCCGACTTCGGCTCAGGTCGTGACCTCATGGTTCATGAGTTCAAGCCCCGCGTCTGGCTCTGTCCTGACAGCTCAGAGCCTGGACCCTGCTGCAGATTCTGTGTCTCCCTCTCTCTCTGCCCCATCCCCACTCATGCTCTGTCTCTCTCTGTGTTAAAAGTAAATAAAACATTTTTTAAAAATTTAAAGAAAATAAATTTTCTACATTTCCCTTTTTTTAATTATGTATTTTTATTTTCATTCCATTATAATTAGCATATATTATTTTAGTTTCAGGTATAAAATATATAGTGATTCAATAATTCAGTACATTACTCTGTGCTCCTCATAAGTGTACTCTTAATCTCCTTCACCCATTTCACCCACCCTGCACCCTGCACCCACCTCTCAGAAACCATCAGTTTGTTCTCTAATACTTAAGAGTCTGTTGTTTGGTTCGTCTCTTTTTTTTTTCTTTGTTCATTTGTTTCTTAAATTCTACACATGCGTGAAATCATATGGTATTTATCTTTCTCTGACTGACTTATTTGACTTAGCATTACACCCTCTAGATCCATCCATGTTGTCGCAAGTGGCAAGATTTCATTCTTCTTTATAGTTGTAAAATTCCTACATGTTCAGCATGGAGTATGTAGAAATATTTGTGGACAGCAGGAAATTCTTTCAGTGATGATACTAGCAAACATCTCCAAGATACAATGTCAGATCTGGTTAATCAGTGTGGTAAAATATATTAGAATTGGTGTTGATTAGGAAAATAGCAATCAAAGCATTCGACTCTTTTCACTTGTTGGGACAGATGGCCTATCTTTATGAAGGCAAATATCCAAAAACAACAACCCACTACCTTATCTTTCAAAACATGGTGCTCAGAATCATCTTGGAAAAGAGCTATTTAAGCCTAATAAGCCATATGCTCGATGAATTGATTTATTCCATTCTGTGGTATAGACGTACAACTCTTCTTTGCAATGTCTTTATCATATCTGCATTTTCTGCCAACTCAGTTATAAAAATTAGCAAAAGCTTCCAAATAAGAAGTAAACTATTATAGAGAATTCAGCTTTTGTGTTGAAAGGTGGGGGTGGGGATTAAATTCATTTTAAGTGAACAGTCCCTGATTTGCCAAAGATTCTCCCCATAGAGTTCACAGTGTGTTTGAAGATCAGATAAACTGACAGCCTCCTTGGTATACATAAAGCAGGCCTAAAATTATTCTAGAAAGAATCCCTGAGAGGAATGCAACTTTCCTGTCATTCTTACTTATTTAAGTTAGAGGTTGACCATGGGCTCAAAAGGAATTTAGAATGTTTCTGGGTTCTTAAACAAAAGGGCTCATTAATTTTTAATTTTAGGTATTTTAATGTACATTTTTAGTGCATCATATTTAGTATTGTAAAGAATGGCAGCAATGTGTGTGTATGATTGACTGGAGACTGCAGCTGTGAACCTCCAGCTGCATCCAAATGATCCAGTATTTGAAAACCAAAGTTGGCTAGGTGCTCCTTTGTTTTAATATTGTGTTCCCCAGAAAAATTATTTAAAAGTGCATATTACATGAGAAGATTCAGTCAATTTAGAGAAGTAGTGTCATGAAATGAATGAGAGTGGTTGTTCTAGAAAAAATGGATTCTGAACCACTCTGGGATTAACTGTGTGATGTTGGGCAACCTACTTGAACTCTCTGAGGCTGAGAAAGTGTAGAAGAGCATGGTGATGTAAGTCATCAAAACTAAAGTAAAATTATAACATAAATTATATTTACTTTTACATGTATGAATATATACTTATATAAATGTGGCTATTTCTCATAACCTAGGAAAGTAGATTTAAAATTAGTATATCAATTATTAATTCCTTTGCCCCTAGAAATACACAGTATTTGAGAAAATGTTTCTTTAGCTTTTAATCATATAATACAAATAGAAGTGTAATCTTTCTGAAATATGTTCAGTCTTCAACTGAAGAGACGAATATCAGTTTCAGAGGCAAGATCAAGAATATGATCTAAATTATTAGTTTTAGACAGCTATAATATTTGTTATCCCATTTGTGTGTGTGTGTGTGTGTGTGTGTGTGTGTGTGTGTGTGTGTGTTTGTGTGTGGGGGGGGTAGAGAAAGAGACAGAGAGAATGAATGATTCCTCCATGGAGTTCAAGGAGATTTGAAGAGTCAAAATTATAAAATAATCTAGAAGACATTAATGACTCACTCTATCGGTCTACTAAATTATGTCAGAACTCAAACAATTTGGCAAGAATAATCCTCAATGTGTCAAATGCACCTGAAAACATGAGGAATTAACTTTTTATAGCTTGATTATTAGGTGGTCTGTTTACAATATCTACACATCTATAATATGTTCATATTTAAATACATCTGTTTTGACCAAATTACTATTGATTAAACTATATATATATATATATATATACACACACATATATATATATACATATACATATATATATATGTATATATATATATATATGTGGAAAAGGAGTATTTTCATTAAAAGGTATTATCAGAAGGTTGACCAAGAAATGTTTTGTGGGTATTTGATTTATACATAAATCTCTATGATTTTGAGTGTAATGGGACTTGAATGTTCTCCTAGAAGCTATATCGAAACTTTATTTTGCACTAGCAGGTGACCTGAGTCTCTCCAGATCAGTAAGCTTTTATAATTCCAAAGCTTTTACATCCTGACCAAATTTTGTTTTGCAAAGGAGTCTCACAGAGGGAGAGGAGTTGGAGTTATTGAGAAGTGTTGGTAGTAGTGGTTCTCAAAGTGTGATCCACAGGCCAGGGGCTCAAGTCTATCACCAGGGCACTTGTGAAAGATGTGTCTACCCTAGACCTCCTGAATTAGAAACTGGGGTTGGTGATGGGGAGAGTGGGTAGTAATCCATGTGTCAATAAATTCTTCAAGTGATTCTGATGCTCACTCTAGTTGGAGAACCACTGACACAGTGTCAGTTCTGTGAACGAAATGCAAAACTTTGCAAATGAAACATGTTTTTTATTTTTCTTTTCTCAAAACTATTTGAAAGATTTCTGAAAGCCCCACAAAAAGTTTCACAGATGGCCTTTCAGTAAGAAAAGTGACTGCTGGGTGACTTGTTACCACCTAGGTTTGTATGTAAGGTCAGACTTTTTTGTCATAATGAGATGGTCTCTTATCAATTTTGGAAGCAATGAAAAAAATAATGAAATACCTTTTAACTATGTTTCTCCCTTGAATCAGAAATCAAGGAAATACCATTCCAGGGGAAATAGAAAGGTCAGTCAATTTGTACTCCCCAATGGTTTGGGGAAAAAAAAATGACCATTACTTTTCTGCTAAATGCTGCTAAATCAAGGTTGATCAAACTTTTGGCCCAGCCTAGCATAATTCCCTCTGAAATGTTTTGTCATGTCTGTCAGTTTAGTCATACTTTAAGATGTTGCATGTTTAACTTAGGAAAATGAGTGCAGAGTCTGAAAATATGCCATCAAAAGAAAAAAAGTGACTTCAGTTTATGACAAAAATACAGTAAAGGGACTAAATAAGCATCTTCAGAGAGCCTGAGTGTTTGAAGTCCTGCCAAATGTTCACAACCTGCAATAGAATTTAATGACTAAAACTCTACACTGGACTAATATCTATACTGTAGCCGAGGAATATTGTTTATATGAAAGAAGGTTTTTATTATTACATTGAGTTTTGCACCATTTTGGCATGTTTTTTAAAGCTTTTACTGTGGGATTTTTTTTTATTATTTTACTGGTTTTGATGATCATTATTGATTCAATTCTACATAAATAAGAAGTGGCTGTATGACAGCATAAATTTATTCCACTGTTACAACCCATTTTATTGTTTAAAGGAAGTAATGTTCATATCTGTTTTTATTTTTCAAGCCCTAAAATAAGGTATAGTTGTCAGATTAACAGTATGATACAACTCTGTCTCTCCTTGTGAGGTCATTCCCTTTACATTTATGCAGGTGGAGCCATGTTCGTCAGATTCACTCACCACAGAGTGAGCCCTATGAACTTATAAGAGGTCAGGGCCCCTCCTAGTGATGGTACTAATATAAAAGATTGCCAATTTTGACACCTTGCTATTGCATTATTATCCATGCCTATGAGGCCGGTTGCAATGAGTTGTCTAATTCAAATTTTCTGAGCCATGCCTTTAATGCTCGCAGACCTCAGGTATTTACCCAAACACATTGTAGGTTTACCTCCCTCAAATATCCAGCCATCCATCCATTTCCTTCTGAGCAGAGCAATAAAAATCAAGCCAGACCCTATGCTTCACGTATGGAACCGGTATGATTTACAGCCAGGCTGAGTATAAAATCATAAAACTTTCAGTACGTGGTTAATATATAACCATCAAAATAACAGAGTGCAATTCTAAATTTATGAGGCTGAACTTAACACTGAATATCAAATAAGAATCACATTGATCTCTGTAGCGGATGACTTAAAAACACATTAGGTGGCATAACTGCAAGACAGTACATTGATTTAAGCATAAAATGCATAGCACTCAATACTTTACCACCTAACGTTTCTCAATAATGAACAAAGCTGTTGTATATTGATGAAAGGAAAATTATTTGTTTTGTTATATCAGTGCTCATGGAGATGCCTCGCATTTAGGCTAGGCAAACATGATTTGAATCACATTTAGCAGAGGGTGACATTGGGTGGACATTTTACTGAATTTATACTTGTTTCTCAAAATAGCAATACAGAAGCATTATCATGATGGCAGTTTTCTCAATTTTTTTTTTAACAAAGAGGAAAGATTCATAGAAGGTAGGTACTGACTTTCTGTAGAAATACATATTGCTATAAATTTTCTGATACTGATAAAAGCAATTCCACATGGAGTTTTAAGGTCAATATCTCTGCATACGTGAGTCTATCTTGTAAAATTATCATCACAGTTAGAAAATCTAAAAGGATCTTTTAAGAGAGAAGTAACAATCTTACAATAAGTACATGTGTTATAAACATTCTTACATTAGAAGAATCAAGTTATAAAAGTTTGATTGGCTTAAGGAGAATTTGGAAATTTTAATAGCTTGCAGATCTGTAGATAATGTAGGTGACATAAATGGATAAAGTTGTTTTTATATGAGGTGAAAAGTGGTAAACACTCAACCACTGATTTATGGAACCATTTGGAAGTGCTAGAGATCCTAGTTAACTGGTGAGTGAGTGTCCCACTTCTTGACTTTGCCATAAAAGACAGACATACAGATTTTTATATGCAGTCTCTTGAATTTAAATTATTAAAAATTGAAATACAAAATAAGAGGTGCAGACAAAATTTAATCCATCCTACGTCCATTCCCAGCACTTATGCTTCTGGTGTATGTTATTTCATCTCAGGCCCTGTGAGATCATTGCTCCATACTGAGAAGCAAGAGTTATCCTTTCAGGGGCGCCTGGGTGATTCAGTTGGTTAAGCGTCCAGCTCTTGATTTCAGCTCAGGTCATGATCTCAGCGTTCTTGGAATCAAGCCCCATGTTGGGCTGAACGTAGAGCCTGCTTGCCATTCTCTCTCTCTTCCTCTCTCTCTGTCCCTCCCTAACTGATTCTCATTCTCTCTCTCTCTTTCAAAATAAATAAATAAACATTTCTTTTAAACAAGAGTTATCCTTTCTGTTAGTGGAAAAATCAGTGGAAGGATCAGATCTATTCCAATATTCATAACCTACATGGGAGATATCACCTTGATAAAACATCAGTTAATGTTTTAAAGGGACAACATATTATAAGTTTCCTTCAAGTGGGTGGTGACTTCCTCACTCTCTGGTTACAAAAGTTTCTTTGACAGCAGGTTCTCCTTCCTTACATGTCTTTACAGGTAAAAAATGTCACCAAGACAAGTGAGTAGCATTTAATTAATCCACATGTTAATTTCAAAGCAAATCTAGATGGAAAGTTGGCTGACAGACCTACCACACTCGAACTTTTCTGTCAATCACTGTCTAACTGTAGGATAGATAGGCAACTTCTTTTGTCATACAAAGGTGTTAAAGGGAAGTCCTATTATTCCTTCAAATAGTGTTCTACAAAAATACTACAGCTTTTACTGTATACTTGAATAAGTTATATATGGATATTTGTGACATTTATTTTACCTGTTCTATGTTTTCTAGCATTTTCAGGCTATTTTTCTTCATAATAAATTAAGTTATTACTCTTCATGACATGCAAGATGGACTGTGATGTTAAAGAATAATGTTTTCTAATTATTATTGACATTTTCAGAGAAGATTAAAATTTAATAAAATTAATTGTCCATCCTTGAATGGTTCATTTTGCAGTTAATCATAGAACTCTGATTTCTCCTACTTATACCAAAACTTCGAGTTTCATATGTCTTATTAATACCCCATATAAGCCCTGCACTTACAAAGAGTTTCGTTTTTCTCCTGTTGACTTGGTTAATATATTTCAATCACAAAAATGTATTGATTTTGAAAGAAAGTTACATCGTTCTAATTTTCCAACTGAAATATTCACAGGTAACCTCACCTACCTTATTAGGCCAACCTAACTTCTGGAGGTTATGTTGAATGGCAAGGAATGTATCCTCCTTACCGAGGTACATCTCTAGTAATATAATTTGAAGTGCTAGGGCCCCTTGCATCCATTTCTGAATCTATTATTAGTTGATTAAATTAACTGGCTGGATCAGTACAGTGAGAAGAGACGCTGTAATGATATTATAGAATTAGTATGCTATGATGAATTGTCAGGAGAAGTAACTGTGACAGCCCTGTGGCCATATGCACTTAGCCATGCAATTTATAGTCATTTGGAGAGCCAAGGACTTTTCAGTTTGGGTTAGGAAATTTGTTCCTGCTTTTGACATAGTTTGAGAGATATGTGTGTAAGCGTGAGGGGGCGCTTAGTGGCAATTCAAGAAGAAATCCAAAGTCTGTTGTTAGACACTAGCATTTGGGTAGTTTTCGGAGAATAAACCACAGTGTATGGATGTCTTTATTGTAACGGTGCCAGTTCCTTTAAATAGATTTATATGATAGCGCAGTTTCTTTATGGTTGCAGAAGATAATGTTACTTTGGGTAAGATAAAAGTAAATGCAATCTGGTATCACAGTTTCCCTGGTTATGGAACACTGTAAATTCTCATCCATGTATTGCATTTACAGCAATCCTGAAAACATTGCTGGGGTTGTTTTGATTTACATACATTTGGGGCTCCTAATTGCAAGTAGTTTTTAAGCAACTTAAACTATAACATTACTTTTTTTTCCGCAACGATTTGCAAGATAAACGGACTGTCAGATGCCTCTAAAAAGCTTCTGATGACAGTGGTTGGCAATGCAAATACTGGCACAACACCACATTAGGCCAAATTTATTGCAGGATTACCAAAACATGTACAACTGTGAAGTCGCCTCGATTCCACTCTTGTATGAGAATTATTCTCCTGCTGTTTTTGTTTTAATGATTACTGAGATCATATAGAGTAGTACAATAAAACTGAGTACTAACATCCCTACTCCTAACCAGATCCATGCAGAAAACCACGATATTTTTCTTTAAGTATGCTATAGACATTTGTCACATGTAACGGATCCCTTTTATTTCTCAAGCAGCATTGTCATTTGATCATGAAGCATAGTGGGGTTTTTTTTTGTTTTTTTTGTTTGTTTGTTTGTTTGTTTTGTTTTGCTTCTCTTGTAGTCACTGTTTTCACCTACTGCTAAATTGATCTCCAAATTTCAAAGCAAATCTATAAGAAAATGTAGTGTTAGTATCTTAATTGATGCCTCAGCCCCTTTGCCTTGCCCTTAATTTTAATTAACTATAATTACAAATTTAGAAGAGCTTCCTGATAAGTCTATCAGTTGGGTGTTTCAAGTTGAAGGTAACAGAAGGACACCTATCAATCCCTCCCTTCTGTTACTGTCACCAGTGTTCTTTTAGCTCCTTAAAGCTCTTATCTGGGAGTTATTTTCGATTTTCCTCCTTCACCTTCCACTTCCAATTTATCACCAACACCTGCTGATTCTTTCCCAGCAGAGTCTTTTAGATCACCCCTTCTTTTACATCTCTGTAGTTATATATCCTTGTCCCTTTTCATCATTTTTTCTGCCCCTGAAGGTCTCTACCACCCACCCTCCCGGCCCATCTTCCTGCACCTTTCTCCCCAGGCCAGTGGAGCCTCTGTAAGTCACACTGCCAGATGGGTCTCTTAAATATTGATCATATCCATTCACATTGCCTTCCTGTGGCACCAAGCCTTTTGTGTATCATTTTTCCAGCCTAGGGAACTTAGGCACTTACTTGTTTCTCTCTCTCATTCTCTCGTAGAATCACTCTGCTAAGTGATTTCTCTGTGTTATCCAGTTTAAGTCTCTCAGCATTCCTAAAGATACATGGAATGATTCCCTCTTTATAATCAAGGAAATAAAGGCTCAGAGATGTCAAACAACTTGCCAACCAATACACAGCCATAAGAGGGAGAGCCTGGGTCTGAAGTAGGTCTGTCTGACTTTGCAAGGATGTGGTCGGCAGCTATATGACGCTGGTACCCTGGCTGGATGTGGCTGTACTGCCAGTACCTTTGTTTGAGTTGGCATTTATTCGTCTTTTCTCTGATAATCCATGTGCCTTTTCCCTTTGTGCACAAAGACTGACCCCACTTTTCATTTGGCATTTCTGTATTTATTTTACTGCACTAATTTGCATTGGATAATGTATCACTTAATATTTGTGTTCATCCATGTGCATCCTAACCCTCACCCCTATCAGGTCAAACTGTTTTATAGAAACATGTAGAATCAAAATATTTTCCACTTATCACTACAATACTTTGTACCCATAGTCCCTAATGAAGGTGATCATCGAACTCACTGATTGTGCCACTTTGTAAGGATGGCTTTAATGCTATGTTAATGTTTCCATTTGGTAAACCAAAGACTAATTATATCTTATTCCACAGTGAAACATGAGAAAAGCCAAGTTTGGCAAACAAATCCCTGACCATCCAACCATATCCAGAACAAGAAGCAGAGCATAAATAGAATCTGTGACTATTTGGAAGGCATGGAGATTTGGATTCTTCCAAAATTTTATGTGATTAATGTTGGATTCAATCTGTACTTTTCTTTTCTATAATTTTTTTTCCATAAAAAATGCTAAGAATGCATTTTTAACAGGAGGAAAAAGTTAATTATTCTTATGGTTTGTTTTGTTTTGGAAAGTCAAGAATGGGGAAATCAAATTGGTAACATCAATTGGTGATGAGGGTGAAGAGTAAATTATACACTGACCTTTGATATCAAGTATGAATACGAGTCATCCTATATATGTATGAGTAAACACACTTGTGTCATTTTTTAAAATTACAATTGCTTCAGAGTAGTTATTATTAAATAAAATAAAACATTTTGTAGAAATCAAATAATGTAGATAATCATGTTAAGCAATCCAAACTTAAAATTTTATATATAAATGCACTATATATATACATATATATATACATACATATATATATAGATAGATATATAAATTGAAAGATATATATATACAAATATAAAGAGATAATCATTTAAATATGTTGATGGCTAGGTTAGATACCTATCTTTGTAGATCAAAGATAAAATTTCATAAGCATTGTTTTCCATTTTGCTTAGTGCTCTGAAAAGTCCTGCTCAATATGAATGACTGAAACAAAGAGATGGCTTTTATAAAGTTACATTATATATTTTTTACATATTCCATGCCTAACACCATAGAAATGGCTTTCATTCAAAAGCCAGACAGCTTAACTTACAATCCTAAATTTTCACATCACTTTTTTTGTTTCTCTGGATGAGTTATGCAACTTCTCTTAGGTAAACTATGAATGAAAATATCTATGTTATAAGGCTGGGAAGAATTGAGAAGGAAAAACCCAGGTTTCATTGGAATCGAGATCAGGTTGAAGGACAAGTTATGAGTAACAAGAGGAGATTCATTCTAAGCTCTGTCAATAGTACACCAGCCAGGACTTTGCAGCCACAGAGAACATTGGTTGGGACATTTCAATGGCATTTTTTTTTTTTATTTCATGGAGACGGTTTGAATTAAGTTGAACTTTTAAGGAAAAATAGTAGTTAAAATAGTAGACAGAGAGTAAAAAGGTAAGAATGTAAGTAAGTACAGAATTTCACATCCTACAAACTATGGCCACTCACTTAGCAAATAAGAACACTAGAACTAAGAGTTTCACAACCTAGAACTCACATCAGTGAAAAGTTTTCAGCTGTTGCCCCATAAGAATGAAATTGGGGTTATCAGATTATCTTATTCCTCTAGAGAATCCTCACATTCAATTTTTGAAAAGTTCTCTGATTTTGAATCATGTTAGATTGTTAAATCATCCTGGGACCAAATCAAATACTCATGTAGACCACTATATGACTCTCTGTTCCACTGTGAGGACCATGAGTACCTGTAAGAAGTGTGGCCCAGGTGTGATATAGCTGTCTGCAGTATTTCTGCAGTGGGACCCCAGACGCTCTGTGACGTCACCCTTACCAGTCCTCCCTGCCTCTCTCCTTTTCAGGCACACTATCTTTTAACAAGCCAGACCCACTGCAACATAGGGAATTTTCTCTCAATGTTTTCCCTGTCTGGAATGTTCTTCCCCTAGATATCTTCATGTCCTGCACTATCTCCTTCAAGTTCCGATGCTACCTTCTGAAAAATTTGTATGTACAAATTTAACTCCCTCACCACCTCTGCTTTGCCACCCATATCACTTGCCTTTTTTCCATAGAACTATCACCCTTGAACCTACTCTGTAACTCATTTATTTATTAATATTTCTGCTGTTTGTCCCCAGAAGAATGTCCTGGGGCAGGAATCTTTGCTTTGTTTACTAATATACCTAGAACATATGTTGTACATGCTGAAAATATTAGTTGCAAAAAGAATTGAATGAATGAGTGAATGAATTTTTTTATGGTTTAAAGACCATTATGAAAAAAGATAGATGTCTCTTGATGTTTTTGAAATTCAAGACTAATCTAAATTAATTAGATCAGAAAGTGCCTTCACATTTAGGGGCCAAAATTTTCAGAATTAGAAAAGGCTTATGAAATCATAAAAGTATTTTGAGGTCACAGTTAAACAGTAATAATGCCTATGATAAAACATAGTCTCTAAATAAAGTCATACCAAAAAAAAAAATATATTGTTGACACCTCAAAAGAAATAGTCTGATTTAGGCCACTAATTCATGCTATTCAGTGTTGTTTTTCTGACAATTACAATAAAGATAATTATATTTGAGTATCAATGGTTGTGTTGCAAAACATTGTTCTGACAGAGTAGTCACTTAAACCAAAATTAACACTTCCACTGTATACAAATTAACCTTGCTCTCAATCAACTAAAATTAAGTGCCTATTATAGCTCTATTTAACTAGAGTTCAGACTAGTATTGGGATGGCATCTTACCTGATGTCATTCTTGTGTTTAAAAGGAGTGAAGTCTGTTCAACAGGTGATCCCTATTTGTAACTCTAGCGAAAGCTTCAGTGAATATAGGGAGAGTCACTCAATGGCCAGTTTAATGTGCTAATCCAGAGCATAGTCTTTGGAGACCAGTAGTCTGGGTTCAAAATGGTTCTTCCCCTTCCACTAGGTCTGTGAACTCTGTGAACAGGTCATTGGGAGATTCAGTTTCCTTATGTATAGTAGAGATAATGGGAGAATCTACTGCAGATAATTATTGTGAATATTATGAGCTGATGCATATAAAACTCCTTAACACACTGTTCTCAAGTACCACACTGTGCTTTTGGTAGTATTCCTAGGAATGTTATAATTACCTGCTCCATTGATAGAGTATACTCATGACTTTAAGCAGTAATCATCATATTTGTTTGGCATTTATGATAGTGGTAATGATAGTTTGATGATTAGAAGAGTTATTCTGTCCCATTTGGATGTAACCTAATATGCTCTTTGATTATTTATTTATTTATTTATTTATTTATTTATTGGCACTAGGTGGCTCATTCACTTAAGCATTCAACTCTTGATTTCAGCTCGGGTCATGATCTCATGGTTTGAGATCGAACCCCATGTCAGGCTCTGCACTGGTAGTATGGAGCCTGCTTGGGATTCATTTTCTCTCTCTCTCTCTCTCTCTCTCTCTCTCTCTCTCTCTCTTTCTGCTTTGTGCCTGCATACACACACATCCATGCATGATCTCTCTCTCTCTATCTCTCTCTCTCTGAAAGTAAATAAATTACACACACACACACACACACACACACACACACATATGGCTAGCAGTTTCATAATATTCAGACTACTTTAGAAGTCCACAGTATGCAGCTCAACATAATAATTTTTCACTTTTTCCAATTAACATCCCGGGAGATCCTATTTATTCAAGCAAATCAATACGTCCATGGCTTAAGCTGTGAGCCTTTAGGAACTTCAGTAGCTCAGAGCTAATGGTGGAAAGATATGTACATACCCTTTTAAGGGATTTTCAACTCTCAATATCTTACATTGCAAAAGGGCTTTGCTGCAATACGTTACCAGGCTGTGTCTCTGTCCATGCTAGGGTGTTCTCTATGATGGTTCTGTATTTATTTCACATTTCCCTTTGCTATGAAAAGACAACGCCAGTGGGGAGAATAGGGAGTTACTAGGATGCATGCCACTGATAGCAATAGTCTGTTTGATGTGCTTTTCCAGAAGAAAAATGTAAAGTGGAACAGCTAAAGGCCTTAATGTGAGATGCCCCCATGAATCTTAATGCCTCCACGTGAATCCTGGTGCCAGAGCTGCAAGGAACACGCTGTCAGGGTCCAGAAAATGAAGACCTCTCAGCTTTAAAGTTTAAATGCCCTGCTCAGCAGGGAGTCCGGAAAGATTTGTTCAACTAAAATGAGTTTATAATCAGGCTTTCATCCAACGATAAGGAAGGACAACATCCAGTAGTTTTATGATGCACTCTTACCAGGAAAACACAAATAGATTTCTCTGTGTTGACTCCTGTACAGCATATTTCAAACTTCAATCATGGAAATTTTCCATGTTGGACCAGTAAGAAAAGAAAGGCACACAGGAAACTACATTTCTTTTCTATTCGTTCCTTTTTTTTTTTTTTTTTTTTTTGCGTCGCACATTTTCTTTTATCTTTTCAATACCCTCCTATGATTCAGAGGGTATTCTTAACACTTGAAATTACTTAAATAACATTGTTTTAGCATTTTTAGTGATCATGGATACATTTCCTCAGCCAAGTTAGCTAGCTTGAAAGACATAAATTAACTGCTAATCAGTGTTTAATGAGAGCTTTATGACATGATGTCTGAGTGCTTGTCTGTATGAACGTATCGATTAGCTAAGCCACCTTTTGGACTTATTGTTGGTAAACTAGGCTGATTTCTGAGGTGGATAAAATGCATGGCTACATATTCCATCCACCGTGCTGTTGGCAGGCTGCTGTTTATCACAAGGTTTTAGTATTCTTAATGAACTGTTAACAAGCTGTCAATTATGGTGTTTATGCAGATCAGGGAGAGAGACAGTGAAGGATTGATGTGCCTAGAGTTAAAAATGCCTCCTTGAAATATTACAAAGTTAATAATTCCTCCTTTAATAACTGTCCTTAAACATTTGCTCTTTTTTACCACCGAACCATTCCCATGATGTGCACTGTAGAAAAGGACAGTCCATTTGCTCTTCTTTACTGATGTGCACAAAGAACAGGACACATCCATCTCTAGGAGGTGTTTTGCTTTATGTTAGCAATTCTGGAATCATTTTCATTGAGCCTCAGCCATAAGTGAAGTTCAATCTGATGTGTTTTGAAATCCACAGGTAACTGTTAGATTCTCATGTGGGACATACATTTCTCCCTCTCTTCCCACTGGAGACTGTCTACTGGGGTGAAATCGTTGCTTCCGCACTGCCAATTCTTAAGTGTCCTGCACTAATGTTAGCTGTGCTAAACCCCTTGTCTCTTTGTAGTACTCAGGATTATACCTCTTTAGTACAAATCCTTTAGTAGTTATGAATTGTCTAACGGATAACAATTCTTTCAAACATCTCCTTCTCTCCATGTACCCCAGAAGACATACCCCCATTGGTGGCCAGTGGCCAACACATCTACTAATTTTCTTTTTTTTTTAATTTTATTTAAAAATGTTTTTAATGTTTTATTTATTTTTGAGAGAGAAAGAAGAGGGAGGCAAGAGTACAAGTGGAGAAGGGGCAGAGAGGGAGACACAGAATCTGAAGCAAGCTCCAGGCTCTGAGCTGTCAGCACAGAGCCCAACACAGGGCTCGAACTCATGAACCACGAGATCATGACCTGAGCCAAAGTCAGAGCCATCCAGGCACCCCACTAATTTTCTTAGTTTTCCTCATTTCATATGTTCTTGAATTTGTTGACCTAATATACTTAATACATTCATATGCATCCTTCAGGGACCTGTACAACTGTTACCTTTTCTCTATAGTTGTTCTTGCCCCCTCCCCCAGGAAGAGTAAATCAATCTCTTTTGCAGTATCTCCAGAGTACTTTAAACAACTTGAGTGTCCTCCACCATGACCACCCCAACCCTTCTCACATACAAACCGTGAGCTCCTTCACAATGTGTCCTCCTTATAGCCATCTTAATGAATCACGTTTCTCCATATTAGAAAAAAGTCACCCCATGACACTTTTGAAGAGACTCTGTTCAGACTTAGGTTTTATAATAAAACTAAGGTTATTAAATGGTTCCCAATATTTATAATTTACTGCAGTCTCTTCTCTTTTATTTTTAATTGTTATGATCAGAACTTTATCCAGACAGTTATTTTGAGAGAGCAATCCTTGAAGAATGCTTCACCTCACAGTACAATTAAAGTAGACATCTTTTAAAGGCTCTTAATATTCCCCCAGAAATACAAAATTACATCTTGTTTGGTTTTGTGAAAGTCATGTTTTGATTATTTGAAACTGGTATTTTATGTGAAAAAAAAAATCTGTTCGGCTTTGAGCATGGAGACTTGTACAGTTTTTATCATATTTCTTATTCCAAAATTATTGAAAATATTTTTCTTGCAGTTTTTTTATTAACCTCATACTCTCAGCTCTGGGAGTATAATGTTTCATAAAAGAAGTATAATCTACAGAAAAAAAATCATGAATTCGTATCTAGTTGAAAAGATAGATTAAGCTGTTTTATTGTAAGAGTATCAAAACTGCAATAAATATTTGCCAATGAAATGTAGTTATCATAAGGTTTTGCACAGTGCAGTTTCATGTTAATGTCCAGGAAGAATATAGATGGCTTTATATGTCTGGTTATAATACCTTCTCTGTAGTTTGAAAAATCTACTTGTAAGTGTTGCAAATGTAAATATAAGAGTTGTAAGTATGTATATTTCTAAATACCATTTAACTCCTCCCAAGACAGATGAGGGCAGTATAAAACTGTAATTCTGGTGACTGATAAAACAAGCTGGGCAAGGAAAGGAAATAATCCAATAAACTAAAAGAAAAAAAGTGAATTGGTCTTTTTGACAAGCAGGAGGGCATGATGGAAAAAGCTGGGCTCTGGAGTCAACAAATGTCTTGACCTATTAGGTCATCGTGCCTTAATCTCTAAAAACGTGGAAATAGCGCCTGGCTCTTAGGATGGCCTTGTGGAGTAGACGGGTTAATAATGATAATAAGTGCTTGCTGTATGCCAGGCACTAGTCTAATGCACACTTCAATATTAGTATTTTAATCTTTACATAACATACAGCGGTTGATATCCGATATGTGCCTCATTTTTTTTTCCCCCTCTTAGACACTTTTAGATTACCTTCCTGAGCATTTGTGCATTTTATGTAGAAATAAAGTACAGGTACTATATTTTATTAGTCCTTAATTCTACAATTTTGTAACTATATGAACTTGGTAACTGTGTCTGTTTCCTCAGCTCTGGAGCAGCAGCGCTCTTGCCCTTGTCCGTGATGATGGCGCCCCTTTCACAGGGCTGTGGTGCAGATTCAGTGATGAAATCCCTGTCACAGTGCCTGACAGTCAGCAAATGCTCAGCCACCTGTTGTTAGTTGCAAAGGTCCTTAGCATTGTTATTACTATTATTAAGGATAGTGTGATCTTTCGAAATCCTGCTATATGCAAGAGGTCAAGAGAAGGAACTGGGGATATTTTGCAGCTAGTTGTTTGTGCCCATATCACATTCCTTTCAGATTTTTTATTAGACTTCCAATCTTAGGACTCTATCCTTCGTAATATGAAGGACAAGGAAAACCTGGAGTAACAAAGCAATGAGCCATCCTGTTTTTCCCTTGTCCTACAACCTTAAAACCTTCAAAAGTCTTGGGTAATAGAAGCTTTTTCTTTGCTTCCTTCCCCTTCACCATTGTGGCTAGCAATGGAAGGGGCTTCAAAATAAATTCAAGATCTGGGACTCCCTTGGTGCTGACTCTGGACACCATGTCCCTGAGGAGTGCACTGAAGTCAATCTCTAACATTCTAGTTAATCTACATTTTTAAAAGTGGTTTTAAATCCCACCACTCAGACTTTCATGAGCTTCCGTACTGTTAGTGGATGTCATATTTCCAACCTTGCCTTTTAACTCTGGCCCACAATCCCAAATCCTCCAGAAGTCTCAGGGGTTCTAAATACATCCTTCGCTGCTTAAAATGGCACCATTTTCTTTTCTTTAAAAAAAATGTATATTTATCTTCATAGAGAGCGAGAGCGTGAGCACGTGCGCACATGGAGCAGGGGAGGGGCAGAGAAAGAGGGAAAGAAAGAATCCCAAGCAGACTCAGTACTATCAACGTAGAGTCCAACTTGGCGCTCCATCTCCAATGGTAAGATCATGACCTGAGTCAAAATCGAGAGTTGACACTGAACCGACTGAGCCCCCCCAGGGCCTCAGTTTTCTTTTCTCTTTATCTCTTCCCCAAAGTCAGCCAAACATGTTGGCTTTGCTTCCCTCAGTGACTCTTGTAAACACCACTTCTAACAGGCAACTGAGAGTCTACTGGTCATTTGTGGTAGGTGTGAGATTTTATATCTTTCACTCTAATGGAGAGAGGACCCCAGAGTCAGCATTATTTTAGGATTTCTTTAAACATTATTAAAGGCTTCACAAGTTTACAGAATGGCCATGCTATGAAAGACTTAGTAGTCATGTGGGAGAAATAATGCAAATGCCCACCTTGGGAAAACACTTACAAAACAAAGCTGCTTGTTTTTCTGTATATTCTGGGCATCTCCAGTCATCCACTTTCCTCATTTCCTTTGCCCAACACATGTGTTCAACTACTTCATCAACCAAAATTTAAATTCTTCCTTGTGAGAAATGACATACTAAAGTAATCGAGCACCATTCTTCTCCACTACTCTTATATCAGCTCTCATGTTGACGTGTTATATCTTCATGAGTGGAGGTGAACCTTAGCCCCACTATGTAAAAAAGGCCTATTACTAATAACTTCTTTGCATTTTGTATACTCCTCATCTATCTGCCCCGTATAGCTTTTTGGCAGTGTGGTATTTTTGTCTGAAGAAGAAAATATTGCATAAGAAAAATATTGTCATAGGGCTGTGGTTTTACAAAGAGATTACAGAGAATGTTCTATTAAGGAACACATTCTAGCCAATAGTACTTGTCTCTAGAGTCAGACTGATTTGGTTGCAAATCCACTTTGTCCACTATCTTGCTGTATGATCTTGGGGAAACTATTAAGCCTAATCTAAAATTATCAAGCTTCATCATTACTGTGGTATTTTACTTTTTTATACATTACCTGGCTTATAATTCATGTTTAAAAGTGCATTTATTGTTATTGCTATTCCCAATTGTTGTTATTATGATTTTCCCAAGAATTATGCAAGTGTTTGGGTACCTTTGTGACATAAATAGCTAGTTACTATGAATATTAAATTCTACAAGTCTTCCAGTAAGATAGATTTCTAAAATCCTAATATTTGCTGTACTGTATAAAAACAACACTACAATATCACCTCAGGTAATGTATACTGCTATTCAAAATAATACTTTTTAAAACAATCTTGCAAACATTTCATTTAAAAATACCTAAACATAAGCATTTTGATCATGTCTCCTATCACAGCTATTGTTTTAACTGCTTTGGCATGATTGGGAACCATTTTGTATTTTATTAGTGTTTAACCGAGCCTATTTGTCAACTCCATCAAAACGTGAGCAGTTGTACATACAATTGGAACTATTTGTTCCTTGTACCTGGAAGTGTTTACTTTGAGAGTTTGTCAGCAAATGTTCATTGAGAATTTGGAGATCTGGCAGCGAGTTGAATTCTAGAAAAGGCATGTATGCTGTAGACTTATTTTGATACATAAATGATTATTTCAAAGATCACTTTCACTACAAAAATCTCCACCAGTCACAAAAATAGCTTGTCCTTTCAGGATCCTAGAATAAAAACCACGCGGGCAGATGTGTTCTCCTTGTCATTTCCCAGCTGGAGTTCTGTGAGAAATGGGAGTGGAGAAAGGACAACCTTCAGGCGGGATGTTTTCATGGTTTCAATTTTTATTTTAAAGAGAGACAGGAAAAAAGAGAGAAAGGAGGAGGGATGAGTAAAGGAGGAAGGAAAGAAAGAAAGAGAGACTGAGAGAGAATGAATCAACTATGCCAACCTCTGGTTTCAACATCTGGCACTCTATACTTTTCCATCCACATACACTAATTGAAAATTTTCTCTGTGCTGTTTTTTTTTTTCCTATGACTATTAATTTTTGCAAATCTCTAAACATCTGAAATTTGAATAAATGCTTTCTTCTTGGAGAAGATGAAATGGTATAGAAATAGAGATAATGCTATCTCCCCAGTAGTTTAAGGGCTTTTGGAAAAAGCAGTTACTCTTACTATGATGGCTACATTGAAATGATTAATAGGAAATGGATCCCAACAGCTTCTAAAGCAATAAGGCCCAAGGGCCTTAAAGTCTGTGCTTTGGATTGGCACTACCACATTTCATTTCAGTAATTTTTTTTTTTTTTGGTAAACTTTTACAGGTTATTGAAATTCTTAAAGAATTCCTTAAAAATTTAAAGAATTTAGGGGTGCCTGGGTGGCTCAGTCAGTTGGGTGTCCAACTTCTGCTCAGGTCATAGTGTCACAATTTGTGCGTTCAAGCCCCATATTGGGCTCTGTACTGGTAGCTTGGAGCCTGGAGTCTGCTTCAGATTTTCTCTCTCTCTCTCTCTCTCTCTCTCTCTCTGCCCCTCCCCCCTCACACTCTGTCTCTCAAAAATGAATAAACGTTAAAAAAATGTTTTAAAAATAAAAGAATTTAAAGGATTTAAATTCTTTAAGGAATTCTTTAATGATTGAAATTCTTAAAGATGCTAATTGCCTCTATTTTTAAAAATAACAATTTGGTATGGAGCACCTGAGTGGCTCAGTTGGTTGAGCATCAGATCTTGGTCATGATGTCATGGTTCAAGGGTTCAAGCCCCACATTGGGCTCTGTGCTGACAGCTCAGAGCCTGGAGTCTGCTTCAGATTCTGTGTCTCCCTCTCTCTCTGCTCCTACCCTGTTCGTGGTTTGTCTCTCTCTCAAAAATAAACATTGAAAAAATTTAAAAAGTATGTTTGTAATCAGTAGCACCTAATTGTTGAGTACCTGAAATGTGTTAACAGACCTGTGAGCCAGGGTAACAACTAATTTTTTTTTATTCATATATGTTCATCCACAGTTGACTACTTAAATGAGTTTTGAAACTGAGAAAAAAAAATTTGAAATTTCACATGTGCCTTTGCAGGAAAAAAAAAAAAAAAAGATTAATTTGCCTGGGCTGCTTTTCCTGTGCTGTCATGTTGAAGTCTTGAATGATGTATCCGATTTTATCTTGAAATTGAGTAGCCTTGTTTTAGTATAAAACCCTGAACACGGTCGCGGGGGGGGGCATTATCTTTATCCCTGGTTGCCCTTAAAAATGATATCCACCTTGAATAGTTGTTCAGTCAAAGCTGAGCTCAGTGCCTAGAGAAGAAAACATTTTCTCTGTTTCTTAATGGTGGACAGGGCCTCAAACAAGGCAGTTTTGTGTTGTGTTCTTTTGGACTCCCTCATGCTCCTGATAGTTAACTGATAATATGTTCCATCACTAATAAAAATCCTTCCTCATCAGTAATGTCCTCTAGGTGTTAAATCCACCACTTTCTACATTTCCAAGTAGTATTTATATGCACTTGTGTATTTTTTCCCTGTCCTGGCAAATCTATAAATGGAATTTTTAAATGGAAATCCTATGATGTTAATATCTTTGAACGCATTCTCATAGTTTTACCTGCTTTGCAATCAGCCATTTTCTCCTTCAGAATCAATGCCTCTCATTAAGACTGCTCCTGGCAGGGATGAGGGTCTAGCATCAGTTTATAGAAAAGTGGTCATGATTTTGCCTCTGGGTTTGTTTTAATTGTTCTTCTCCATGCAGCAAGCTTGTGGCTTGAATAGTAGAGAATTCATTTGTAAGCTTGCCTCCTATGTTTCTCAAAATATTGTTGTGAGGACTAAATTAACCCATCCCAAACTGCCTTCTGCACATCTACTCCATGCCAGGCCCCCTTCAGGGTGCTCCAGACATAGGTGTGAACAAGGCAGTCCCTGTGTTCCTGGGATGTAGTTCTAGCAGGGGGATACTGAAAATGAACAAGACAAAATTCACAAGTGAGGACTGCAGAATAGAAAATACACTATGGTAATGTGTGAGTAGAACAGTGGAGATCTTCTTCAGGAAGGTCAGGAAAAGCCTTTCTGAAGAGATATCATTTGAACAGAGAGGAAAATTATGAGAAGGAGGCGGCCATGGTCAAACCTGAGGGGGAAAAAAACATGCCCAAGTTTCCTGAGAAGAATGGATGTGGAGTATTGATTGAGGGGAAAGAAAATTCTCTAAGCCTGACTGAGCTGAATGACGTAAGAGATGAGACAGTTGAGGAGATAGGGACAAAATCACATAAGGCCATGATGTATAAGGAGTTGTAATTTTATTTTAATAGATAAAGCGGTTACTGGAGGGCTTTTGGGGTCAGAGTGGCATGGTGTAATTTACATTGAATAATAATAATAATGTATGTAAAAATCTACCAAGATTGAATCCTGATCCTGCCATTTACTTCTGAAGTCACAATTTTGTTATCTGTGAAATGGGTGTCTTTATGACCACTGTAACTTACACAGTAAGATAATCAGCATTAACTGATCCATCAACTGAAAGCCTTCAGCAGATGGAGATAGTCACAAAAACACTTAGGCCTCCCTTAAGTGTCTCCCCTAGTTCTCTAGACTGGACCATTCATTAATTTCTTTTGTGCTCTCCTCCTTTCCCTTAATATCTGAAATTTTTGACAATTTTCTCTGAGATTCCTGGCATTTGGGCCTCTGGAGATGGCAGGGGGTCTGGTTTACTGTCTGTTAATTTTAGCTATTCTCTGCTGGAAGTACCATCACAACTAGAATAACCAGAGAGAATGAGAGGTGGTGCAGCCTATTAAGTGGCCCCATGGGGCTGCCCTAGCAGCAAAAATCAAAACAAACAAACATCGTCCCAAAACAGGTTTGGGCTTTAGGGGGTTTAAAATGGACATTTTCCCATTAATAACATATCAGTTAAACTCTAACATGACAGCTCTCAAAAAGTGTCTTGTAACAAAACCATTTCAAATCCAGTCAAATCATTCATTTCGCCTACAAACGTCAGGGCCAGGCAACACCTAGTAGATAATTTGGTCCACGGTCTTCAAGGGTACAGGTAATAGCAAGTGGAAATAAGTAATCTGCTGCTATTTCATACTTTCAGTCTTCCTAAACAAGCTAACCACTCCGCTGGACCCGAAAAACTCAAGATTTTTTAATGATTCAAAATATGTTGTTGGGTGGTTTATATACAGAAACAACATCTAAACAACTGAGAAGTGTTTATTTTTATCTTCTGTTTTACTTGAGGGGAGTCCCACACCTAAAGCCTCACAGAAATCAAGAAATTAAACATTTCAATATAAAACAAATTTGTATTATTCACCCGGCTATAATACTGCCATGAAATTTTTATAGTGAGGGCATAACATTTAGGTTGCAGGTTATTAAGACAGTTACTAATTTCTTTTTATCTGAATCATTGCATGCAGTGGCAAATGGCATACCTCATTTCATTGCTTAGTTTTATCAGCCTATGAAAAAGAAGGGTATTTTCAGAAGAGACTTGTAAAGTAGATGAGGTCAGTTTCCCTATATTTAACTTGATGGCTAAGATGGCAGGAGAGTTTCTGTAGAATGTTAAACCTGGGACAAAATCATATCCCAGCTCTTAAGAAAAACAAGGGGAAAAACATTGAAAATCTGGTATAAAGTGAAGAAAATTACTTCAAAAAATGGGATTATATCTTTACAAACGGAAGATTGGGTGAAAAAAACCACGTGTTTTGCATCTCTGTATTTCTCTCTCCTCCTTACCTAGCTACAGTTTTCTGCAAAATAGATCGCACCTGCTATTGAAATGCATATGGATACTTACCTACACACTTCTATCCCTATGCACCGCTAGGGATTTATATTTATCGATTTATATATCCATGTCCATTTTTATCATAACGTACAAAGTACAGGATAAACTCGATTTTCCTCCCTTTTCCATTCAGAATGCCTGCAAATAATACTTTCACTACTATATCATAAGAATAAAGTAAGAATTTTAATCATTTATGTTATTTACAGTGAGAATCATTACCACTTTACACTTAAGCTATGATTCTAGGATATTTTTTGTTATATGTTGCTGTGAACTGAAAGTTTAAGTGTATATCTACACTTGAGGAAAATAATGACCAAGACAAGAGAGAATATATAGAAGTTACATTCTAATGCAATAAAAGCTGCCCTGGAAATAAACTTTTACCCCTGTTCAGTTACTCACTCGCCCCCATAGATTTTTTATGAGATATTCCAAGTTTTGAAAAGCACAGTGAGTGGTTTATACCCACAAAACAGCTCATCATAGACATGAGCTCTCTGTATTTAAGTCTGAATTACAAACATTTGAGTTTTGCAGCATGAAGCAACAAAAGATTGAAAAGCAATGGTTTCTAATATCGCTCGAAATTATCATTTCCGTAGATACAGCCTTTATTATTTCTTCTCTGCACTTAAAAAATAAAAACGGGTTAAGGTAACCCTACTGAATATTTTTTTCTGCTTGTTGTACACTTCACAGTCACAGAGTGAATCAGTTTTGCTAAACGTACTCATTAGTGCCCAATTTGTTTCTCTTCGTCTCTTTGAAGAAACCTTGCAAGCAGTTGGAACACTTATTTTATTTTGATTCCACAGTGGAAAATTGTATTCACATAAGTAAGCATATACCAAACAGCAATAAATCATTATTTCTCAGATGACCAATATCAGCAGGAATCTCATATACTTCTCTGCTGGAGTTGATTTCCAAATTCATTGAATAATTATTGGTGCTGCTTTTCATAAGTGAAAAACATTTTTTCCTTTCTATTCTGGTTAACTTTTAAATGCTACCTTTCCCCCTCATTTCCTCAACACTTCTGAGAATTATTTGTAAAAGAGGGGAAAAAATGAAACTTTATATTCAGCAAATGTCAAGTGGTTAGATAGAGCAAAATCCTTCACAAACATTCCCCGGCCCCTGAAGTTTAAACTTTCATATTATGAGCCTTTGGACAAAGACTGAATCTCATGTTAGCCTGTCGATAAATGAAATAAATACAAATTAATGCCTTAGTGTTTTAAGGGGAATCTCAGAATCCATTAGGTGGTTCTGAAACGTAACACATAGATTAGTAAATTTCTGTTTTCTTTTACTCTGCCAAGGGAAAAAAATACATTGTTCTTTTACTTCCTAAAAGATTATTTGAATATTGCCAATAAACACTGAATGAATTTTGAATAATAGGCACATTAACTCCCATATTTCCCCCTTAACAGTATTTTTATTAACAACAAATAATTCATTGTCTTTACCCCCAAAGTGAATTTATAAGATATTGATTGGCTTCAAATCAATTTACCACAGATTACATATTGTAGCTACGTTACAGAAACTGTGTGAGCTTTCTACTCAGTTTAGAATTTGAACCAACATTTTTTTAATGGCTAATGTGCACAGTGTATTATTCTAAGCACTATTACAGGGAGAATAACCAAATAAGGCTTTAAAATTAAATTCAGAACTTAGACTCAGGAAGGGTAACAGTAGCAGGTTGGGATTCTGACTTAGTATTTAGACACTTTCCTTTTATACTATTCCTCTGAAGAATATTTCTCCTTTTATGCTTTTGGTTGATGTTCTTAAATTTTTTGAGCTTCTAACTGGAAGTTGAAGCAAATTAAGTAATATTTTTTACTGAACTTATTTTTTCTTGAGTTAAAGCCCGAATATGATTAATACTTGAACATAAAACAATGGAACATTTGTACTATTAGTATCTTTCCAGAAAACAGTCTTTCTATTTAGTTGTACATTTATCTCTAGCGTCTAAAGTGAGAAGATAATATGAATATTAATGTAATTCAAAAAATAATAAGATAAAGTCTAAGAATTTTTTTGGTATAAAATATCATAATACACATTATGATCTTGCCTTTTTATTAGAAAAAACGTTCTAATCTTTAAATTATTGTGTTTGCAAAAGGTACAATATAGACCAGATCTCTGAACCATCCAGGAATAACGCAAATATGCTTATTTAAAATTAAAAAGATATCTATGTGAACCACAGAACTATCAATGTGATAACATACTTTGAATTATTTTGCCTTGGAATCCCTTTATCTCTTTGCCAAGGAAAAATTTTTAAATGATTATGGTTTTAATTTTAATTAACATGATGGACAGGGTACCTTTTCGATATTCTGAAAATATATAAACAGTTATTAAATAAAAACCTATTTGAAATTATAGTAATGCATTAAGATCATCAAAAATTTAATAATACATGGAAACATTTTTAAACTATAAGATATAATATTTTTCATTAATATTCTCTTCTCAAAATATGCAAGACAAATTATTATTTTTTTTTTAATTTTTTTTTCCAACGTTTATTTATTTTTGGGACAGAGGGAGACAGAGCATGAACGGGGGAGGGGCAGAGAGAGAGGGAGACACAGAAATGGAAACAGGCTCCAGGCTCTGAGCCATCAGCCCAGAGCCTGACGCAGGGCTCGAACTCCCGGACCGCGAGATCGTGACCTGGCTGAAGTCGGACATTTAACCGACTGCACCACCCAGGCACCCCAAGACAAATTATTTCTAAATAAATCATTATTTAGTATTTCAATAATCACAAAAAATGATTTTTTGTTCTATTACTGAACTTTTGAACTTCATAAAACAATTATAAAAAAAACATTAAAAATGATTAAGAAATATACAACAAAATGTCTTACCCCTGAATTGTATCCAGGTTTAGTATAACGAAGACTCCGGATGTATTGATAGGACATCTAGTTCAGGATTCCATATTAACAAAGTAGGTGACATTAGAATATATTATTATTTGTTGGCAATATCTACTCAAACACACACAAAAAAGATTGTTAAATAGATCAAGTTCTGTGAATTTTTCTGACCTTCTCAGGAGAAAAGAAAACTATAGATAAGATTTAGATTAGTTTGAAGGTTGGGTTGAATATGACATTTGACCTAACTACTCTCTTGTCCAAAAGTTAGCAAATTAGCAAATAGAACCACCTGGCTACATAGAACATATTCAGTGGTTGAATACCGACATGGTGGCCATATACATAGGTGCTCCAATATAGATGTGGCTTCCATGTGTGTCTTACTTATTGTATCACCTGTTTATTATTTTAAACAATTTTCCATTAGAGCACTTTCCCATTATGTGTCCTATGGATTGTATCATTGGGAGGGGGAAGTATAGTATGACCGGAGAAATTTGGAGAATACTATGTATTTAATACCTTCAACACATTGAAGTTTCAGACTTCGTTTTTTTTTTTTTTTTTTTTAATTCTTTATTTGAGAGAGAGAGACAACATGAGCAGAGGAGAGGCAGAGAGAAAGGGAGAGAGAGAGAATCCCAAGCAGGCTCAGTGTGGAGTCCAATGCAGGGCTCAATCTCATGAAACCTCAGATCATAACCTGAGCTAAAATCAAGAGTTGGATGCTTAACCAACTGAACCACCCAGAGCCTTGGAAGCTTTCAGAGTTCTAACAAAGAAGTCGTTGCCTAACCATAGTGTCTCCCAAAATATCATTTACCAATCATTACTTATCAATATTCTACAGATTAATATAGTGTATAAAAATTCCTCCATAGAAAATATATTCTACTGCTAACTACCTGATAATCTAGGCTATTTATAATATGCCTTAAATCCCTCTTCCCAACTTTAGGAAATTTGTACTCCAACCAGAATGAACTATGCATTTTTTTTTCTTGAATCCCCAAGATATTCCTCTTATGCAGCTTTGCTCATGTCGTTTCATCCTTACAGAATGTTTTTTGCCTCTCCCTCTTACTTCTGCATGTTCCAAACCAAGTACATGGTAGTCGCTTCATACATACACATACGTAAACAATTTGCCAATATGAGGGTTCGAGGTGTGCAGTGGTGCAATCAACATATCAAATGAAACTTGAAAAAAAGAACATTTTTAATGGTTTCTGAGGAAAGTGTTTTATGCCAAACATTATTATGAGAAAACAACCAAGTAAGGTGTTATATATGTACTGTATGTATGTCGTCACTGAGTGTTTTCACAGGAGGCAGAATGATTGAGTTAGGTTTCATGGAGAGAATGAGACTTGAGTTATACCTTGATGAAATAAGGTAGGCTGACAACTTTTTGCAAATGTGATCAGAAGCTCTCAAATCAAAAAAAAAAAAAAAAAAAAAAAAAAAAAAAAAAAAAAAA